>NC_052153.1:42616127-42916127 GCF_902713615.1 Scyliorhinus canicula
TCTCTGAGACAATGTTATAAGACCATTCTAATTAATTAAGAGGGTATGGAAGGTATTGTGTATATGAACTTTCAAAAGGCTTTTCATAAAAGTGCCACTTGATAGACTGGTTCAGAAAATTGAAGTTATGAATTAAAAGAACAGATGCAACATGGATACAAAATTGGCTAAGAGAAAACAAAATAGTGGTGAATGAAAGATTTTCAGACTGAAGTGTAATATATAGTGAAGTCACCCAGGGCCAATTGTTAGGGTCATTGCTCTTTTTTATACAAGGACCTAGAAAATTTGGAAATACAATAATTAGTGAGGAAAGAATGGGTGGGATTCTCCATTAGCCAACGGCAAAATCGGGAAGGTGATTGGGTGGAGAAACGGTTCCAACTCCAAAATCGCGGCAGGCGCCGACTTAATGCTAAAATTTAATGCTCGAGCATCTCGACAGCAGCGTCAATGCTCGTACAGCGTTTGCATATCATTAGTGGGCCCAACCTGGTATTCTCCGAGGCCTCTGCAATTCTCTGCCTCTGATGGGCCGGGTTCCCGACAGGGTGGTTCACTTGTGCTATTAAAAATCGTGAAACCGGCATGTTGGCTGGTAAGGGAAAGAAAGGGAACACGAAAAATGTCCAACATCGCCATAGTTTGCTGACCGTGGTACTACAGGCCGGGGGGTCTTCTGCCAGGGCTGGGGGGAGTAGCAGGGGGTGGCTGTGGGGTCGGGGTGGGTGGGCACACAGCGCCATTGCCGCAGCCGGCAAGGCAGCCATGCAGCTGCGCACATGAATTCTGTGTTAGTGTCAACACTTAGGACGGACTTCTCCGCTCCCGCAAAAAATCGGGAAGTCCGTCATGAACTCGGCTGAGTTTCACGACGGCTTCGGAGGCCGCTCCTCGCATCTAATTCACCCCCACCCGGGGGGCTAGGAGCGGCATTCCGTAAATCTTGGCCGCCGGGCCTTGATGCTTGCGTCAAGGCGGCGTGCCGAGAATGACGCGGCCACGCGCCTAAGTGACGTCAGCCGCGCATGCGCAGGTTGGCCAGCTCCAACCCGCGCATGCGCGGCTGACGGCTCAAACCCGCGCATGTGCGGTTGCCGTCTTCCCCTCCGCTGCCCCGCAAGACGTGGCGGCTTGATCTTGCGGGGCGGCGGAGGGGAAAGAGTGCGTCCCTTTGAGACGCCGGCCCGATGATCGGTGGGCACCGATTGCGGGCCTGTCCCCTCCCGAGCACGGCCGTGGTGCTCACTTCCCTCTCCGCCCCCCACAAGCTTCAAACCAGCTTTTGGCACCATTTTCACGACGGCAGTGACCAGGTGTGGTTGCCGCCGTCGTGAACCGGTCGGGAACGGCAGGCCGCTCGGCCCATCCTGGTCGGAGAATCGCCGGTCGCCGTCAAAAACGGCGAGCGGTGATTCTTCCGAGCGGTGGGTGGGAGAATCGTGGGGGCGCGCCAGGGGGGCATGTCGTGAGTCACAAAGAAGTGTGAAGTGATATGATTTGGTAGAAAAAATAAGAAACAATGGGCGGGAATTAACCACCAACCCGTCTTATGTTTTTCGGGCGGAGGTAGCCCGCCAGCGGAATGGACCTGCACCTCTCATCGCCGGGAAACCCGTGTGCCAGCGTCGGACCAGAATAGCCCGCTGGGTTGAACAGCTGCTAAATCCCACCCCATGTAAACTTAAGTGATATAATTTTAAAGGATATGCAGGAACAGAAGGGCTGAGTTCTTGTAACAAATCTTTGAAGTTGGAAGGGCAAGTTCATGATTTTGGCTTATATGTAGAGGTATAGGGTTTAAAAAAAGAATGTGAGCAGATTTTGCTAAACCATATTGAATCACTGGTTAAGCCTCAGCTGGAGTATCCTATCCAATTTTGGACACCACACTTTGGAAAGGGTGCAAAGATCTTAGAGAGATTGCAGAGTAGATTTGTCAGAATGATATTGAGGATGAGGAGAGAATTTGCATGGAGAGACTGGGGAAGCTGTGTTTCGCCTTTGAGAAGAGAACGTTCAGGAGATGTTTAGTGGAGATGTTCAAACTAATGACGATTTGGGGGCTAGTGGGGAGAAACAAGTACATTGATGACCAGAGGACACTGATTTAAAATAATTGCCAAAAGAACCAGAGAGGTTTGGGAATAATTTTTTACACTATGATCTGAAAGGATGGTAGAAGTGGATTCAATTGTAACTTTTAAAAGGGAATTGGATTACTACTTCTTAAAAAAAATTTCATGGGTTGTGGCATGACCAGCATTTGTTTTCCATCCCTAATTGCCCATGAGAACTTGATGTTTGAAAAGTAAAGGTTTGCAGGGCTAAGGAGAAAGAATAAGAGAGCAGGATGAGTTGGATAGTTCTTTCAAAGAGCCAATAGAGGTAAGATGAACCAAATAACCTTACTTTGTGCTGCATTATTCTGCCTATTATGGCTGGGATATAATGCTAATGGTCAATTTATGTCCCAATTTAAAATTAGTGGAGCACACCTTCTCTGGTCTAGAGTAGCCCAATCAAGATTCAGTGCAATATTCTTACTCTCTCCCTATTAACCGTTGCAGATTTTAACCTTTTGCAAATAACAAGGAGGGTTGTATTTTCGACTGTCCAAATCTGTGTATAGAGTTGCAGCATCAAATGTCAACAGATGTGTGCCGTTGGGTGGCTATTATGTATTCAGTATTACAATCTCTTATTTTTTGCCATTGTACAACCAGAATAGTTCAGTAGACTTGAGACCAGTTAAGGGCTAACTTTGGGCTGGATATTATGGCCTCAACATTAGGAAGGGACATTTAAAATATAAGGGGTGGCAAGCCCACCACCTTCCTGCCCATCTCAGAACTATTCCCTCACAATATGGTAGGTGGGGGCACCCTGCTTGGCATTTTAAAATAATTGACAGTCAATTGAGCTTGTTATCAAGCCAGTTAACTCAACTACCCATGCCATAATGCGACTGTTATTGCAGGCCTTGTTTGCTGTGGGTTGGCTCGCATCCGACAATTCTTCTGGGGAGGGGAGCAATACATGTCCCTCCCCTGAAAATTTGGCCCTTTATCTCCATTTCAGCTGCATCTTATATTTTTGTTCAATAAAAAAGCTTTGAGTTATATATGACCAGACTAGAGGATAGCTGACAAATATTGGCCAATTTTTTGCAGTATTCTGAGACCTCCACGATGTGGTCCTGCAAGCAGACTTTAGGAAGCTACGAAAGAGACTAGCAAGCAGGACCTCAAAGGTAATAATCTCTGGATTATTCCGGTGTCACGCACTAGTGAGTATAGAAATAGAATCCATCAGGTGAATATGTGACTGGAGAGATGTACAATAGAAATCTCTTTAGATTCTGTGATATTGGGACTGGTTATGGGAGTGGCTAGACCTACATAGGCCAAGTGAGTTGCACCTAAGTGAGCTGAGACCAGTGTCCTCATGGGGTGGTGTAGTAGTGCCGAGGAGAAGGTTTCAACTGACCCTTGAACCAGGATGTAGCATTAGAAAGGATAAACAAGATGTGCAAAATAAAAAAGAATGAAAGTAATATGATTTTAAAATAGTAAGCTATTTGCTGGAGTCAGATTGGTGGCTGCAGATGTATTGTAAATGGAGATCCAAAAGCAAGATAGATGTCATTTTTAAAGTGCAGTTATAAATTAATTGGGGCAGAGCTGCTCAACCATGCCTTCTGCTCCACTTTTGCTGAACTTAACCCTAGTAGAGTTGAATGTGTTTGGTGCACAAGTGGTTTAACTATTCATCACCAGATCGAGCTGGACCACATCAAGCACTACAATGCCCTGCTCTCCTCAGTGAAAACCGTTCGTTGTTCCAGGATCATCCTAAAGATGGATAAGATTGGTAGGGTAGGAACATAGGAATTAGGAGCAGAAGTAGGCAATTCAATCATGAGTTTGCTCCGCCATTCAATCAGATCATGGCTGATCCCTTCCTGATCTCAAATCCACCTTCCTACCGGTTCCCATATCCCTTTAACCTGTTCTTTATCAGAAATATATCTATCTCCTTCTTGAAATCATTTAATGACTCCGATTCCACCGTACTATGGGGCAGCGAGTTCCACAAATTTTACTCCCTCTGCGCGAAGTAGTTCCTCCTCATCTCAGTTCTAAATCTACCACCTCTCAACCTATATCTGTGACTTCTCGTTCCAGATTGCCCTACAAGAGGGAACATTTGGTCTATGTTTACATTTATCAATCCCTTTTTGTATCTAATTACCTCGATCAGGTCTCCTCTCGTCCTTCTAAACTCCATACGTATGAGCCCAAACTGTATAATCTCTCCTCATGCGCCAACCCTTTCATCCCCGGAATTAAACTGGGGAATCTCCTCTGAACTGCTTCCAATGCCACCACATTACAATGCTTTGTAAAGATGTACTGAAGGGCTTGAGTTGTGAATGTAACAAAAGCTGGCTTGTGTTTTTATTTTCCAATAAGGTGTCTCCAAGATGCAGATGAACTGTTGAGATTGACTATCATTGTAAATGAAACGCTGGAAAATAAGGTGAGCAATATTTTTTTTTGTTTAATCAGCGATAATGCCAGTAATACATTTAGCTGCTGCTGTTGAGACCGTATGCTTATTTTCGATGCCAAAAATGATTCACAGCAGCATTTGCCATACTAGCCATGTGAACTTCCTGTTTGATCAACAGCACACCAGATGACTTTGATGCTTTTTGTGCAAGATTTACAACAGAAAGTACTTTTCAATTATGTGATTTAACATTGGTTTAAAACCAGGAGGAAACTGGAGTCCATGAGTGTATTTTAAGATTCCTTGAATCTTTTGAAATTGCCATTTGATTGTGACACTTGATGAGTAATGCTGCCACACCCCAGTCCAATGAAATCAGTGGGTAATGCTGTCACATTCCCTTTTAACTTGTATCTGTGGTTGCTGCTGTTATACGCAGATAACTAATATCGCCCTATAACTAATATCGCCCTACCTTTCCTTTTGATGTCAATAGGCAGCATTCAAACTTGCTCAATAAAATCAGTGGGTGTCGTTGTCACAGAGTCCAGTGAAATAAATTGATAATATTTTCCCATCTCCAGTCCATTGAAATCACTGGTGGTGCTGGCATTGCCCCAGTCCATTGAAATCAGTGGGTGGCACTGTCTCAACCCCATCCAGTGAAATAAATGAGTGGCACTATAACAGTAACACGATTCTCCAGGGACAGCACCATAGCCTCTAACATTTTTATTATAAGAATGCCGACAAGAATGCAAACTCTTGGATTTGGATTTGTTTATCGTCATGTGTACCAAGGTACAGTGAAAAGTATTTTTCTGCGAGCAGCGCAACGGATCATTCAATACATGAAAAGAAAAGAAAATACATAATAGGGCAACACAAGGTACACAATGTAACTACATAACACCGGCATCAGGTGAAGCATACAGGGGTGTAGTGTTAATGAGGTCAGTCCATAAGAGGGTAATTTATGAGTCTGGTAACAGCGGGAAAGAAGCTGTTTTTGAGTCTGTTCGTGCGTGTTCTCAGACTTCTGTATCTCCTGCCCGATGGAAGAAGTTGGAAGAGTGAGTAAGCTGGGTGGGATGGATCTTTGATTATGCTGCCCACTTTCCCCAGGCAGCGGGAGGTGTGGATGGAGTCGATGGATGGGAAGCACGTTCGTGTGATGGGCTGGGCTGTGTTCACGACTCTCTAAAGTTGCTTACGGTCTTGGACCGAGCAGTTGCCATATTAGGCTGTAATGCAGCCAGATAGGTGCATCTGTAAAAGTTGGTAAGAGTTAATGTGGACATGCCGAATTTCCTTAGTTTCCTGAGGAAGTATAGGTGCTGTTGTGCTTCCTTGGTGGTAGTGTCGATGTGGGTGGACCAGGACAGATTTTTGGAGATGTGTACCCGTAGGAATTTGAAACAGTTAACCATCTCCACCTCGGCCCCGTTGGTGCTGACAGGAGTGTGTATGATACTTTGCTTTCTGAAGTCAATGACCAGCTCTTTAGTTTTGCTGACACTGAGGGATAGATTGTTGACGCTGCACCACTCCACTAGGTTCTCAATCTCACTCCTGTATTCTGACTCGTCGCTATTCGAGATCCGGACCACTATGGTCGTATCGTAAGCAAACTTGTAGATGGAGTTGGAACAATTTTTTTTTTAAATAAATTTTTTTTTGAAAAATCTCTTGAAACCTGTTACAACAAACACCACTAAAAGACAGACAATTTCCCCTATTTACAAGCCACAGAGAATTGACTATCTTTAAATAAGCAAATGTTCTATTGCAAAATAAAATGTGGATGTGACATCTCAGATTCCTGCTGTTAATATAAAGAACTTATCCCTTCAACACCTGTAGCATGTGCAGAAGTGGAAGAAAGATTTGGGTTGTGACTCAGATCTTGCTTGTTGCCATATTAATTTAGAAATGCTCTAAGCTTGGTGAATGTTTTACATCTGAAATTGTTCACACCCCACACATCTAACTCGCATGGCTGTGTTGGGTGCAATCTGTTTTTTTTTAAAAACTGGCTGTTTCTTCTAATCATTCTCCATCGTTCCTATGAAAAATGTCATACTTGACAATTGGTCAGTTTTTAAAGCTAAAGGGCTATGTTGAGTGCCCAGTGGGAGTGTTGCTGTGTGGGAGTGCTTCTTGGAGAGTGCAATACTGAGGTTAGAGTGCCGGACCATTTAGCAAACAAACAGGCTTGACATCGGATTTGATGAACTGACCGCTTTTGGAACTGCTTTCCAGTTCTGTTTTGTTATTGTAACAACCACAGAATCAGATCTTTAACAAGTTCATGTTATACAATTCAACATAAACACTCTGGTAAATCATCTCTCAATTTCAGTATGATTACATAATTTATTGAGTTCAGGATTCGCTACAAGTACTCCGGTAAATCACAAACTCCACAATTCAATGTGGCTTCAACATGAAACACAGGAGCAGAATTAGGCCACTTGGCCCATTGAGTCGCTCCACTATTCAATCATGGCTGATATTTTTCTTATCTGCATTCTCCTGCCTTCTCCCCTTAACCCCTGATCCCCTTATTAATCAAGAACTTGTCTATCTCTGTCTTAAAGACACTCGGAGATTTGGCCTCCATAGCCTTCTGCAGCAAAGAGTTCCACAGATTTCACCACCCTCTGTGAAGAAAGTTCTCCTCATCTCTGTTTTAAAGGATCGTCCCTTTAGTATGAGGTTGTGCCCTCTGGTTCTAGTTTTTCCTACTAGTGGAAACATCCTCTCCATGTCCACTCTATCCAGGCCTCGATAAGATCCCCCCTCATCCCTTTAAACTCCAACAATACAGACCCAGAGTCCTTAATGCTCCTCATAAGACAAGCTCTTCATTCCAGGGATCATTCTTGTGAACCTCCTCTGGACCCTTTCCAAGGCCAGCACATCCTTCCTTAGATATGGGGTCCAAAACTGCTCACAATATTCCAAATAGGGCCTGACCAGACCCTATAAAGCCTCAGAGTTACATCCCTGCTTTGGTATTCTAGCCCTCTTGACATGAATGCTAACATTGCATTTGTCTTCCAAACTGTCAACTGAACCTTAATCTTAAGAGAATCTTGAGCAAGGAGTCCAAAGTGTTTCAGCTTTCCTAAGTATTTCCCCATTTAGAAAGTAGTCTATGCTTCCATTCCTCTTTCCAAAGTACATTACCCACACTTTCCACATTGTATTCCATCTGCCACTTCAATGCCCACTCTCCGAACCTGTCCAAGTCCTTCTGTAGCTCTTCTGCTTCCTCCATACTCCCTCTGCATATCTTTTATCATCTGCAAACTTAGCAACAGTGCCTTCAGCCCCTCCTTCCAGATCATTAATGTATATTGTGAAAAGTTATGGTCCCAGCATCGACCCCTGAGGCACACCACTAGTCACCCTGAAAAAGACTCCTTTATCCCCACTATCTGTCTTCTGCCTGTCAGCCAATCCTCTATCCAGGCCAGGATCTTAACCGTGGCACCATGGGCTGTTAACTTAATAACAGTCTCCAATGCGGCACCTTGTCAGACGCCTTCTGGAAATCTAAATAAATCAAGTCCGCTGGTTCTCTTTTGTTACCTCCTCGAAGAACTCCTAACAGATTTGTCAGATATGACCTCCCCATGATGAAGCCCTGCTGACTCAGTCCTATTTAAGTACTCGGCAATCTCATCTTTAATAACTAACTTAAAAATCTTACCAATGACCGAAGTCAGGCTAACCAGCCTATAATTTTCCTTCTACTGCTTGCCTCACTTCTTAAACATGGGAGTTACATTACCATTTTCCAGTCCTCTGGGACGTTCCCTGCCTCCAGTGATTCCTGAAAGATCACCGCCCTAGCCTCCACAATCTCCTCAGCTATCTCTTTTAGAACCCTAGGGTGTAGTCCATCCAGTCGAGGTGATTTATCCACCTTCAGACCTTTGTGTTCTGCAGAACCTTCTCCTTAGAGATGTGAGTGTAGTGATGGCCACTACACTCACCTCTGCCCCCTGAACCTCCTGGAGCTTTGGTATCCCACTGGTGCCTTCCACTGTGAAGACTGCTGCAAAGTAATTAGTCAGTTCCTCTGCCATTTCTTGGTTTCCTATTACTACTTCTCCAGACTCATTTTCCAGTGTGATTTACTCAAAGCCCTTATACCAATTTTACCTCTTGCTCTGCGTTTCTAAATACTAACAATAATCCCGCAACCCAATCACAATACATCAAGAGACAAACAAATGTGGCATTAGATTAACATGGAGTCCAGACAATACATAGTCCATGTCAACCTCTCCTAATCATCCTATTGCCATGGTTATGTAGTCTACTTGGGCTCTTCAATTACTTTTTTACTATAATCACAGTAACCAGAATAATGTCTCCCCAGATGCTCAAAATCTAATGTTCTGACTTCATGCATTCCTTCAGCTCTTTATTCTTGCTTTAGGCTTGCTTAAATAAGCATTCTCGTTTAGCATATCTCAAAGCTGTTTTGAGCTTCACGAGTAGTGTGCGTCACATTCCCAAAATCAATTCTCAGAAGAGCCTTCTCGCAGACTCTAGGCTCTGTCCAGCAATGGAATTATAGAAGGTTTAATTTTGAGTCTGCACAATTCTGAATTTCAGCACTACTTTGCTAACTTCAATAATAAATCACTTTGAAATACTTCAAATTCCCGCCGACACAGCCGTGCCATTGATTGAGTTGGAACATGCCATTCACAGCTTAATTTTTAATCCGGAATGCCTGTGTAGAGCTGAGGAATTGCCTTGTATTTCACAGGAATTTACATTTTAAGGGAGCTTGACAAATAAACCATCCCTCTAGCTCTTTTTACAGGATGACAGAAGGAGGCTGTAACATACCTTGTCCCATTTCCCTCTGACCCTGCGGATTTTTTCTCTTCAGGTAATTCCTGAATTCTCTTTTGAAGCACCTCATTGTATCTGCCTCCACTACACTCCAAGGCATTGCATTCCAGAGTATAACTAATCACTCCACAAAAAATATTTTCCTCATGTCACTGTTGCTTCTTTTGCCGATCACCTTCAATCATTGTCCATCTGATTCTCGATCCTTCTACCAACTGAAACAATTTCTCCTTATCTACTCCGTCCAGGCCCTTCATGACTCTGAATACCTCTATCAAACCTAATCGTCTCTTTTCTAAGAGAAACACCCCAGCTTCTTCAATTGCCAGTTTTGACATTGGAACTGGTGGAAAAATTGGCGTTATAACCTCAAAAAATGAAAACCTTCAGTAGACACAGGCTTTTAGATAACTTGCATACATTTATGCCTTTCACTAAGGGAAAACAATCCAAAGCACATTCGGAAAAACTGCCATTGGTTGGTATTTTGGAGAGTGCCGACTTTAATACCAAATTATTGAAATTATTTGCTGTTATTTCGTGAAAATATTAGCTTTCTACAGTATTTTTTTAAAAACTGCATCACACCAGTCAAGGCTCCAGGTTCAAGTATCAAAAGCTCTCTATGGAGATGCGCCTTACCTGGTATCAAAAAACATTCCATGCAGATGCAACTCATTCGCCACAACTAATTCTATAACCAATGATGCTTAATTTAAGACATAACTGGCTAGCTTTTATGAGTTAGCAACTAAAATGAAACAAAATTGCAGTAGGATTTGGAAAGGAACCTACTATAACAGTTAAAGCTTTTGCATTCAGAACAAATTACAGTTTCAGTCAGGGAATCGAGGGTTATGGGGATTAGGTGGGAAAGTGGAGTTGCGGATTATCATCCGATCAGTCATGTTCGCATTGAATGCTGGAGCAGACGCGATGGACCGAATGGCCTATTCTACTCCTACATCTTATGGTCCTTACCCAACTATCAGAAGTTGAGTCCGCTGTGAAGAGTGGCACAGAACTGGCAGTGATCCTTTTATGGAGATATTTCAAACTAGAAAATGCACAGATGACTGAATATAAGGGCTGGTTTAGCACAGTAGGCTAAACAGCTGGCTTGTAATGCAGATCAAGGCCAGCAGCGTGGGTTCAATTCCCGTACCGGCCTCCCCGAACAGGCACCGGAATGTGGCGACTAGGAGCTTTTCCCAGTAACTTTATTGAAGCCTACTGGTGACAATAAGTTGTTATTATTATTATTATTATTATTATTGGAAAACACATCAGGCTGCACTGTTCAGGCTAATACTGCAATTAGTGCAAGAATTATTGGAACTATACAAAAATCGATGAAAACATGAAGCTTGTAAAAATGCATTATTGCAAAGGACTTGCACATGGGGAGATTGGCCTTGCCTCTGCTGAAGTCAAAGCTGAAATAAGCAACCTGTGAATCAATCCAGATTAAGAGACCTTTCAATTAAGTCAGGTCACAGATACAGTGAAGTATCTTGAACGGAGAACCAGTTGCAAAGGAACTGGAGAAGACAATTCAGCTCCTCGAACTTGCTCTGCATGCAAGTATGCAAGAGTATGGATAATCAGCTACCTTCACACACTGTCCCCATATCCTTTGGTTCTCTTGATATTCAAAAACCTATTGATTTCAGACTTGAATATAATCAATGCCAAAGCACGCATTGTTTTCTCTGGTCGATTCTGAAGGGTCATAATCCTTTGAAGAAATGTCTCTTTATCTCAGTCCAAAATTCGGAGACTGTGATACTTAGTTTTGGACACCCCAGACAGGGAGGGAGGGTTCTTTAAAAAAAAATTTAGAGTATCCTATTCATTTTTTCCAATTAAGGGGCAATTTAGCATGGCCAATCCACCTATCCTGCACAGCCTTTGGGTTGTGGGGGCAAAACCCACGCAAACACGTGGAGGATGTGCAAACCCCATACGGGCAGTAACCCAGAGCCGGGATCGAACCTGGGACCCCAGTGCCTTGAGGCAACCATGCTAACCATTTGCGCCACTGTGCTGGTCTGGTCTACTCAATTCTGTCTCAAAAGACATTACCACCATTCCAAGAATCAATCTCATGAACCTTCTTTGCATACCATCTAAGGCAGAGATTATATAAGTATATCCTTCTTTAGGGAAGGAGACCTAACACAGCTCTCACCAAGAGCCTATACAATTGTTTCATTGCTCTTTCATCCTAATTACAATAAAGGTGTATGTACCATTTTATTTCTTAATTGCTTACTGTACCAAGATGTTAACTTCCTGTGACTTGTGTATAAGGACACAAAGTCTCTCTAAATACTAACATTTCCCAGGTTTTTTTTCATTAAATATTTTGTTTTTCTGCTTTTCCGACCAATGTTGATATTTTCACATTATATTCCATCTGCAACTTTTTTGTACACTCACTTAACCTGTCTAAATTCTCCTACAGCCTCTTTCTATCCTCCTCACTGTTACAATTACCCTTCACCTAATTCATTAATACAAATTGTAAATAGCTGAGGTCACAGCACAACTCCTTGCTGCACCCCACAAGTTACAGCATGTCAACTCTAAAATAAATGATTTTAGAGTTTTCTGTTTTCTGTTTGTTAACCAATCTTGAATTCATACTAACATATTACCCCAATTCTATAAACCCTAATTTTATTCAATAACCTCTTACTTAAAACCTTTACTGAATACTTCTTGAAAATCCAAATACACTACACCCACTGGTTCTGTCTTATCCTTCCTATTAGTTGTATCCTTAAAAACCTCTTAAAAGATGTGTCGAACACAATTTCTCTTGCTGAGGTGAGAGTGACTACATTTGACATCAAGGCAGCATTTGATCAAGTGTTCAACCAAGAGCCCTGGCAAAATTGAGTCAGTGGAAATCCGTGGGATGGGGTGGGGGATATCTACACTGCTTGGAGTCATGCCTAGCAAAAAGGAAGTTGGTTGTGGGTGTTGGAGGCCAATTGTCTCATTTCCAAGACATTGCTGCAAGAGTCCCTCAGGGTAGTATCCCAGGCCCAACCATCTTCACTTGCTTCATCAATAACCTTCTTTCCATCATGAGATGTTTGCTGATAATTGCATAATGTTCAGTACCATTCGCAATATCTTAGATCCTGAAGCAGTCTGATCCATACGTAACAAGACCTGGGCAACAGTTAGGCTTGGATTCATAAGTGGTAAGTGACATATGTCCCTTGCAAGTGCAAGGAAATGACAATCTACAGCAATCCTAACCATCTCCCCTTGATTCAATGCATTAGCATCACTGAATCACCCACTATTAATGCCCATTGGCCAGAAACTCAACTGAACCAGCTATATAAAAACTGTGGCTGTCAGAACAGGTCAGAGGCTGGGAATTCTGCAGTGGGTAACTCCCAGCTCCTGACATCCCAAAGCCTGTCCACCATCTGAGGCACAAGTCAGTAGTCTGATGGAATGCTTTCCAACACTCAGGAAGATCAACACCATACAGGACAAAGTAGCCCAGTTGATTGGCACCCCAACTTCACTTAAACATTCATTCCCTCCACCACTTGACATAGTGGCAGTGATGCCAACCACCCACAAGATGAACTGCAGTAAATCACTAAGGCTGCTTCAAAACCTTCTACCACCGAGATGGACAAGGTGATAAGGGCAGCAGATGCAAGGGAATATCACCACCAAGTTCACCTCCAAGCTATACACCATTCTGTCTTGTTCACTCAGTGGATGAAAATCCTGGCGTTCCCTAATAGCATTATGAATGTATCTACACCAGAGGGACTACAGTGGTCAAGAAGGGCAGCTCACCACCAATGTCTCCAGGGCAATTAGAGATGGGCAGCAATTGCTGGCCTTGCCAGTGACACAGTCATCCTGTGAAAGAATAAAAAAAGTTTTTTTTTTTAAATTTAGAGTACCCAATTATTTTTTCCAATTAAGGGGTAATTTAGCGTGTCCAATCCACCTATTCTGCACATCTTTTTTTGGGTTGTGGGGGCGAAACCCACGCAGACACGGGGAGAATGTGCAAACTCCACATGGACAGTGACCCAGGGCCGGGATTCGAACACGGGTCCTCAGCGCCGTAGTCAGCAATGCTAACCACTGTGCCACCGTGCTGCCCCATAAAAAAACACAGTTGATTCTGTCTGACCATATTATGATTATCTAAGTGCTGTTAGCATGACTAAATAATAGATTCTAACAATATTCCTATTGTTGATGTCAGGATAACCGGCCTCTAGTTCCTGATCTCTCTGTCCTTTCTGGAAACAGCTTATATTTGCTCTCTTTCAATCTTTTCCTATTCAGTTTACTCTGACAACACCTTCCAAACCCATGACCTCTACCACTTGATAGGACCAAGGCAGCAGATGTATGGGAACATCACCACCTGAAAGCCCGCCTTGAAGCCACATACTACAATTAATTGGGACTATATCACAGTTCCTTCACTGTCACTGGGTCGCAATCCTCCCTTCCTCACAGCTCTGCGGATGTACCTACACCACATGGATTGCAGTGGTTCAAGAAGGCGTCAGTGGCGATTACCCCTTTTAAGGGCTATTATGATCCTAGACCAGACCCCAACAGCAGCTAGGATACTGGACCAAAATCCCAATATTTTAGTTTATTTGAAAGACTGTGCGGAAAGAATGATTTGCACCAAGAGTGATTGCATGAAGAAATGGGGCTTGGTTATTTTTTCAACAAAACTTTATTATGACTACAATATTAAACTTTGTTAACTTCACAGCCAAACATAACAGCTTACAATTTACACCTTAAACACTACTCTCAATTTCCCATTAAACAAGAAAATAACATACAGCTCTCAATCTGTCTTACTGTGGGAGAATTGGGGACTTTTTTTTTGAGTTTTTTATTTAACACAAATTTGTAACATTTGCAGAGAGAAAAATGGCCCTGTGCAAAGAGCCTTAACATAGTGAAAACAAACAGTGGGAAAGAATAAACATGTTAATAAGGCACTTCCCCTGCCAGCTCTGTTTGCCCATGCCACACATGTTCAACTAAACTAAGGTGGCCCTAACCCCCCCCCCCCCCTCCCTCTCTCTCTCTCTCTCTCTCTCTCTCTCTCTCTCTCTCTCTCTCTCTCTCTCTCTCTCTCTTTCCCCCCCCCCTGCCCCCCGAGGCCTGACCTGCCAGGTCAGCCCTGCGCTTAGCCCTAGCCCGCCCTGCCCCACCTCCAACCCTCCTTGGTGCCC
This sequence comes from Scyliorhinus canicula, assembly GCF_902713615.1. Lineage (NCBI taxonomy): Eukaryota > Metazoa > Chordata > Chondrichthyes > Carcharhiniformes > Scyliorhinidae > Scyliorhinus > Scyliorhinus canicula. The sequence goes on from NC_052153.1 coordinate 42,630,776, forward strand.
CCTGACCTACGTTAGCTATGCTGCCCCCTGCCCGTGGCGCCTGCCTGTCTCCTGTCTGAGAGCGCTCGGGCCCACCCCCACACACCAGGGACCCATTAACCTAATTGTATCCCACCGTGCCCTTTCAAGTCCCGTAACCAGCCCCTAGCCCATCCCCCTATCAGAGGCCCCGATCTCCCGCCAAAAGGTGCCAAGTGCAGGGCCCCTCTCTTTCCCCCCCCCCCCCCCCCCTCCTCCCCCTTGTTGCAATCCCCCCAAAACACCCTGAACAGTGCACCCTCCAGCCCCCACTCTCTGTCCAGGCTGAAAACAATCTTGGATAAAACATTACAGTACAGGATAGTTTAACAAACCGCCGCCACACAAAAGCTCTGAGAGCCCAGAGTCCTTTAGTTCAAGTCCAGCTTTTAATAAAAGTCCACACCTAATCAGAGAAAATTAGGTTAACAGACCGCCGCCACTGTACAGCACTGAAAGAACCAAGTACCCATTAGTTCAAGTCCAGTTTCTTATCTTTAATAAAGGTCCAAACCTGTTCTGGTGTCTCAAAATAGTAGTGGAGTTCCTCAAACGTAACCCAGAGCTTTGCAGGATACAGCATTCCAAACCTCACCTTTTTGTAGAGGGCTGCCTTTACCTTGATGAATCCTGCACGCCTCTTGGCCAGTTCCGTTCCCAAGTCCTGGTAAATGCGCAACTCGCAGTTCTCCCATCTGCTGCTCCTCTCCGCCTTGGCCCATCGCAGCACACGTTCCCTGTCAGCAAGCCGGTGAAAGCGGACCACCAAGGCCCTCGGTCGGTCGCCCATCCTGGGCTTCCTTGCGGGGGCTCTTTGTGCCCCATCCAACTCCAGGGGTTGAGGGAAGACCTCCGGTCCCATCAGCGCCTCAAGCATACCCGTCACGTATGCGCCCACATTCGACCCCTCGCAGCCCTCGGGGAGGCCAATGATCCTTAAATTCTGCCTCCTGGCTCTGTTCCCCAGCTCTTCAAGCTGCTCCTGCATCCTCCTCTGACGGGCGTTCAGCTCCTCCACCTCGTGCTGCAGCTCCGTTACTGTGCCCGCCTGGCTGGAGAGCTTCGCCTCGACCTCCCTGAGCGCCTTCACTTCGACCGCCTGTGTCTCGACCAATCGGTCCATCACCGCTCTCATCGGGTCCAGCGTGTCTCTCCTCAGCTCGGCAAAGCAGTTCTTGAAGTATTCCATCTGTTCCTCCCTTGGCCAGTGAGCCTCCGCTCCCTGGTCCCCGCCGTCCGCCATTCTTGGCCGCCCGGTCTGGGGTCCCCGCTGCTCCCGCTTCGATCCTTGCCGCTCCACTCGACCACTTCTAGTCCAGCTGCCCATACCCCGGAAAGGAAGCCTCTTCCCTGTCGTCTCCTCCACCGATTCGGGCTGCCAGGTCCCAAAAAAGTCAGTTAAAAAAGGTCCGTTTGCCCATCGCGGGCGGGAGCGATCCGACCTGCGACCTGTCTCCTCCAGGGCGCCACCGGAAGTCCTCGAGAATTGTGGACTTGGCATCAGGCAATTCAACTCCTCTCTCCAAAGTTTCTCCACCAACTGCCTCCCTAATGCTTTCAAAATGTCTCTCTGCCTTCCTTGGCTCCACCCAACAATGGCCTCATCTCCCCAAGCGATAAAACAAATTAGCTATGCAGGCTGCAAAACACTTTAACTTCCCAGTCAAACCAGTCCATTGGCCGAGACTGAAAAACACATTCCTTTGTCAATTTTACCTTATGGCTGCTAAAAACACCCAGGCCCTGCAAAACAAAATTATTTTTAAGAAAACATGACCACTGCAGTCAAACACACTCTAACCCCAGGCTTTTAACCCTTATATTGCTTAACACTTAGAATCCAATATTCCTAAGATCTTCCCATTGTCACCGGGCAACACGGCAAAGTAAGGATCACCTGGCCGGGAGGACCAATGGTGACTGGGAGTAGGGATTCACCCCAGGAGGTGGGGTTCTCTTGGGCAAGGGGACATGCAGGGAGCAAGTTGAAGCAATGAGGCTGCTGAACAATTCTTATTAATAAATCATTTTTGTGTTTACTTATGGAGTCTCTGAAAGTGCATCTTTATATTGGCTCACTATCACTTTCTCAAGGGCAATGGGGATGGGCAATAAATGCTGACCTAGTCAGCAACGCCTACATCTCGTGAAATAAATGAAATGAAAATCGCTTATTGTCACGAGTAGGCTTCAAATTAAGTTACTGTGAAAAGCCCCTAGTTGCCACATTCCGGCGCCTGTTCGGGGAGGCCGGTACGGGAATCGAACCGTGCTGCTGGCCTGCTTGGTCTGTTTTCAAAGCCAGCGATTTAGCCCTGTCAAGCAACAGACCGGCCTTGTTACCCAGCTAATGCTTAGACAAAGTAAAATTGAACCTGATCTTTTTGCCAAATTTAAGTGGCTCTGAAAAAGAGTCACATTTAACTCAAACGTTAGTTTTGTTTCTCTTTCCACAGATGCTGCTAGACCTGTTGAGTTTTTCCAGCACTTTCTGCTTTATTTCAAATCCCCAACATCGCTTTTACTCCAATGTCTTAATATTTGGAAAAGTTAGCATGAATATATTTATTTGTTGCCTGCATGAATTCTTGTGTATTACAGGCTGTTGTAAATCAAGAGATTGTTAAGTGGCTTTCAAAGACAGCAAGAGGATGTTTGGCCCCTCTTACTGCTGCGTTTGGTGGAATCATCAGCCAGGAGGTCCTGAAGGCCCTAACAGGCAAATTTTCTCCTCTTCACCAATGGGTGAGTTTAAATTCAAGAGTATTTTTTCAAAGAATTTTAAGGAATTTTCTTACTTTACAGAACAGTATCTTTCTTTTGTTTTTAGTTATATTTTGATGTGGTGGAGATTCTTCAGGCTCTTGAAGATACTAGAATTGAACAGTTCCAACCAAGGTGAGAAAGATCTTGTGTGTAAGTTGAGCAAATGAGAAAATGTATCCCTGTATGTCTTCCTGGAGGACAACTAAAGTTCACCTGTCACCTGAATTAATGGAACCGAGATAACAAGTCGCTGCTGAATGCTGGAAGATTGGAACCAGATTCATGGCAATTTTTTCCTATCTCGTGTTCAACCTTGTTTTTTCAAAATTACTGACTCACAGGGAATGATGAGTGAAGATTGAATCTTGCCATATAATGTTGTGATTAAACCTCCTGTTAACCATTAGAAGGTACTATGGCTGGAGACCATGTTTGGGGGATTTTATGTTCAGGGCTTGTTGCCTGTAGCAGAATGATTAAATATAAAACTGCAAAGCTGAACTACCCATACTTGAATTGTCACTTGCAGTTAATCAGTCTGTGATCTGCCTGGGGGGAGTCGGTAGAGTAGTGGTAATGTCACTGGGCTAGTAATCCAGACACCCAGTGTAATGCTGTGGTGACTTGGGTTTGAACCTGCCACAGCAGATGGTGAAATTTGAATTCAACAAAAAAATCTGAAATTAAGGTCTAATGATGATCATGAAACCATTGTTGATTATCGTAAAAACCCATCTGGTTCGCTAATGTCCTTTAGGGAAGGAAATCTGCGTCCTTGCGTGGTCTGGCCTACATGTGACTCCAGATCCACAGCAACACCGTTGATTCTTAAAATGCCATTCAGTTCAAGGGTAATTAGGGATGGGCAACAAGCCGGCCTTGCCTGCGAAGCCCACATCCCATGAAAGAAGGTTTGAAAATCTTAATACCTGAAAGCTGACCGAATGCAGCTGCTTCTTACACAATGTACCTAATAAGTGCCAGCCTTGGTTCAGGGATCGCATTCTCATCTCTGAATCAGAAACTTGTGGGTTTATGTCCCATTTTAGAGTTCTGAACACAAAATCTAGTCCTTCCTTCAGTAGAGCACTAAGGTTTGTGTTGCACTATCAGATCTCCTCCTGTGGATGAAACTTTAACCTGAGACCACATCTGTTCCCTCGGGTGGATGTAACTGACCCAGAGGCATTATTTGAAGAAAAGCAAGGGAATTCTACTTGGTGTAGCTAGCTATCAACCAACATTACTAAATCGGATTATTTCTTCACTGCTATTTTGAGACTTTCTGTTTTCAAATTGGCAGTAGTGTTTGCTACATTACAGTAGTGATTATGGTTCAAAAAGGTGCCTCATTGTCAGGTGCTGTGGGATGTCCTGAAATCGTAAACTGTGCTTTATAAACGCAAGCTCTTCTTTGTTCCCTTTCCCATCCTTTTTCTGTTTGTTCTATTTAAGGTTGCAGTTAAAACATTCTTTTTATTTGTTGTAGTTTTTCACTTCCTGGAATGTACCTGCTTCCCATTAGAATTACTGTATTTCGGGCAGCACGGTGGCACAGTGGTTAGCATTGCTGCCTATGGCGCTGAGGACCCGGGTTCGAATCCCGGCCCTGGGTCACTGTCCGTGTGGAGTTTGCACATTCTCCCCGTGTCTGCGTGGGTTTCACCCCCGCAACCCAAAAGATGTGCAGGATAGGTAGATTGGCCTTAATTGGAAAAAATAATTGGGTACTTTAAATTTTAAAAAAAAGAATTACGGTATTTCCCTGTTTCTGGAGTTAGTGCATAGTAATTATATATAATCTGTGTTTTCATACATAATCTGTTTTCATACAGAGGTGATCGATATGATGCTCTACGTGCGTGTATTGGAGAATCCATGTGTCAAAAACTCAGCAACCTCAATGTTTTCATAGTAAGTGTTTACCTCTTTATCTCTTTAATTCTGAAAGTGTTTTTTTTAATCTTTTCGTGGGAAATAGCAAAGCCAGCATTTGTTGCTCATCTCATTGTTGTTCCCTTGAAACTAATGGCTTGCTGTGCCAGTATAGAGAGCAGTTAAGAGTCAACCATACTGCTGTGGGTCTGGGGTCGCATGTGGACAAGACCAGTTAAGGATGGCAGGTTTCCTCCCATAAAGGACATCAGTGAACCATTTGGGTTTTTACAACAATCGATTATAGTTTTATGGATATGATTGCTGAGACTCTAGGGGTTTTATAGCAAGCTAACAGTATAAGAGTGGAAATTCTGTCTCATTTCAAAAGTTTCTCATTGATTGCATTCTTTTGGGGGGACCATGAGCACATCCTCTAGACTAGAGAAGCTTAGAATCATTGAAGGCAACGTTTGGACTTTTGTGTTTAATGTACATGCAGATTCCAAAAGTTACACTCAGTTTGAGGAGTAATGACAGTGAACATTGATGATTTCATTATTTCTTATTACTGCAAAATTCAGGCTGTCTCCACATTGCACACATTTTATGCACAATAGTTTCATTTGGGATATATTTCATAACCGTGTCTCAGATCAGGAAGCTGTGCCTGACTGCTAACATAGCTGCAATCCAGTAAAAACGGGCTTTGTGCGCCTGAATAGATTGAGATATTAGGACTGACTTTACCCATGGTTTGGGAGTCGGACAGCCCCAGAACAACTGGAAAATATTTACTATCTAGGCTCTCTCGTGAGGGAGATTCTACAGTGCACCTCCCAAGGTGTTAAAGCAAAGCTTGGAGTACGTTCAATCAGTTCCATAAACTAAAAGTACTATCAGAGCTTCATGCTTCCTGTTTGGAACCAACATCTATTTCCAGTGAACTAAGAATTCAATTCATCCAAATTGTTTTTTGATGTGTAACCATTACAATTATGTTAGTGTTTGTAGATTCTCTAAATTGTGGTCTGTATGTGTTACTTTACTCTGATTAGCTTTACCATTTTGTAGGGATTTGGACTCTATATTAAACCCCAGAGTAAGAAAATTATTTTCGAGAAATAACCATATTGGCAAAAAGGACAATCACTAAGTTAGAGTGCAAGCCAACAAGATTTATTGGACAATAATGATTGATACTTAACATTTCACATTCTTTTACAGTGCAGAAGGAGGCCATTCGGCCCATCTAGTCTGCACCAGCCCTTGGAAAGAGCATCCTACTTAAGTCCACACCTCCACCCTATCCCTGTAACCCAGTACATAAGAACTAGGAGCAGGAGTAGGCCATCTGGCCCCTCGAGCCTGCTCCGCCATTCAATTAGATCATGGCTGATCTTTTGTGGACTCAGCTCCACTTTCCGGCCCGAACACCATAACCCTTAATCCCTTTATTCTTCAAAAAAACTATCTATCTTTACCTTAAAAACATGTAATGAAGGAGCCTCAACTGCTTCACTGGGCAAGGAATTCCTTTGATTCACAACCCTTTGGGTGAAGAAGTTCCTCCTAAACTCAGTCCTAAATCTACTTCCCCTTATTTTGAGGCTATGTCCCCTAGTTCTGCTGTCACCCGCCAGTGGAAACAACCTGCCCAATCTATCCTATCTATTCCCTTCATAATTTTAAATGTTTCTATAAGATCCCCCCTCATCCTTCTAAATTCCAATGAGTACAGTCCCAGTCTACTCAACCTCTCCTCATAATCCAACCCCTTCAGCTCTGGGATTAACCTAATGAATCTCCTCTGCACACCCTCCAGCGCCAGTACGTCCTTTCTCAAGTAAGGAGACCAAAACTGAACACAATACTCCAGGTGTTGCCGCACTAACACCTTATACAATTGCAACATAACCTCCCTAGTCTTAAACTCCATCCCTCTAGCAATGAAGGACAAAATTCCATTTGCCTTCTTAATCACCTGTTGCACTTGTAAACCAACCTTCTGTGACTCATGCACTAGCACACCCAAGTCTCTCTGAACAGCGGCATGCTTTAATATTTTATCGTTTAAATAATAATCCCGTTTGCTGTTATTCCTACCAAAATGGATAACCTCACATTTGTCAACATTGTATTCCATCTGCCAGACCCTAGCCCATTCACTTAACCTATCCAAATCCCTCTGCAGACTTCCAGTATCCTCTGCACTTTTCGCTTTACCACTCATCTTAGTGTCATCCGCAAACTTGGACACATTGCCCTTGGTCCCCAACTCCAAATCATCTATGTAAATTGTGAACAATTGTGGGCCCAACACGGATCCCTGAGGGACACCACTAGCTACTGATTGCCAACCAGAGAAACACCCATTTATCCCAACTCTTTGCTTTCTATTAATTAACCAATCCTCTATCCATGCTACTACTTTACCCTTAATGCCATGCATCTTTATCTTATGCAGCAACCTTTTGTGTGGCACCTTGTCAAAGGCTTTCTGGAAATCCAGATATACCACATCCATCGGCTCCCCGTTATCTACTGCACTGGTAATGTCCTCAAAAAATTCCACTAAATTAGTTAGGCATGACCTGCCCTTTACGAACCCATGCTGCGTCTGCCCAATGGGACAATTTCTATCCAGATGCCTCGCAATTTCTTCCTTGATGATAGATTCCAGCATCTTCCCTACTACCGAAGTTAAGCTCACTGGCCTATAATTTCCTGCTTTCTGCCTACCTCCTTTTTTAAACAGTGGCGTCACGTTTGCTAATCTTTAGCAAACTCACCTAATTTTTTTGGACACTTGGGCAATTTATCATAGCCAATGGGGGAAGGGTAAATACAATGCTGTCAGACAAGAATTGAAGTGCAGAAGTTGGGAACATAGGCTGTCAGGGAAGGACACAAGTGAAATGTGGAACTTGTTCAAGGATCAGGTACTGCGTGTCTTTGATATGTATGTCCCTGTCAGGCAGGGAAGAGATGGTCGAGTGAGGGAACCATGGTTGACAAGAGAGGTTGAATGTCTTGTTAAGAGGAAGAAGGAGACTTATGTAAGGCTGAAGAAACAAGGTTCAGACAGGGCGCTGGAGGGATACAAGATAGCCAGGAGGGAACTGAAGAAAGGGATTAGGAGAGCTAAGAGAGGGCATGAAAAATCTTTGGCGGGTAGGATCAAGGAAAACCCCAAGGCCTTTTACACATACGTGAGAAATATGAGAATGACTAGAGTGAGAGTAGGTCCGATTAAGGACAGTAGCGGGAGATTGTGTATTGAGTCTGAAGAGATAGGAGAGGTCTTGAACAAGTATTTTTCTTCAGTATTTACAAATGAGAGGGGCCATATTGTTGGAGAGGACAGCGTGAAGCAGACTGATAAGCTTGAGGAGATACTTGTCAGGAAGGAAGATGTGTTGCGCGTTTTGAAAAACTTGAGGATAGACAAGTCCCCCGGGCCTGACGGGATATATCCAAGGATTCTATGGGAAGCAAGAAATGAAATTGCAGAGCCGTTGGCAATGATCTTTTCGTCCTCGCTGTCAACAGGGGTGGTACCAGAGGATTGGAGAGTGGCGAATGTCGTGCCCCTGTTCAAAAAAGGGAATAGGGATAACCCTGGGAATTACAGGCCAGTTAGTCTTACTTCGGTGGTAGGCAAAGTAATGGAAAGGGTACTGAGGGATAGGATTTCTGAGCATCTGGAAAGGCATTGCTTGATTAGGGATAGTCAGCACGGATTTGTGAGGGGTAGGTCTTGCCTTACAAGTCTTATTGAATTCTTTGAGGAGGTGACCAAGCATGTGGATGAAGGTAAAGCAGTGGATGTAGTGTACATGGATTTTAGTAAGGCATTTGATAAGGTTCCCCATGGTAGGCTTATGCAGAAAGTAAGGAGGCATGGGATAGTGGGAAATTTGGCCAGTTGGATAACAAACTGGCTAACCGATAGAAGACAGAGAGTTGTGGTGGATGGCAAATATTCAGCCTGGAGCCCAGTTATCAGTGGCGTACCGCAGGGATCAGTTCTGGGTCCTCTGCTGTTTGTGATTTTCATTAACGACTTGGATGAGGGAGTTGAAGGGTGGGTCAGTAAATTTGCAGATGATACGAAGATTGGTGGAGTTGTGGATAGTGAGGAGGGCTGTTGTCGGCTTCAAAGAGACATAGATAGAATGCAGAGCTGGGCTGAGAAGTGGCAGATGGAGTTTAACCCTGACAAGTGTGAGGCTGTCCATTTTGGAAGGACAAATCTGAATGCGGAATACAGGGTTAATGGTAGGGTTCTTGGCAATGTGGAGGAGCAGAGAGATCTTGGGGTCTATGTTCATTGTTCTTTGAAAGTTGCCACTCGAGTGGATAGAGCTGTGAAGAAGGCCTATGGTGTGCTAGCGTTCATTAGCAGAGGGATTGAATTTAAGAGCCGTGAGGTGATGATGCAGCTGTACAAAACCTTGGTCAGGCCACATTTGGAGTACTGTGTGCAGTTCTGGTCACCTCATTTTAGGAAGGATGTGGAAGCTTTGGAAAAGGTGCAGAGGAGATTTACCAGGATGTTGCCTGGAATGGAGAGTAGGTCATACGAGGAAAGATTGAGGGTGCTGGGCCTTTTCTCATTGGAACGGAGAAGGATGAGGGGCGACTTGATAGAGGTTTATAAGATGATCAGGGGAATAGATAGAGTAGATAGTCAGAGACTTTTTCCCCGGGTGGAACACACCATTACAAGGGGACATAAATTTAAGATAAATGGTGGAAGATATAGAGGGGATGTCAGAGGTAGGTTCTTTACCCAGAGAGTAGTGGGGGCATGGAATGCACTGCCTGTGGTAGTAGTTGAGTCGGAAAATTTATGGACCTTCAAACGGCTATTGGATAGGTACTTGGATTAGGGTAGAATAAGGGAGTGTAGGTTAACTTCTTAAGGGCAGCACGGTAGCATTGTGGATAGCACAATTGCTTCACAGCTCCAGGGTCCCAAGTTCGATTTCGACTTGGGTCACTGTCTGTGTGGAGTCTGCACATCCTCCCCGTGACTGCGTGGGTTTCCTCCGGGTACTCCGGTTTCCTCCCACAGTCCAAAGATGTGCAGGTTGGGTGGATTGGCCATGACAAATTGTCCAAAATTCTATGATTAACCTAGGACAAAAGTTCGGCGCAACATCGTGGGCCGAAGGGCCTGTTCTGTGCTGTATTTCTCTATCTATTCTCTATCTAATCCACCTAACCTGCATATCTTTGGACTGTGGGAGGAAACCGGAGCACCCGGAAGAAACCCACGCAGGCACGGGGAGAACATGCAAACTCCACACAGACAGTGACCCAAGCCGGGAATTGAACCAGAGCCCTGGCACTGAGACAGCAGTGCTAACCGCTGTGCCACCATTCCGCCCCTCAGGAGCAAGGATGTCTTACTGTATCTGTACAGGTGTAAGAAGAGTGGTGGTAGAAGGCATGGGTTTTCATGGAGTGACCTAGTTATCATAGAATCATAGAATTTACAGTGCAGAAGGAGGCCATTCAGCCCATCGAGTCTGCACCAGCTCTTGGAAAGAGCACCCTACCCAAGGTCAACACCTCCACCCTATCCCCATAACCCAGTAACCCCACCCAACACTAAGGGCAATTTTGGACACTGAGGGCAATTTATCATGGCCAATCCACCTAACCTGCACATCTTTGGACTGTGGGAGGAAACCAGAGCACCCGGAGGAAACCCACGCACACACGGGGAGGATGTGCAGACTCCGCACAGACAGTGACCCAAGCCGGAATCGAACCTGGGACCCTGGAGCTGTGAAGCATTTGTGCTATCCACAATGCTACCGTGCTGCCCTCGATAATTTCAGTATTTTTTTTATGTTAGTTATAATTTTTTTATAATTTCAGTTCGCTCTCAAAGGGCCCACATGTTCTTAAAGCTAAATTGCAGCTTTGACACTTTGATAATTTAAGCCTTATTAATGGAAAAATGTGCCAACGAGGTGAAAACTAACACTTCGTATAATAATTCATGTATTTGCCAATGACAATTTTAGGCAAACACATTTAATTTTTTTAATCCCAATTTTGTATGCCTGAAATGTGGGCAATGGGTTCTAAATGGACGTGATTGATTCAAAAATGCATGTGTTCCCAATTAATTTTTGAATTGTGCTTGTAAGACATGATGTTACAATTGTTTAATGTCAATTGTACAATTGTTTAAATTCACCACATGTGGGATCCTTATGTATAAAATAAAAAAAACTTGCTGTTTCCTTTCAGGTTGGATGTGGTGCAATTGGCTGTGAAATGCTTAAGAACTTTGCTTTGCTTGGTGTTAGCACGGGTCATGAAAGAGGAATGGTACGTATCTTTTCCCCAATTGATTGGTGTAGTAGCTGTATCAAATGTTGCTATTGTCTTGTAAGCCAGTCAAAATACGAACAGTTGGATGATTAAGGCGATGGTGGAAGGGTTAGTAATGATTACTTTATATGCAAAAGTAGTTTCATTTCAGAACGTTTTTATCAATGAGTGTGCGGCAGCACAGTGGTTAGCACTGCTGCCTCACGGCGCTGAGGACCCGGGTTCGATTGTGGAGTTAGAACATAGAACAGCACAGAACAGGCCCTTCGGCCCTCGATGTTGTGCCGAGCATTGTCTGAAACCAAGATCAAGCTATCCCACTCCCTGTCATTCTGGTGTGCTCCACGTGCCTATGCAATAACCGCTTGAAAGTTCCTAAAGTGTCCGACTCCACTATCACAGCAGGCAGTCCATTCCACACCCTAACCACTCTCTAAGAACCTACCTCGGATATCCCTCCTATATCTCCCACCCTGAATCTTGTAGTTGTGCCCCCTTGTAACAGCTACATCCACCCGAGGAAATAGTCTCTGAACGTCCACTCTATCTATCCCCGTCATCATCTTATAAACCTCTATTAAGTCGCCTCTCATCCTCCTCCACTCCAAAGAGAAAAATCCTAGCTCCCTCAACCTTTCCTCATAAGACCTATCCTGCAAACCAGGCAGCATCCTGGTAATTCTCCTTTGCACCCTTTCCAATGATTCCACATCCTTCCTACAATGAGGTGACCAGAACTGCACACAATACTCCAAATGTGGTCTCACCAGGGTCATGTATAGTTGCAGCATAACCCCACAGCTCTTAAACTCAAGCCCCCTGTTAATAAACGCTAACACACTATAAGCCTTCTTCATGGCTCTATCCACTTGAGTGGCAACCTTCAGAGATCTGTGGACATGAACCCCAAGATCTCTCTGTTCCTCCACATTCCTCAGAACCCTGCCGTTGACCCTGTAATCCGCATTCAAATTTTTTTCTACCAAAATGAATCACCTCGCACTTAACAGGGTTAAACTCCATCTGCCATTTTTCGTCCCAGCTCTACATCCCATCAATGTCCCTTTGCAGCCTACAACAGCCCTCCACCTCATCCACTACTCCACCAATCTTGGTGTCATCAGCAAATTTACTGACCCACCCTTCAGCCCCCTCCTCCAAGTCATTGATAAAAATCACAAATAGCAGAGGACCCAACACTGATCCCTGTGGTACACCGCTGGTAACTGGTCTCCAGTCTGAAAATTTTCCATCCACCACCACCCTCTGTCTTCTATGTGATAGCCAGTTACTTATCCAATTGGCCAAATTTCCCTCTATCCCACACCTCCATACTTTCTTCCTGAGCTGATCATGGGGAACCTTATCAAACGCCTTACTAAAATCCATGTATACGACATCAACTGCTCTACCTTCATCTACACACTTAATTACCGCCTCAAAGAATTCAATCAAATTTGTGAGGAAAGACCTCCCCTTCACGAATCCGTGTTGACTATGCCGGATTAAGCTGCATCTTTGCAAATGGTCATAATCCTATCCTTCAGGACCTTTTCCATTAACTTACCGACCCCGAAGTAAGACTAACTGGCCTATAATTACCAGGGTCATCCCTATTCTCTTTCTTGAACAAAGGAACAACATTTGCCACTCTCCAGTCCTCTGGCACTATCCCCGTAGACAGTGAGGACCCAAAGATTAAAGCCAAAGGCTCTGGAGTCTCATCCCTTGCTTCCCAAAGAATCCTTGGATATATCCCATCTGGCCCAGGGACTTGTTGACCCTCAGGCTTTTCAAAATTGCTAATACATCCTTCCTCAGAACATCTACCTCCTCCAGCCAACCCGCCTGTATCGCACTCTCATGCTCAAAAACTGAAGAAAAGTATTGATTCAACGTCTCTCCTATTTCTTCTGACTCCATGCACAAGTTCCCACTACTGTCCTTGACTGGCCCTACCCTCACCCTGGTCATTCTTTTATTTCTCACATAAGAGTAAAAAGCCTTGAGGTTTTCCTTGATCTGACCCACCAAGGACTTCTCATGCCCCCTCCTAGCTCTCCTAAGCCCTTTTTAAAAAATAGCTCATTCCTTGCTACCTTGTAACCCTGAAGCGATCCAACTGAACCTTGTTTTCTCATCCTTACATACTCTTCCTTTTTCCTCTTGACAAGACATTCAACCTCTTTTGTGGAACATGGTTCCCTCACACGTCCATTTCCTCCCTGCCTGACATACCTATCAAGGACACGCAGTATTTGTTCCTTGAACATGCTCCACTTTTCATTTGTGCCTTTCCCTGGCAGTTTCTGTTCCCATCTTATGCTCCCTAATTCTTGCCTAATCGTATCATAATTACTCCTCCCTCAATTATAAACCTTGCCCTGCCGTATGGCCCTATCCCTCCCCATTGCAATAGTGAAAGACACCGAATTGTGGTCACTATCTCCAAAGTGCTCTCCCACAAACAAATCTAACACTTGACCCGGTTCATTACCCAGTACCAAATCCAATGTGGCCCCCCCTCTTGTCGGCCTATCCACATATTGTGTTAGGAAACCCTCCTGCACACACTGTACAAAAACTGCCCCATCCTAACTGTTCGACCTATAGAGGTTCCAATCAATATTTGGAAAGTTAAAGTCACCCATGCCAACTACCCTGAGACCTCCACACCTATCCATAATCTGTTTTGCAATTTCTTCCTCCACATCTCTATTACTATTTGGGGACCTATAGAAAACTCCTAATGTGACCGCACCTTTCCTATTTCTAACTTCGGCCCATATTACCTCAGTAGGCAGATCCCCTTCGAACTGCCTTTCTGCAACCGTTAAACTATCCTTGATTAACAATGCTACTCCTCCACCACCTTTCCTACTCTTACTGAAACATCTATACCCCGGAACTTCCAACAACCATTCCTGTCCCTGTTCTAACCATGTCTCCATAATGGCCACAACATCGTAGTCCCAAGTACCAATCCACGCTCCAAGTTCACCTACCTTATTCCGGATGCTCCTTGCATTGAAGTAGACACACTTCAACCCATCTTTCTGTCTGCCAACACACTCCTGCGATGTTGATACCCCCCTCAGTACCTCACTACTCTCAACACTGGCTTCTGGGCTCCAGCTCGTTTTCCCAGCCCCCTGACAAATTAGTTTAACCCCCCCCCCCCCCCCCCCCGAAGAGCCGTAGCAAATTTCCCTCCCAGGATATTGGTGCCCCTCTGGTTAAGGTGCAAACTGCCCTGTCTGTACAGGTCCCACCTTCCCCAGAATGTGCTCCAATTATCCACGTACCTGAAACCCTCCCTCCTACACCATCCGTCGCACATTCTCCCCATGTCTGCCTGGGTCTCATCCCCACAACCCAAAGATATGCAGGGTAGGTGGATTAGTCATGCTAAATTTCCCCTTAATTGGGGGAAAAAAAGAGAATTGCGTACTCTAAATTTATTTAACAAAAGAAGAATAAAATCAATGAGTGTTGTTTAAAATAATGATTCCATCAGTAGGCACTTAAGAACTTTATTTAATCTCAGCGTGGAGTCCTAAGGTCGACCCCTGGTATATTCTGAGTAAGTTGGCACGATAGGTGTAAGGAAAAAGTGGTGGTGGAAGGCATGGGTTTTCATGAGTTGACACTACGTTGGCATAGCGGCTATGAAGGACGTTGCAGGTGGTAGAGACATTGGTTGGCATAGGAATTATACAGTGCTTGAGCAATCCCAAGGCTTTTTACACATACATAAAAAGCAAGAGGGTAGCCAGGGAAAGGGTTGGCCCACTGAAGGACAGGGGAGGGAATCTATGTGTGGAGCCAGAGGAAATGGGCGAGGTACTAAATGAATACACTGCACCAAAGCAGAAGGAATTGGTGGATGATGAGTCTGGAGCAGGGTGTGTAGATAGCCTGGGTCACATTGAGATCCAAAAACACGAGGTGTTGGGCGTCTTGAAAAATATTAAGGTGGATAAGTCCCCAGGGCCTGATGGGATCTACCCCAGAGTACGGAAGGAGGCAAGAGAGGAAATTGCTGAGGCCTTGACAGAAATCTTTGGATCCTCACTGACTTCAGGTGATGTCCCGGAGGACTGGAGCCAATGTTGTTCCTTTGTTTAAGAAGGGTAGCAAGGATAATCCAGGGAACTACAGGCCGGTGAGCCTTCTGTCAGTGGTAGGGAAATTACTGGAGAGATTTCTTCGAGACAGGATCTACTCCCATTTGGAAGCAAATGGACGTATTAGTGAGAGGCAGCACGGTTTTGTGTAGGGGAGGTCGTGTCTCACTAACTTGATAGAGTTTTTCGAGGAGGCATAAAGATGATTGATGCAGGTAGGGCAGTGGATGTTGTCTACATGGGTAAGGCCTTTGACAAGGTCCCTCATGGCAGACTGGTACAAAAGGTGAAGTCACACAGGATCAGAGATCCTGGCAAGATGGATACAGAACAGGCTAGGTTATAGAAGGCAGAGAGTAGCAATGGAAGTAGCAACAGAATCTCGAACAAAATTATTCACTTTACGAAACTTGCACAATTCGGAGTACAATTTGTTCATGGGTCATTGATGCAGCCCAAAGCAGAAACTTTAAAAAGTATATATTTTTATTAGCAGTTTCCAATTTTAACAGTTTAACAATTAAACATGTAAAACACATAATATTTACAGAATGAGGTGAATCCTATATACATTTTACATGTTCCCCTTTCATCGGCCCTTCCCCCTCCTCCCCCTATTGTTAATCGGGCTCCATCTTGGGCCCTTCTTCCAGCATGGATGTTGTAGTCTTTCTTTTATTCTGTGCTTGTTGCTGTTTCCTCTATGACTTTGTTAGAGGGGACTCTCCATCCCACCTCGCTCTTTTCCCGTGTCCCTTCCTGATATTTCCCTGGGTTCCTTCCGTGCTGCTCCCCCACCTCCCTCCCCCTTGTTCCTGTCTGTTCTGTGTGATCCTGTTTTCCCTCATTGGTTCCCCCTCCCTTCCTATTCGCTATTGGCTTCAAACAATTCTTGGAACAGGCTGATGTATAGCCCCCACGCTTTGTGGAAGCCCTTGTCCGACCCTCGGATGGTGCTTTTGATCTTCTCTAGGTGGAGAAATTCCGACTGGTCTGCCAGTCTGCAGCCATGAGTGGCGCTGCTGATCAGCCGAGCAGGGTTCTCCGTGCGATTAAGGAAGCAAAGACAAGGGCATCGGCCCTCTTTCCCCATATGTAGTTCTGGCTGGTCTGACACCTCAAAGACTGTTGCTATCGGGCACGGCTCCACCCGTACCCCCACAACCTTGGACATTGCCTCGAAGAAGGCTGTCCAGAACCCGACAAGTCTGAGGCAGGCCCAGAACATGTGGGTGTGGTTGGCCAGGCATTCCTGGCACCATTCACATTTGTCCTCCACTCCCGGGAAGACCCTGTTCATTCGGGTTCAAGTTAGGTGCGCTCTGTGCACCATTTTAAACTGCGTGAGGCACAGCCTTTAGCAGGAGGAGGTGGAGTTGGCCTTACATCGTTCTTCGGTGCAGAGTCACCACCCTAGCAGAAACCCCTGACGAAGGGATTAATGATGGGAGGAAATATTTTGCACAAGAGGTTATGAGACCGTGGAATGTGCTACTAGCTCCAATGATTGAGGTAGAAATCCTGTCAACATTTAAAAATAGGGTAGGTAGTTGAAGCAAATTAAAAGAAAGGGAATAGTATGGGTGCATGGGATAAGGAATGTGGAATGGGTGCTGATGTGGAATATAAATGACGATGTAGACATTTGGGCCAAATTGACTATATTGTATAATAACCTCTGCACAATTTGATGAAACATTTAACCAGCTAAATGTTATGTCTCAAATTTCAATCCACGAAATATGATGAACGGAATGAATCTGTATTACACAGTATGAGAAAGAGTTTTCCCCATTTGTGGTCAGTTTGAGAATTTCAGCAAATTTACATAACTCTCCAAATTTGAGGTAGCAATTGAACATTAAGAGTCTGGGAAATCCACACATTTCCACTAGATGGCCAGAGATTTGGGGGCTGGCAGTTGAACATCTGAAAGCTGTGTGACACTCCTGTCCAACCTTCATGTAGGAAGGACAGGGGAAGGCACCTCCCCATTTTTCAACTACCTGATGGCTTGGGTGTAAAATCTGTAGCACAGCCTGAAAATGTATTGAGAAGGACCATTCCTCTGCAAGGTATTGGGCTATTGTTACATGACTGCACCTTCCTTTCCCTTGGCTGCAACCGTTTAATCTTCTACACCTTCCACAGTAGGAAATATCACTGGTGAGTTGAGAAATCTTTCAAGGCACTCATGAAAATTCCCTTTAATTGATCCTGACCGTTAAAATTTGGCTTGCCCACAATTTTCCTTCCCTGTCTCTAGTACTATCCCTGAGTCGTTTTGAGTTTGCGCATGGTTGTGGATAACCTTGTAAATGAGATTGTATTGGAGAATTGAGTACTATTTGCACTTAAGGTTTCGATACGCCTGAAAACAATGTCAACCAAATTATAATTGTTGACATTTGAAAACAAAATTAGCCCCTTGATTATACCTAGATGTTACTACTTAACTGCAGAACTTTTTTCAACTGGATTTATCAGACTCATGGTTTCTTTTATTACTTTATCAGAGTTACAAAGTCAGAGCTCAAGAGTGTGGACACGGGCAAATCCCTAATCCAGCTCCTTGCCTGCTCCAAAAACCAATTCAAATTGAATCCAATTCATGGTCCCCACAAGAGAGACATACCAGATCCAGGCATTATACCTGACCTCACGCTCATCTTAGCCAAAAGGCCGAGAAGCAGTATCATGTTCATACTGCAGTCTGCAGCGGAGGAGGGAGGGGAAAGAGTTAATTTAATCCAGGCATGTTCAATGTTCATTTTACAACCTAACCTTTGGTGTGTTTCCCTTGCAGATAACCATCACAGACCCTGATTTAATAGAAAAATCCAATCTAAACAGACAGTTTCTCTTCAGACCTCGCCACATACAGGTATTATAATGAACAAACTGGAGCTGGTCAGTGCAACCTCTGCCAGACTTGGAAGTCAAAAATGTTGGACATCCCTGCATACAATCATTTATTAATTTGGTAACTGAATAATCTCCCTGTATTATACTGGCCTCCTTTTTGGGGAGGTTGTGAGGGAGGCTGAAAATGACAAGAATCCTGCAAGGCTGAGAAGCAGAGAATTTACAGTGCAGGAGGAGGACATTTAGCCTATCGAGTCTGCACCACCCTACATAAGCCCCTGTCTCCACTCTAGCCCCATAACCTGGTAACCCCACCTAACCTATTGGACACTAAGGGGCAATTTAGCGAGGCCAAGCCACCTAACCTGCACATCTTTGGACTGTGGGGGGAAACCTGTGCACCCGGAGGAAACCCATGTAAAAACGGGGAGAAAGTGCAAACTCCACACAGACAGTACCCGAGGCCGGAATTGAACCCGGGTCCCTGAAGCTGTGAGGCAGCAGTGCAACCACTGTGTCACCTTGCACAGGTTGTCCTGTAAAATTTAATGACAGGACCGTATTCACTTTTTAGATCAATTTTCTGCCTATCAACACGGTAAACAAGCAGCCTGCTTGAGAGCTAATAAGAATAATCAGTGACGGGGCGACACGGTGGCACAGTGGTTAGCACTGCTGCATCATGCTGCTGAGGACCCAAGTCCAATCCCGCCTCCGGGTCACTGTCTGTGTGGAGTTCGCACATTCTGCCCCGTATTTTTGTGGGCCTCACCCCCATAACCCAAAGATGTTCAGGGTAGGTGGATTGGCCATGCTAATTTGCCCTGTAATTGGAAAAAAGAAAGAAAAAAATATTTTAAAAAAAAGAATAATCAGTGACAGTGGACCATAGCTTGATTTCCCTTGATGGGATTGATGGCACCCTGGAAGGAGAGAGGTGGGAGTGATGTGGGAAAGAGAGAATGCCTTGGCTTGAAGGGAGACGTGGAGGAAGGCTGAAGGCTTCCTCAAGGTTGTTGGAGGTTAATCATCTCCGTCCCAGGACATTGCTGCAGGAGTTCCTTTGGATAGTGTCCTAGGCCCATACATGCTTCATCTATTTCACCAATGATCTTGCTTCCATCATAAGCTCAGAAGTGAGGATGTTACGGACATTTGTACAATATTGAGCACCATTCACAACTCCTCAAATGTTGAAGCATAACGTGTCCAATTGAAGCAAGATCTGGAGAATATTTGAGTTTGGTTTGATAAGAGGCAAGTTACATTTGTGTCACACATGTGCCAGGCAGTGATCATCTCCAGCAAGAACAAATCTAACCATCAGTCCGTTAACAATCAATGTAATTGCCATCGCTGAATCCCCTACCATTAACATCCTAGGGTGTTAGCATTGACCAGAAACTGAACTGCACTAGCCATACAAATACTGTGGCTATAAGAGCAGATCGGAGGCTGGGAATCCTGCGGAGAGTAACTCACCCCAAAACCTGTCCACCATCTACAAGGCACAAGTCAAGGAGTGTGATTACTCTCTGCTTGCCTGGATGAGTGCAGCTCCAACAACAAAATGCTGAACACCATCTAGGGCAAAACAACCTGCTTGATTGGCACCCCATCCACCACCTTCAACATCTACTCCCCCCACCACCACCACCGACACACAGTGGCAGCAGTATGTACCATCAACAAGATGCACTGCAGCAACTCACCAAGGCTCATTCAACAACACATTCCAAATCTGTGACCTCAACCACCTGGAAGGGCGAGGGCAGCACACGCATGGGAACATCACCTGCAAATTCTCCTCCCAGCCACACACCATCTTAACGTGGCTCAAAATCCTGGAACTCCCTTCCTAACAACACTGTGGGTGTTCCTACAACACATGGACAGCAGTGGTTCAAGAAGCAATATACCACCATCTTTTCAAGACCTTCAGAAATTGCCAATCATACTTTAAGAAACCAACAGGGGTTCAGACCTCCTCTGCTGAGCGACTAGGATACTGGAAAAATACTAGTTACAACTGTGGGATGGCAGTTGGGAGGGCCTATTGAGGTGTCTGGGCCTGAGACTTTGCTTGAAACGCATCAGCAGAGCGTGGGTGACACCAGTGAAATCAGTCCTTTTTAAAATAGGTCTAATGTCCACTGTCCATGTAATTTGCAGCTACTTCCTCTCTGTAATAGGAAGATAGAAGTTGGCAGTTTGGTCCTTCAGCCTGCTCTGCCATTCAGACAGATCATTGATAATCATCTACCTCTATGCCATTTTTCCTCATTATCTGTTGATGTCATTAGCATCCAGAATTCTCTATCGATTTCCATCTTGAACATGGTCAATGATTGATTTTCCACAGCCCTCCGGGGTAGAGAATTTCAAAGATTCACCCTTGAGTGAAGAAATTCATCCTCACCTCAGTCTTAAATGGTCTGCTCCTTATTTGAACTCTGGTTGGACTTTAACCTGGTGTTGTAAGACTTCTTACTGTCGTTATTTGAAGACAGTGTCCTGGTTCTGGACTCACAAGCCAGGGGAACCACCCATTCCACATCTGTCCTGTAAGAATTTTGTGTTTCAAGAAGATCATCTCTCATTCTTCTAAACTCCAGAGAATACAGGTTCAGTTTCCTCAATTGACAATCCTACCATCCCAGTGATTAATCTGGCGAGGTTCCCTTGCACTCCATCTATGCACATATACCCCTCCTTCGATAAGGCGACTAAAACTGTACACAGTTCTCCAGGTGCGGTCTCACCTAATGAGTGTTGGGAGCAGCATCTTGTGCTTGAATCTTTTTGCCCAGCCTGCTTGAATCTTTTTGCCCAGCCTGTAGTTGGGGCTGTCCAATAAATGTTGATATGGTAACCCTGCCCTGCCATTGAAAACCCCTGTGAAATGAGGAGAGTAGGTCCCCAGCACATTGAGATTCTAGCTCCACTGCAGTTATGAGGTTAAACTCAATCAAGGAGTTGCAGTCCTGTAGTGATCAACCTTCTGTCAGTTTACCAGTGTGTTCAGTTCTTTCCTTATAACATTAATCTGTGTCCTCTTGTTTCCTTGTCAGAAACCAAAGAGCTACACAGCTGCTTCAGCCACCTTGGTGATTAATCCCCAGATAAAAATCGATTCTCATCTAAACAAAGTGTGTCCATCTACAGAAAACATTTATAGTGATAGCTTTTACGGCCATATAGATGTTGTGATCACCGCACTGGATAACGTAGAAGCAAGGAGATATGTTGACAGGTAATGGATGAATGTAGATAGGATAAAAAGGGTAATGTCTTCGAGTAGACTTGACACCCAACTAGCATTGATTTACTGATAATCAAGCAATTTTATGTGAAATGAACTGAGCTTACATGTCCTAAGATTTTGAAATTGCTTTTTATAACAACCAAAGGAACTGAAGATTGGCACCCTTATCACTGGCTTATAGTTAATGAATAAGCTACATTGTATCTATATTATTTGGGAATTCAGGGAAGGGGTGGGTTTGCCAATCTTTTGGGACCAAGATTCTATGCTTTCGGTGCAAATTGAGAATCTGTGCAAAATTAAGTATATGGGATTGGGGGTAATATATTGACATGGATTGAGAATTGGTTAGCAGACAGGAAACAGAGTAGGAATAAATGGGTCCTTTTTAAAGTGGCAAGCGGTGACTAGTGGGGGCACATAGGGTTCAGTGGGGGCACCAGTTATTCATAATATCGATCAATTATTTGGATGGGGGAACCAAAAGTAATATTCCAAGTTTGATGACAACAAGAAACTTGGTGGGAATGTGAGTAGTCAGGAGGATGTTAAGAGACTTCTAGGTTATTTATACAAGTTGAGTCAGTGGGCAAATACATGGCAGATGCAGTATAATGGGGATAAATATGAAGTTATCCATTTTGGATGGAGAAACAGAACGGCAGAGCAAAATTTAAATGGTGATGGATTGGGAAAGGTTGACGTACAAAGGGACCTGGGTGTCCTAGTACACCAGACACTGAAAGCAAGCATGCACTTATAGCAAGTAGCTAGGAAGGTAATTGGTATGTTGAATTTCATTGCAAGAGGACTCGAGTACATAGAATCATAGAATTTACAGTGCAGAAGGAGGCCATTTGGCTCATCGAGTCTGCACTGACACTTGGAAAGAGCACCCTCCTTAAGCTCACACCTCAACCCTATCCCTGTAACCCTACCTAGTCTTTTTGGACACCAAGGGGCAATTTATCATGACCAATCCACTTAACCTGCACATCTTTGGACTATTGGAGGAAACCGGAGCACCTGGCGGAAACCCATGCAGACACTGGGAGGAAGTTCAAACTCCACACAGACAGCCACCCGAGGCTGGAATTGAACCCGGGTCCCTGGCGCTGTGGGGCAGCAGTGCTAACCACTGTGCTGCCCCTTGGGAGCAAGGATGTCTTACTGCATCTGTACAGGGCCTTGGTGTGACCACACCTGGAGTATTGTGTGCAGTTTTGGTCTCCTTATCTAAGAAAGGATACAGAGGGAATGCCGTGGAGATTCACCATACTGATTCCTGGGATGGCAGGATTGGCCATATGAGGAGTGATTGGCTCAAATGGGCTTATATTCATTGGAATTTCAAAGAATATGGGGATCTAATTGAACCATATTAGATTCTGACAGGGCTGGACAGACTGGATGCAGCAATATTGTTTCTTCTGGCTGGAGGTCTAGAGCAAGGGATCACAGTCTCAGCATATGGGTTAGGCCATTGAGGACTGAGATCAGGAGAAACTTCTTCAGAGTGGTGGTGAACCTTCGGAATTCTATACCACAGAAGGATGTGAAGGAGAGGTCAAGTCACTGAATATATTTAAGAAGGAAATGGATAGATTTCTGGATTGTAAAGGTGTTGAGGGTTTTGGGGAGAGCACGGGAGTCTGTTGTTGAGATAGAGGATAGCCATGTCGAATGGTGGAGCAGGCTCAAAGGGCCAAATTTCCTACTCCCTATTTTCTATGTTGTTACTATTTTATGCAAATGCAATTAAACCTCAACAATGTAATTACTGAGATATTGACACCTAGAAGGACAAGGGCAGCAGATGCGTGAGGTCACTACCAGCTACAAGTTCCTCTCCGAGCCACTGATCATCCTGATGTGGAACATCGCTGACCCTTCACTGTAGCTGGGTCAAAACCCTGGAGCTGCCTCCTTAGCAGCACTGTCGGTGTACAAACCCCATGTGGACTGCAGTAATTCAAGAAGGCAGCTCACTACCATCTTCTGAAATATTAGACTCTACTCATCAATTAATGCTATAGTTTTTATATAAAATAATTTGATTTATTTAAGCGGGATAAATTACCTGCTTATGTGTAAATTCTGCTAGATGCAAGTTTTGTCTGGCTTGTATGAATTAGTGTAATTTATGTCTCTAACAATTACACTAACTTTACCTGATCAACTGTTGTTTATTTAGTTAACATTTGACTCTCTCTATCTTTTAATTTACAGTCGATGTGTATCAAATCAGTGTCCTCTTCTAGATTCAGGAACTATGGGTACGAAAGGACACACTGAGGTCATTGTGCCAAACCTCACAGAGAGTTACAACAGCCATGTAAGTGCATTACTTCCGAACAGTGCAGTAGCCCCATGCTTTGCCTCGAAACTCAGTCAAATTGGGAAAATTGAATTAATAAGACAAGAACAATGCAAGAGGGGGAAATGCAAATGTTCAGTCACAAATCATACCACAGAATTTAAAATTAATTTCCATAAATGTACAACTGGCAGTAGAACTCATGAATTTAGACTTGCAGTTCTTTCATTCGTCAAACAAAAAGGGTGTAATTTTCGGGTTCCGGTAATGGCAGGAGTCATGGAGGTCAGCTGATGGGCATGGATTTGATACAGCTGACCAGATATAGTTGAATACCACATGCAGATATGATCATCCTACCACATCCACAGTGATACCAACCCTTTGTTCCTTTGGATGTTTTTAATATGTCAACGGTATGATACAAATGTTGCAGCTATTTTTATTAATGATTATTAACTGTGGCCAAGAGCTTTAAGCTTGATTCAAAGCAGCCAGTCACTAGAGTACATTCCCAATTAATCAGCCATAAAGTAGACCAAGATGTTTCACTGAACCCACACTAACACTGTGATATTTATTCACCGTTAGCCGATATTGCCATAAATCAACAAACAATACAAATCGTTTTAAGGACTCATTTTTGATCCTTCGATCATTCAGCAGATCATAGTCGCTCTGTCTATGAATTTTAAAACACAAATGTTTGTTTTTGAACATAGTAAAAAGTTTGATGTCTTGACACTTTGTGTGGCATACAGAGAGCCCTGTGGCTGTGGTAGCTTTCCTCAGAATTGCTATTTATAAATGAAACAACCTTAAACGACCCACTGAAATCAATGTTAGATTCTTTCAGACATTTCTTGCCCAGAAAAAACAATGTACAAGTTGAAACACTATCGTATATTCAGAGCACTTATGGCTGAAATAACTTGCAAAGTAAAATACATCACTAAATATAAAATAAATATAATACTTTTAAAAATTACACTCACCTATAGTACTTTCAGATTGGCCAGACTCCATCTAGTGGCATAAGTTGGGTTACTGCAGGTAACAACTGAAGCCCCAGAGTTAACTGCACTGTCTGACTTCTGCCACTAGACAGATCTCTTTACTGCAAGTTCCGAACGGGAACCAGCAGCCAGACGAGGAGCAACTGAAAACAAACCACATAGTGCAAGCACTGCGCGAGTGCATGATAGTGGTTTTCTGGCTTGGAGTAGGAGGGCTGTAATTGTTGGGTGAGCTACATTCATCTCTCAGATCTATCTGTCGACAGGAAGAAGGATTGCAGAATGGATGACAGTGCTCAGACTGAGGAGGTGAAGTGGTGCCTGGCGCCATCTAACACAGCTCGGAGAAGAGCCACCGCCCGGGGTGTCAGACCCATACTTCAGAGTTAACTAGTGCGACCAAGGATATACTTATACGGCCTCTCCTATTTTTAGATGAGCGAGGCACAGTGCCGTGCATGTGTACGCTTTTATCAAGAGATGTCGTTTTTCATACTGCACGGGAGGATCTTCCGCCACATTGACTGGGAGGCCATCCCTTGCCAGTGCCCCTGAAAGTCGCTGCCACACTCAATTGTTTTGCAAGCGGCTCATTCCAGAGACCCACAGGAGACTTATGTGGAATCTATCGGCCCTCAACACACAAATGTATAAAGGAGGCGATGGATACCCTCTACAGTAATATTTGTCATTATATAAAGTTCACAATGAATGAAGCTAGCCAAGCTGCTAGATTTCTGTGATTTGCAGCGATCTCCAGCTGCCCAAGTGTGCAGGGAGAAATTGATTGCTCACTTATCACTTTAAG
This sequence comes from Scyliorhinus canicula, assembly GCF_902713615.1. Lineage (NCBI taxonomy): Eukaryota > Metazoa > Chordata > Chondrichthyes > Carcharhiniformes > Scyliorhinidae > Scyliorhinus > Scyliorhinus canicula. Next base: position 42,656,187 of record NC_052153.1, read on the forward strand.
AGCTCCCTGGAAGTAGCCCAGATGTTCACTAAAGGAAAGGGTTCCACTCCATCAGCGTTCAGCTGGTCTACGATCGTCAGAAGTAGAAACGTTTCTGTTGTTTGGCCTGCTCAGGTGAGGCTCTGCAGAGCTCTCCAGAGAGGGTACCCTACATCATCATTGTGTGTTGAGCCTTGTACAACCTGGTGTTTCAGAGGAGAGATTGCTGACCATGGGGAGACATGGAGGAGGCAGAGATTTCCCCCGATGAGAAGGGCAGGAACCTGAAGAGGGCAATAATGGTCAGCTTCCATGTGAGGATGCCATCACAGTGACATGAGGCAGAAGATAGAACATAGAACAGTACAGCACAGAACAGGCCCTTCGGCCCTCGATGTTGTGCCGAGCAATGATCACCCCACTCAAACCCACGTATCAATCCTATACCCGTAACCCAACAACCCCCCCCTTAACCTTACTTTTTAGGACACTACGGGCAATTTAGCATGGCCAATCCACCTAACCCGCACATCTTTGGACTGTGGAAGGAAACCGGAGCACCCGGAGGAAACCCACGCACACACGGGGAGGACGTGCAGACTCCACACAGACAGTGACCCAGCCGGGAATTGAACCTGGGACCCTGGAGCTGTGAAGCATTTATGCTAACCACCATGCTACCGTGCGGCATGTACCCATGATCCAGGCAAAGGGAATCAAGCTCATTTCTCCTGTCCCTTAGCACTATGCCAATGATTGGAAAGGCATTTACAAGGAGCAATATCACAAGCACGGTTAGCATTCGACCGTGTATCTCTAACCCTGATGGATGGAGAGTCCTCGGGCGCAATTCTCCGCACTCAGGACGGTGCGGAGAATAGCGGGGTTCGTAAATTTTTACGGCTACGCTAGTCTGACGCCCTCCCGCTATTCCCCCCCCCCCCCCCCCCCCCCCCCCCACGCCCGACTCCCGACACGGATCGCTGCCGCCGTTTTTTACGGCCAGCAGCGATTCTCAGCTGGCCGATGGGCCGAAGTCCAAGCCCTTTACGGCTGTTTTTACGAACGGCAAACACACCTGGTCTGGCCGTTTGTAAAAACGGCCGTAAAGTCCCGATTTTGAAAACCATGGCGCCGATTGGCATGGCAGTACCAGGGCCGTGCCAAGGGTGCCAGTGTAGGTTAGATGGCCTTTAGTTTTTTTTTTCCATGTCGGTGCAACATCGAGGGCCGAAGGGCCTGTACTGCGCTGTATCGTTCTATGTTCTATGTTCTATGGGCCCGCGATCGGTGGGCATCGATCGCGGGCAGCGGGTCCGATTCCCACACACTCTTTGTCCTTCCGCCGCCCCGCTGTATCACTTCACGGGGCGGCTGAGGGGCATCCCGGCCCGCGCATGCGCGATGACGTCATCCGCGTATGCGCGGGTTGGAGTCTTCCAATCCGCGCATGCGCGGCTGACGTCATGTGACGCGTCAGCCGGCGCAAACTCTGGCAAGCGGGCTTAACAAAATTCGTTAAGCCCACGATGCCGGAGTTCACGGCCGCGGCATACTAGCCCCGACCGGGGACCAGAATCGGTTCCCGGTCGGGGAGGGGGAGGCTGGTGTCAAACCCGCCCGGTTTTGACGCCAGCCTTACGATTTCTCCCTGTCTGGGAGAATAGCGCCCCTCATTCTTGGAAAAGTCAGCACCCAAAGCTGAATATAGTGAGATCAAAGGTTGTACATCGCCACAAAGTCTGCGTCAACTGGCAGTCGTTCCACCGCCTGTCTCTGCATCTCCAGCATATTGGAGATGGGGGTTTCGAGAGGCTCAACATCATCTGATCCGGCCTCACAATCCACCTCGCCCTCGCCATTTGATTTGGTGGCCTGTTCTTCAGTCCTCCAAGTGCCAGAAACCTGGGTTGTCACTGTCTCCAACTGCTGTGGAGACATGTTAGTGAGGTGTTCTCCAGAAAGTGACCCTGAGCCCATTCTAGATCTAGCACCAACTGAAGTGTGTGTCTCTGTGGTGGTGGTGGGTGCAGAGGAACACTCTGATGGGTCTTCATTGATTGCATCCTCATCTGAAATGGTCTGGGGCTGAAGGGTTGGCTGGACCAGTGCCTGGGCCTGCTGGTGCCTGTACGAAACAGAAGATAGTTTTAGTTCATGAGCAGGTAGAATGCAAAATTGAATGTCAGGATGTGACCAACTAATGGAGGGCTCATCTGTACTGGGCTGATGGGGAGACCAGTCTTGCTTTTGCACACTTGACTGTGTCCTCCATGAGGGGAGTGAACTCCTGGATGGTGGTTGTCCCTCTCCCCATCTGGGATCTTTCCCTCCTGTTATGGGTCAACTTGAGCTGCATGAAGATAAATGGATGTGATGAGAAGGGTTGGAGCAGAGGTTGGGAAGCATGCACTCCTCTCTCGGCTGAACCCTCCCCAGTAAGGGCTGAAGGTGCTGTTTGTGCAGGATGATAGACAAGATGGTGGTGACATTAATGTATGCTGAGACATTCAGTGCTGACGTCTCCTTTGCTAATGGTGTAACCCATTGAGTGACCGATGCCATTATAAGAGTGTGAGATTGGAGTGAGCAGAAGGTTGCCTTACCCTGGGAAAAGGAAATTAGATCATCATCTTCCTGCAATGCAGGACATTTCTTTTTGAGTCCCAGCGGCACAGACCTCCGCTGCAACCCCATCCCAGGCCAGTGAGGTTGATTCTATGTCTTGGTTCCATTCCTCGGGAAGAGCACACCACAGCATTTGTGAGCGGCTTTCAGGCGAACCACCAGGGAGTAATGGCTGAACCTTGGGTACATGTCTTTTTTCTCCTGGGTACCTTCTAAGGAAATCCAGATCACACAGCTGGTTTGTGGCGAGTAAATGTGTTTAAATATGACACCAGGACCTTCTACCCAAAAGGTGACAGAGGGCAGACAAATCACAATCCACCCCACCATGTGATTTGGTGGGCAGCTCGCTGCTGCATAATTAATGAGGTTCCAAATACTGTACAATTGGGTGCATGAACCTGTTGCAGAGCGGGAAACACACCTCTTATCTCATGCGCCACCGTACTTAGTATCCAGAATGGAAAATTCCGCCCAAAGTTTTGTATAAGGGTGCTTTTCTCAATGAACGTTGCCAACTCCCCATATTTTCCCTTTATTCATCCTTTGATTTTCCAAATCTCCCTCTTGTCCTATCTTTAAATATGAATGCAATTCAAGAGACCTATCTAGCTCACCCAAGCAATTATTCTTGAGCTGTGAGCTTAAAGAGTGCAGGTTCTTCAGTTGTTTCAGGCATCACATTGAAAGCTTATTTTTCACCTCACAAACACGCACAAAGTCAAATCAGCAACAAATATCCTGTTTCTTTCTTGCCAGCCTGAACTCTCAAGCTGCTAATGGTAACCCCAGCATCGGCAGTCTTTCCCGCAGGGTCAATCAACAGCAAGCTTCCTGATTACTACTTGTTTCTCTGAGAGCGGCAAGCTACTTTTGGTAACCACACTAACAACTAACTCATACAGGTTTTTAATTTTAATTGTATTTCCCAGATTTAAGCGCACACACATTGCAACCCGACTTTATGGCTTCATCCATGGAATTCAGCTTGCAAGTTCTGCTTATAAAAGGTTACTTGTACACTGTAATAGAACAGAAAGTACTGGTTTCTTCAACTTTTGGTGACTCCGCTTAGCCCATTTATATTATTGGATTGTATTATATTCCATCGATATCTTCAACCAGGGTTGCTAATTCTGATCACCATCCAGTGATCTATGCTGGGCAGTTGAAGACTGACAGAGATTTAGTGGAACAATTGAGCTTCTGTGCTATCATTTCTGACCTTGCTCTTACTGAACTATTCTGTACAGCAGCACACGCAGCAAGTAAAGATTGGTGCAGTCCACTTTGCAGATGTTTGCTGTGTGATATTAATGTTTTGAAATTTGTGTGTTTCTACACTTTTCTAATTCAATGTTGGTTTTGTACAGCGAGATCCTCCTGAAGAAGAAATACCATTTTGCACATTAAAGTCCTTTCCAGCTTTAATTGAACACACAATACAGTGGTCAAGAGATAAGGTATGCATCAGATAAAATACTTCAAAGGATCACTTTGTTAGACAACTTGTCAATTTAAGTGCTGTCCTCTTATTTCCTGATTCAAAATCTTATTCCATTTTTCATTTCAGTTTGAAAGCTCCTTTTCATACAAACCCTCAATGTACAACAAGTTTTGGGAAAACTATAAGTCAACAGAAAATGTTCTACAGGTGAGAATAATTACAATAAAATGGAAATTGGCGAATCAGACATTAGAAGAATGTACACAATACAACAGTATGTTAATTGCACATTGCAGAATCAATACAGGACACTCATACACTTCTTTTCTTCAAAGTAGATCTTGATTTTCAAAAGCCTAAAGAGCCTGCATTATATAGATAAAGAACTCCAGATGGGTTGGTGATTGAGCCGATTCTTCCCAAAACTAACAACCATTCCTCTGTACTTTCTAAAAATATTTTTATTCAGAACATTTTCAATTCTAACATACAAAATGGTCAAACAAATTTATAGATTTTTATTAAAATATCCCTATAACCCAGCCGCCACATCCTGTATTTACCCAGAACCCTACCCCCCACATACACCCAATTGTTGATAAAGACCAGTTCCTTAACAAAGGTAATGAACTGCGGCCACCTGGAGTAAAATCCCTCCTCTGATCCCTTTATGGCATACTTTATCATTTCCAAATGCAGGAATTCCGACAAATCCCCCAACCTTGCCGAAGCCTTAGGCGGCGCCAATGCCCTCCATCTGAGCAATATTCAACTCCGGGCTATCAGAGCAGCGAAGGCCAAGATATCAGCCCTCTTCCCCTCCTGCAACCCTGGCAAGTCCAACACTCCAAATATTGTCACCATTGGACAAGCGTCTGCTCTAACTCTCAAAATTGCCTAGATTTTTTTGAAGAAGGAAGCCCAAAACTTAACTAAATTAGGGCAAGACCAAATCATATGCAAGTGGTTCGCCGGCCCCCTTCGAGCAACGCTCACATCTGTCCCCTATACCCGGACGAACCCACTCATATGTGCCTTGATCAAGTATGCCCCATGTTCCATTTTAAACTGAATGAAACTCAGCCTTGCACATGCAGTAGATTTGACCCTATACAGAACATCTCCCCCTCCAAAACCAAATCCAACTCTTCCTCCCATTTTCTCTTCACTTTCCCTAGCAAAGCCTTCACCATCGCCATCACCTGCCCATATATATCTGATATCCTTTCTTCCCCTATCTCGTCAAGCAACAGCACCTTATCCATAATTGAAGGCACTGGCAAACAAGAAAATGAAGAGAGTTCCTTATGCACAAAGTTCCATACCTGCAAATATCTAAAATCATTCCCTCCTGGGAGTTGGAACTTCACCACCAACTCCTCCAGCCCAGCAAACCTACCCTCCACGAATAAATCCCTAAACCTCTCGGCCCTCTTACTTTCCCAGATCTTACACGTCAAATCCATCTTAGCCAGTACAAACCTGTGGTTCCAACAGATCGGCGCCAATAGCGACATAGACCCTAACTGCTGTCTGAATTGATTCCATGTTCTCAGAGAGGCTATTACCATTGGGCTCATAGTGAACCTAGCTAAAGAGAACAGAGTGGGAGCAGTAACAAGTGCCCTCAAACTCAGGCTGGGGGGGGGGGGGGGGGGATCAGTACCTCAAAAAGGTACCCCACTCCACCTGGTTGAATGCTTTTTCTGTGTCCATGGGGATGATTACCCCTGGATTGACCAGAGGTCGGTGACAGCATCACATTCAGAAGTTTCCTAATGTTGGCCAACAACTGCCGGCCCTTAACAAAATCTGCCTGATCCTCAGAAATTACCCTGGCAGGCACCCTTCTAAAAGGGGTTGCCAGACCTTAGCCAACAGCTTTGCACCAGCGTTCAACAGAGAGATGGGCCGATATGACTCTCACTCCCTGGGATCTTTACCCTTTTTCAAGATTAAGGATATTGATGCCTATGCCAAAGTGGCCGGTAACAACACCCCCCACCCACTGTTTTATAAAATTCCACAGGGAATCTCTCCCGGCCCGGTGCCTTCCCTGACTGCATTGAACGAATACAGTTCATAATTTCCTCCAGCCCGAGTAGCACCACCAGTTCCTGCGCTCTCTGTACTTTCTTATAGCAAAGGGTAGTACAGCTGAATGTATGGCTGGAGACATGATGCAGGAGGGTGGGCTTTAGACTCCTGGACGCTGGCACTGATTTATGGGGGGTGGCGCAGATTGCACCTCAACAGGACTGGGACCAGTATCTTGGCAGGGAAGATTGCTAGTGTTGCCTTTAAACTAGTTTGGCATGAGGGTGGAACCTGTGCATAGATTCAGAAGGAAGCAACTGGAAATGAAAAGCCAAGAATTAGTAAACAAGTGTAGGTGGTCAAGGAACCAAAGATGACAAAATAGAGAAGAAAGGAGTTGTTCAGTGATTTAGTGCTATGTATTTCAATGCAAGTAGTCTAAGGAATAAGTCAAATAAGTTGACACTGGGAATTATGATATCATAGCTATTGCTGAATTGTGACTTAAAGACAGACAGGAATGTTAGCTCAACATTCCTTAACACAAGGTTTTGAAATGTGAGAGGAAGGGGAGAAAAAGTCAACACTTTGGTTGAAGAAGGAATAACAGCTGAGAGAAGGATGACATACTAGAAAGAGGATCAAATTAACAGGATTAGACCAGGTAGATTCAGAAAGAATTTTGCTGATGATGCGGTGTCTAGAACTAGGGGTCATAGTTTGAGGATAAGGACTGAGGTGAGAAATTTCTTCACCCAAAGAGTGGTAAATCTGTGGAATTCACTACCACAACAAATAGTTGGGGTGAAAACACTGTGCAAGTTGAAGAAGGAATTGGATGTAGCTCTTGGGGCTAAAGGGACCATGAGATATAGGGGAAAGGGTAATCAGGGTATTGAACTTGATGATCATCCATGGTCATAATGAATGGCGAAGCAGGCTTAAAGGACCAAATGGCCTCCTCCTGCTTCTATTTTCTATGAAGCCATGTGGAATGAATTGAGGAACACAAAATGCGTAATCACACTGCTGGGATTATGTTATAGACTTCCAAACAGAGGTAGAGAAGAACAAATATATGGACAAATTGTTCAAACTGCCAAAGATAGTAGGGAATTTTAATTACCCTAATATTAGCTAGAGTAAATTCTTTGTAAAAGATACAACGGGTGCTGAATACTGAAAATGTATTCTGGAACCCTATTATAGCCAATATGGATTCAGCCCAATAAGTAAACGGGTAGGTTTCATAGAATCATAGAATTTACAGTTAGAAGGAGGCCAAAGGGCAATTAAGGATGGGCAATAAATGCTGGTCCAGCCAGCAATACCCATATTCCATGAACAAATTAAAAATAAAATTGGCTGTGGTACACAGGATGGAACATGATCACATACCAAAGGATTTTCTGTACAGCAAGGTAGCCAAAGCCAAATGACCAGTAGGACACCCCAGAACTCTGCTTCTAGGATACTTGTATGATGTGAAGGCCCTAAAGATTGATTCTCGGACCTGGGACATGCTAGCTGACATCAGAGGAAATAGCAACATCGTCTAGCGTGTGCCACCATGGTGATCAGTGGTTACAGCAGCTTGGCAACACCATAAATAATACCCAATGACCATTCCATATATGACACTTGTGGCAGAACCTACCCCTGATGGATTAGTCATCCCAAAAATGCATCAAATGAGGCTGACCCATCCCCAACATTATTGATTTGCTGCATGTCCATCATATGCAGTTGGAAGGCTGCCAACGGCAATAGGTAAAGTGGATCTAAAGGACCTGATTCGATTAACAGAGGCCAATAATCAGGTGGCATAGATTTAAAGTAATTGGTTCATAGAATTTACAGTGCAGAAGGAGGCCATTCGGCCCATTGAGTCCTTGGAAAGAGCACCTTACACAAGCCCATGCCTGCACCCGTAACCCAGTAACCCCACTTAACCTTTTTAGACACTAAGGGCAATTTAGCATCGTCAATCCACCTAACCTGCACACCTTTGAATTGTGGGAGGAAACCGGAGCACCCGGAGGAAACCCACGCAGACACAGGGAGAACGTACAGACTCAGCACAGACAGTGGCCCAAGCCGGGAATCGAACCTGGGACCCTGGAGCTTTGAACCAGCTGTGCTAACCACCATGCTGCTCTGAAGAATAAGAGGGGAATTCAGAAAGATTTTTTTAATCCAGAGGGCGGTGGAGGTGTGGAATTTGCTGAATTAAATGGGAGAAGCAGAAGCCATCAACACATTAAAAAAACAATATATAAATATGCTCTTTGGGTGCTATAACCTACAAACAAATAGGGAAGTCACACAGATGTAAACTTAATAAATGCATCAAGGATTAAGTGGGAAAAATAGCATTAATTCTCTATTGCATCAGTTATCACTGAGGGAAGGGCTGAAATCTCTTGGGGAAATAAGCATTGAACCACTGTCTACTCAACGCACATAATTACTTTACTGCTGGTCTGATAAAGTCTCAGGAGCACGGTTAGTCTGCTCACTAAATAAATTCATTCCATATTTCTGTTAGGTAGCTCGCTTAGTGGTAGATCAATATTTCTGGGCATTCCACTCGTTATCAAGTTAAATGTGTATTGTTAAATCCTGACGGTGTTGATAAAAAGTGATCTTGTACAAATGTGCAATCCTTTTTGTTTTTCAGTGATGTAATTAATGAAATGTAATAATGTGGCTCTCTCTAATGGAGGGAGAATCCTATTCCTTGTGGACTGTGGCTAATTAATTATTGATTTGAGACCGACACCCACTTCTAATAATGAACTGCTGATTATCAAGTTACATTGAGTGTACAACACAGAAAAAGATCTAATCTAAAAGCAGATACTGGAAATCTGATATAAAACCTGAAAATACTGGAAGGGGAAATGGGGGTGGAAATACAAACAAAGCCTGTGATAGGGTGGAGGACAAAGATTAAAATACAATATTTATAATATTTAATAATATAAATATAGATCACTTAAACCTACCACTGTTTCCTGACAGAAGGCAAGGATAAAGGGAACCCCATCATGACTCTGGGAGGCAGAGGCAAGGTTGAGAGCAGAACTGCATGCAATGGCAAGGTTGATTAAATGGAGGAGAAAAAAAAACCTGCCAGAAGTACTGATATGGAAGCTGGCATCATTACAACAAAATGAGGTGGAGAAACTGGAAAAATGGAATAGAATTCTCAAAGGAAGCAGGGCAGGAGGAAGTATGAGCAGGTTACTCTGAGAGCGAATGGACTTATGGCGGATCGTCTAGAGCCTAGAAATGGAGACAGAGAAGTCGTGGAAGGGAAGGGAAGAGTCGAAGATAAACTATTTGGGAAGGGTGGAAATTGGAAACTAATTGTCCAGTTTGGGACAAGAGCTGGCAACAACGGGGTGAATTTGCTGGTGGCTGAATTCTCTGTTCCGCCAGCAACGCACCGGCGTCTGCGGGTTCCCCAACAGCGTGGGGTGGTTACAATGAGAAATCTCATTGGCTGGTGGCAGGAACAGACAATCTCGCTGCTGGTGACGGCACGACGCCGAGGAACATGCAGCTGGGGAGGGGAAGAATTCACCCCAACATCAATGTGCCAGAAAAAGAGGTGAGAGAGGGGTCCTGAGTTAAGGGTCAAACAATGACCCATGTACCTGGATGGCATAGCTGAAACCCATATGGTTTCCTGCAGCAATATCTTTTATTTGAGTCAAAGGAGATGTTCTTCAATGTGAGGCACATTTAGACAGCCAAGCAGAGGGAGGTGGTATGGATGGCTACTGGTTGGTCCTCTGTTCAAGGAAGCAGTGGAGAGCTCACAGCCCATCCTAATGGGGATGGATGTCCGAGGGATTGAATATTTGAATTGGATCGAGGGTCGGCCTCTACATTGGTTGACAAGACCACCTGCCATTGTTAACCTTGGTACCTTTTTTAGTGATATGTGTATCAGTACCGCTCGATCCCTTTTCTCCTCTATCCCTTCAGACTCTTATTATCCAAGTAATGCGTGGTTTCTTTAGTTTTCCGACCACAATGTAGCATCATACACTTGGCTGTATTGAAATTAATTTGCCCGTTGAACACCCACAATATTGCACTGAACTATCAACTTAGCTCCTTAGTACAGCTTGAACCTACAGACTTGTGACTTATCGACAGTGACTGAGCCAAGCGTACATAAAACCCTCACCAAGTACAAATGGCAGGCTTTTAAAAATATTAACTGCTAAAACTCAGAATAAAATTCACTTTCTGACGAGCATTTTGTACTGAATATTGGTCAGTCCGTCAAGACCATCTGTTTGAAATTATCTCATACTCCATACCTGTCAGCTCAGTGGATTCAGTCCTCCATTATACTGCAAACTTTACCATTTTACAACCACGCAACTGGCCCATTAGATGCACACAATACCCTCCAATGCCAAACGTTTTGAATTCTTATTGATGCTGTAATGATCAACAAAAAATTGGTTGAGTTTAATAGAATATGTATTAAAATGGAAAAATGCTTTGTTTTCTTCTGTTTGTGTTTATTTGCTAACCTACGAGTTTAATCGGAGGGCAGGTTACTTCATTCTTTATTGTCTTTTTTTTGCAGAGAATGCAAACTGGAGAAAGTTTAGAAGGTTCATTTCAAGCAATTAAATTACTTAATAGGTGGCCGACAGATTGGCATGAGTGTGTATCGCTGGCACGAGTAAAATTTGAAAAATATTTCCACCACAAGGTAGGATATCTAATAATATTTCACAATTGGTGCATCAGGTATGTAGATCAGTGCTTTTATGATCATTTTAACAATCTTGATTTATATTTATGATAATCACTGCAAAGGAAAAATAACTTGCCGGATTAAAATTGTGTTTCTACTCAATGCATTGTTGTACTTTTATTTCAGTACAAAGACTGTCTATATTTAACAGGAGATTTGTTAAGTAATTATATTACTAATTAGCTGTTTGTTTTTCCCCGGCCGCACTGTCAGAGTTTCTAAACCATTGAGCATTCCTTCAGCCTATCATCTCTGCGGCAGCAGCCATGCCTACTGCCTGCTCCCCGCCCGGTTCCCATTTGGCTGCCCCCTCTGCCAAACCTGCCTTCCCCTGCCCCGCCTGCTTTCCTGCCCCGCCTGGCCCCCTCGCTCGTTCCCTGCCCCGCCCGGCTCCCTCGCTCGTTCCCTGCCCCGCCCGGCTCCCTGCCCCGCCCGGCTCCCTGCCCCGCCCGGCTCCCTGCCCGCCCGGCTCCCTGCCCCGCCCGGCTCCCTGCCCCGCCCGGCTCCCTGCCCCGCCCGGCTCCCTGCCCCGCCCTGCTCCCTGCCCCGCCTTGCTCCCTGCCCCGCCCGGCTCCCTGCCCCGCCCGGCTCCCTGCCCCGCCCGGCTCCCTGCCCAGCCCGGCTCCCTGCCCCGCCCGGCTCCCTGCCCCGCCCGGCTCCCTGCCCCGCCCGGCTCCCTGCCCGCTCGCTCGCTCCCTGCCCCGCCCGGCCCGCTCGCTCGCTCCCTGCCCCGCCCGGCCCGCTCGCTCGCTCCCTGCCCCGCCCGGCCCGCTCGCTCGCTCCCTGCCCCGCCCGGCCCGCTCGCTCGCTCCCTGCCCCGCCCGGCCCGCTCGCTCGCTCCCTGCCCCGCCCGGCCCGCTCGCTCGCTCCCTGGCCCGCTCGCTCGCTCCCTGCCCCGCCGGCCCGCTCGCTCGCTCCCTGCCCGCCCGGCCCGCTCGCTCGCTCCTGCCCGGCCGCTCGCTCGCTCCCTGCCCCGCCCTGCCCGCTCGCTCGCTCCCTGCCCCGCCCGGCCGCTCGCTCGCTCCCTGGCCCGCTCGCTCGCTCCCTGCCCCGCCGGCCGCTCGCTCGCTCCCTGCCCCGCCGGCCCGGCCGCTCGCTCGCTCCCTGCCCCGCCCGGCCCGCTCACTCGCTCCTGCCCGCCTGGCCTCGCTCGCTCCCTGCCCGCTCGCTCCCTGCCCCGCCCGGCCCGCTCGCTCCTGCCCGCCGGCCCGCTCGCTCGCCCTGCCCCGCCCGGCCCGCTCGCTCGCTCCCTGCCCGGCCCGCTCGCTCGCTCGCTCCCTGCCCGGCCCGCTCGCTCGCTCCCTGCCCCGCCCGGCCCGCTCGCTTGCCGCTCCCTCCCCCGGCCCGCTCGCTTGCTCGCTCCCTGCCCCGCCCGGCCGCTCGCTCGCTCCCTGCCCCGCCCGGCCCGCTCGCTCGCTCCCTGCCCCGCCCGGCCCGCTCGCTCGCTCGCTCCCTGCCCCGCCCGGCCCGCTCGCTCGCTCGCTCCCTGCCCCGCCCGGCCCGCTCGCTCGCTCCCTGCCCCGCACGGCCCCGCTCGCTCGCTCCCTGCCCGCTCGCTCGCTCGCTCCCTGCCCCGCCCGGCCCGCTCGCTCCCTGCCCCGCCCCGGCCCGCTCGCTCGCTCCCTGCCCCGCCCGGCCCGCTCGCTCGCTCGCTCCCTGCCCCGCCCGGCCCGCTCGCTCGCTCCCTCCCCTGCCCCGCCCGGCCCGCTCGCTCGCTCCCTGCCCCGCCCGGCCCGCTCGCTCGCTCCCTGCCCCGCCCGGCCCGCTCGCTCGCTCGCTCCCTGCCCCGCCCGGCCCGCTCGCTCGCTCGCTCCCTGCCCCGCCCGGCTCGCTCGCTCGCTCCCTGCCCCGCCCGGCCCGCTCGCTCGCTCGCTCCCTGCCCCGCCCGGCCCGCTCGCTCGCTCCCTGCCCCGCCCAGCCCGCTCGCTCGCTCGCTCCCTGCCCGCCCGGCCCGCTCGCTCGCTCGCTCCCTGCCCCGCCCGGCCCGCTCGCTCGCTCGCTCCCTGCCCCGCCCCGGCCCGCTCGCTGGCTCGCTCCCTTACCCGCCCGGCCCGCTCGCTGGCTCGCTCCCTGCCCCGCTCGCTCGCTCGCTCCCTGCGCCGCCCGGCCCGCTCGCTCGCTCGCTCCCTGCCCCGCCCGGCTCGCTCGCTCGCTCCCTGCCCCGCCCGGCTCGCTCGCTCCCTGCCCCGCCCGGCTCGCTCGCTCGCTCGCTCCCTGCCCCGCCCGGCTCGCTCTCTCCCTGCCCGCCCGGCTCGCTCGCTCGCTCGCTCCCTGCCCCGCCGGCTCGCTCGCTCGCTCCCTGCCCCGCCTGGCTCGCTCGCTCCCTGCCCCGCTCGCTCCCTGCCCCGCCCGGCTCCCTGGCTCGCTCGCTCCCTGCCCCGGCCCGCTCGCTCCCTGCCCCGGCCCGCTCGCTCCCTGCCCCGCCCGGCTCGCTCGCTCCCTGCCCCGCCTGGCTCGCTCGCTCCCTGCCCCGCCCGGCTCGCTCACTCCCTGCCCCGCCCGGCTCGCTCGCTCCCTGCCCCGCCCGGCCCGCTCGCTCCCTGCCCCGCCCGGCCCGCTCGCTCCCTGCCCCGCCCGGCCCGCTCGCTCCCTGCCCCGCCCGGCTCGCTCGCTCCCTGCCCCGCCCGGCTCGCTCGCTCCCTGCCCCGCCCGGCTCGCTCGCTCCCTGCCCCGCCCGGCTCGCTCGCTCGCTGCCCCGCCCGGCTCGCTCGCTCGCTGCCCCGCCCGGCTCGCTCGCTCGCTGCCCCGCCCGGCTCGCTCGCTCCCTGCCCCGCCCGGCTCGCTCCCTCCCTGCCCCGCCCGGCTCGCTCCCTCCCTGCCCCGCCCGGCTCGCTCCCTCCCTGCCCCGCCCGGCTCGCTCCCTCCCTGCCCCGCCCGGCTCGCTCGCTCCCTGCCCCGCCCGGCTCGCTCGCTCCCTGCCCCGCCTGGCTCGCTCGCTCCCTGCCCCGCCCGCTCCCTGCCCCGCCCGCTCCCTGCCCCGCCCGCTCCCTGCCCCGCTCGCTCCCTGCCCCGCCCGGCTCCCTGGCGCACTCGCTCCCTGCCCCGCCCGGCTCCCTGGCTCGCTCGCTCCCTGCCCCGCCCGGCTCCCTGGCTCGCTCGCTCCCTGCCCCGCCCGGCTCCGCTCGCTCGCTCCTTGCCCCGCCCAGCTCCGCTCGCTCCCTGCCCCGCTCGCTCCCTGCCCCGCTCGCTCCCTGCCCCGCCCGGCTCCCTGGCTCACTCGCTCCCTGCCCCGCCCGGCTCCCTGGCTCACTCGCTCCCTGCCCCGCCCGGCTCCCTGGCTCGCTCACTCCCTGCCCCGCCCGGCTCCGCTCGCTCGCTCCTTGCCCCGCCCAGCTCCGCTCGCTCCCTGCCCCGCCCAGCTCCCTTGCTCCTCCGTGCCCAGTCACCCTCACACCCCCTCCCTGCCCCGCCCAGTTACCCTCACCCCCCCCTCCCTGCCCTGCCCAGTTACCCTCACACCCCCTCCCTGCCCCGCCCAGTCACCCTCACACCCCCTCCCTGCCCCGCCCAGTTACCCTCACACCCCCTCCCTGCCCTGCCCAGTTACCCTCACACCCCCTCCCTGCCCCGCCCAGTTACCCTCTTTCAGCCCCCCCATCTCGGTCAAGCATGACTTTCATTGTTGCCAACCCCCTTTGCTGTAATTCTGCCCCTGCAAAGCCTCCCTGCCCGCATCCCAAACCTCTCTTATTTTCTCGTGAAAAAAGTCGCATTGGCATATGTTCATTCTGGCAATGCACAAAAAAAATGAGAATGTAGGCCTCTGTCTGCAAAGCAGAAGCAGTGACCCATTCTTTATCTTCCTCCAGGCCGTGCAACTTCTGCACTCATTTCCACTAGATACTAAACTGAAGGATGGAAGTAAGTATTGTGGTAAAGTTTGTATGTTTTATTACATTTATCTTTCTTCGTGTTAGGCACTTGTTAAGTCAATAACTGCTGCATTTGTGATATTTGATCACTAGATCTGATACAATAATGTCATAACATTTAAAAGCTCAGTCAGGATTCCCACTACTCTTGACTACTAATGATTCTGCGGAAAAGATGTGGGCATTATATCCGTTTCTGTCCTCACTGACTGCTGCAGCCAATAGAAGGCTCTTTGCCTTTTCCAAGAACGTTTACCCAGATTAATAATAATTATCTTTATTATTGTCACAGGTAGGCTTACATTACACTGCAATGAAGTTACTGTGAAAATGCCCTAGCCGCCACACTCAAGCGCGTGTTCAGGTACACAGAGGGAAATCACCTAACAGCACGTCTTTCGGGACTTTGAACATCTCGAACACTAGGATTCCAAACATAGCAGAAGGATGCCATTTGGCCCATCAGGTCTGGGCCAATCCTCCGAAAGAGCACCCTACCTAGGCCCCCCTCCCCACCTAACCTGCACATTTCTGGACTGTGGGAGGAAACCGGAGCACCCGGAGGAAACCCACGCAGACACGGGGAGAAAGTGGAAACTCCACACAGTCATCCAAGGCTGGAATCGAGCCCGAATCGCTGGTGCTGTGATGCAGCAGTGCTAACCACTGTGCCGCCATGCCACTTCATACCTCTTTATGTATGTTAAGATTTTAAAAGGGCTGGGTCACACGCAAATTAATAATCCCTTGAGTTGAAATTGATATCTGGTGCCTGTGTGAACAGGGTAAGCAAGCCTCTTAACAAATCAGATTAAAGGGTTAAAAAGGATGTATAAATTAGAATTCAATGGGCTGAGTTCTCCCATTCCCCAGCCGTGGATTTCTTGGATTTCTCTGTGTCGTGCCATTCACTGCCAGCGGGATTCGATGTTCTCGTCGCTTGTCAGTGGGATTTTCCAGTGAAACCACCGCACACTGCTGGGAAAACCATGGGTGAGGACGCGCTGTTGGTGGGAAAACTGAATCACAACAGCCAGCAAATTCTTGCCAATGTCTAATTAGACACAGGGAAAGATTGGTCGATGTAAAGAGAGAAAAAAGGCAAAGCGGAAATAAAATCATTTTCGTTAAAACATTTTAAACTTTATCATTTGTAATATTTCCAGCATTGATTTCTACCTGAAGGAGTGAGACTCCGCTGTTGTAAAAGTTAATTTTCAACTAGAGGGATTGATTGGCAGTAATTAACACTTATCACAGCATTTAAAGCTTGTATTGATCAGACTTAACATTCTGTGGTTTTAATTCCTATTTATCATGCAAATACCGCAACTTCATAACATTCAATGCAAGTCAATTATGAAGCAGACGTCAAGATGCAATTATCTCACAGCTACCAATGGAGTGGACAGCAGTTTTTGGAAGTTGGTATTTAACGATGCATCTGCGGGTCAGCACGGTGGCTCAGTGGGTTAGCCCTGTAGCCTCACGGCGCCGAGGTCCCAGGTTCGATCCCGGCTCTGGGTCACTGTCCGTGTGGAGTTTGCACATTCTCCCCGTGTTTGCGTGGGTTTCGCCCCCACAACCCAAAGATGTGCAGGGTAGGTGGATTGGCCACGCTAAATTGCCCCTTATTTGGAAAAAATGAATTGGGTACTCAAATTTATTTTTAAAAGAATTTAAAAACGATGCATCTGCTCTTCAAGTTGCTGTACCATTTACACACCAATAATGGGCAGTTTCAAAAATCTGTCTATTATCCTGACAGAAAAATCTAGTTGATTGTTACCTGGCTGAGGTCAGCTATTTCTGTACAGACTATTGGCACCCTTGGTTTAAGCAGCTCACTTTCACACTGGGCATTGAACATGCCTGTTAACCCATTCCTGAACTGGAATTGATATTGTTCAAAGAATGCGAATGTGCAAAGGGTTGATGTTTCTTGTAAAGGAATTCTCATTTTAAGAGAAGAATTTATTGCCTTTTCCAAGTTGAGAAAGCAGTGTGCCTTCTGAAACTCCTGCAATTGTGGCAGTTAAGATGTTCCCACAATGATGTGAGGTAGGAAGTTCTTATCTTGCAATGACAAAGGGAAGACCAACTAGATTGGCTGCGAGGAGAACTGTTTCCCTGTACATGCTGCTCTTGTCCTTGTTGATAAACTGATAAAACTGTTGCCATATTTTATTTTTAAAATGCAGCAATTATTAAGACTCTGTCTGCTTACAGGTTTATTTTGGCAGTCACCAAAGAGGCCACCCTGTCCAATGCAGTTTGACATAAGTGATGAATTGTAAGTAACCATCAAAATTTATATTTTACTTTCTCTTTTGTACTTCTGTCACTATTTAGCTTTAGATTGGAGTTCAGCATAAGCATGGTTTAGAACTCCTTCGATCTGGAATGCAACTTTTCTTGTCCAATACCTTGCTAAATAATAGGTGATCTTGATGCTGTAACAGAGAACCTTTCTTTTGCTAGGTTACAGCAGTTGGTATGCAAGTACTGCATTCATTCATCTTTTCCTGCAGACAGTGGGCGAAGTTGTGTCTGATTAACAATTATTTTCAGACCAACCTGACACCCGTAAATAATGTTGGCAATCATTAAGAGACTGTATTTAATTTGTTTTTTGCACACAAGAAGAATTGAGATCAGTTTCTTAAAATTCCTTTATATTAACTTATTCCACTTGTATTTAAATAAGCCAACTAGGTAAATTCAAATCAAAACCCATTTTAATCAGCACTCTCATTTCTATTAAATAATACAAGTCCAGTAAACAGACATTAAGTAGGCTAATGTAATTTTCTCCTAAGTAGTTAACAACGGTATTGAGTCAAATTGTATGTTTTTATGTTTTTTTCAAATTGAGCCGAATTGTTAACATGTAATATTGCATCCTGTTTTGTCATAAGGTACTATGTAATCCTTCAATTATAATTCTCTAATGTTTTATTATTTTAGGCACTACAATTTTACATTAAGTGCTGCAAGACTTTTTGCAGCAATTTACAAGATTCCTTATATGAAACAGGTGGGTTTTGGTTATTAGATAAGAGGTTTTCAACAATTTGCATTTATATGGCATCTTTATGTCATGTGAGAGTACCTTTAAGAAATGGATGTTTAAGCAATGTACCTTTAAGAAATGGAGCAGCTCATATTGTTGGGTTACGGGTATAGGGTGGATATGTGGGTTTGAGTAGGGTGATCATGGCTCGGCACAACATTGAGGGCCGAAGGGCCTGTTCTGTGCTGTACTGTTCTATGTTCTATATTACTGAAGTGATGTCAGAGCTGAGATCACTTCTGCTTTTTGCAGTGGTTTAGTTTCAGTTTTGAGGAAAAGAGCTTGGGTGTGCCTGTGTTTGCAGTGAGCTGGATCTGCTGTGATCTATGCCAAGAAAAAATATCTCTGAATCATTTGGGTGATTTAAACTCATAATAGTAATGTCTTTAACTTGATTTGTTTCTGTTTAAAGGTGTTAAGTCTTTTGGAGGTTCGAAGGAACATTTTGAGGGATTATTTAGTGTTGTGTTATTTTCTTTGAAGTTGGGGGTGTTAAGGGATCCAATGTTTGTTTAAAAAGGTTAAGTTGAATTCATGGAATAAACATTGTTTTGTGTTTAAAAACCCACGTGTCCATAACTGTAATACCACACCTGGAGAACAAGCCGTGTGCTGGAAAAGCAACAATGCATTAAAGGGAGAGGCTGGTTGAACTCCATGATACATTTTGGGGTTTGAAAACGCCGCTCCCATAACATTTAACATAATGAACATCCCAAGGCACTTCACAAGACTATAATCAGACAAAACATTGACACTGAGCCACTGGACAATGGAACACATGACTAAAAGCTTGATAAAAGAGTTGGGCATTAAGGAGAGTCTTAAAGGAAACAAACAAGGTGTAGTGATCTGTCCATCTGCACATACACCAGGGACTACAGCACAGATGTAACAGCTACAGCATCACTAGAGGGAAGCATCAGAGGTGGGTATAAAGGGTCTGACCCAAGAGAGGATCCGCCTCTTTTAGAAGCACAGAGCTAGTGAGCAGCAGCACACAGACAGTTCAGCATAGGCAGCTTACCTTAGCGTCTCTTATTTTGCCTCTTGACTGTATTACATCTGGTTGAGCTCTGGAGACAGAACGAACTGACTGAATGAAGTATTTGTGTTAACTGGAAGTCTACAATCTTTATTCAGACTTAGAGAATAACATACAAGGTATAGATGTTTTGGGATGGAATTCCAGAGTTGACAGGATAGACAGAAACTACAGCAGAGAAAAAGGAGAAAGCAAGGACCAGTCTTTGGGGGGAAAGCAGGAATAACCATCCAGAAGGAGAATTTACTGTCATAGTACAATAAATGTTGTAATAAAGCATGTCCTCTGGAACTCCAGAGGCAACAAGCCACTATTTCTGGGAAGGTGTATACTATAAATGGTTAAATGACTCTTTGTTTAACTGATTACAGGACATGTCCAAGGAAACTATTTCCCAACTACTGTCCAAGGTTGAGATTCCATTATTCACACCTTCTGCAAAAGTAAGTAATTGAGTAACCTGTTAGAGCTGACATTTTTTTAAGCATTGTTTCGACATTGTATGTTGATATGTTTCAGCACTATAAACCATGAAACACAGTCTAGGAGCTTTGCAGTTTATAATTTGACAATTCTGTACTGTCACATCGTTGGTCTGTAGCTCTTGTTCTTTTATTGAAGCTAAAAACAAAGTTGTGGCATTCCTATTTCCAGAATGCATCCAAATTACATACATATTATTAATTTGGGAATCCAGCATTAAAGATCATCTACCATGCTGTGGTAAATGATATCTATAAATGGTTAAATGACTTGTATATAACACACAAGCTATTAAAGTTTAGGATTGCATATTAAATATGACTAGCAAAAGCTCACTTTTGTGATTGGCTGCAAGAGAATTTAGTCGTATTAATTCATTTAAAATAAAGTTCTTGAAAGCAACAAATTCATGTCTGCCTTCAGCTCCCTCAAATGCGTGAACATGCGAGCCCTCTTGACCGGCCCATTCAGTTCTCTCACGTTCCATGTGAACAGCCTGGACAGGGGGGCTTCCAACAACAACAACCCCCCCCCCGCAGACTAGCCACCACCCTTATTAGGCTAGCCTCGAGCTTGCGCTCTCCGCTTCCTCGAGTCCCCACTCGGGCTGTCGTCGTTCCCGACCTCCCATTTGTCCCTTAGTAACAGTTCCTCCCCTGTCAGCAAAGTAGCACCTCCCCCCCCCCCCAATGGCAACACCACTAGAAACCCAAGTAAAGCTCCAGCTTAACACGTGCTCACCCCCCACTGTGCTTCTGAGAGTTAGCTTACCCATGCTGACTCGATGGCTCCCGCCCCTGGCACCAAGCAGTCTGTCTCCCTATTGTTCTCTCCTTCCCCCCCCCCCCATGAATAAACATTTTAAAAGCTTCATATTCCCCAGTAAACAAACATCAGAAAAAACAGTGAAGAATCAGTCACTTTAGAAAAATTGTCACCCAAAAAGCAGAACCAAATTCAAAGCCCATCCCCCCCTCTAACAAGGTCACTGCAAGACGGAGCAACCTTTAACCATCCACACCGGCCATTATTGCACATAGAGCTACTTAAATTTATACAATCCAGCACTACAAATCGCTGCCACAGTACTTCTCCAAGGCTTAAATGTCACCTCCAGCTTAATTTCTTTAATAAAGGTCCATACTTCGTCTGGCGTTTCAAAGTAGAAGTCCCGTTCCTCATGTGTGACCCACGGATGGGCTGGGTACAGGATCCCGAGCTTCACCCCCTTCTTAAAGATGGTCGTTTTTGCCTGATTGAACCCAGCTCGCCTCTTGGCCAAATCCGCTCTCAGGTCCTGATAGATGCGCAACTCACAGATCTCCCACTTGCTGCTCCGTTCTTTCTTGGCCCACCGCAAACGTGTTCCTTGTCCATGAAATGGTGAAAACGTACCACCATGGCTCTCGGCGGCTAGTTCGCTCTGGACTTCCTTGTGAGGGCTCTGTGCGCTCTGTCCAATTCCAGGGCGAGGGAACGCCACAGCCCCCATCAACTTCTCCAACATGTCTGTCACATAGGCCCTCGCATCCGATCCCTCACTGCCTTCAGGGAGACCAACAATTCTAAGATTCTGCCTCCTGGACCTATTCTCCAGGTCCTCCCGCTTCTCCTGCATTCTTTTCTGGCAGTTGTTCATCATCCCCACCTTGCTTTCCAGCACGGTTATATACTCCTCATGCTCAGATAACTTTTGTTCCACCTCCTGGATCGCTAACCCGTGCGTTTCCTGATTCTGAACCACTTGATCAATCGAAGCCTTAATCGGGTCCAACGTATCCTCCTTCAGCTTGGCGAAGCAATCCTCGAAAAACTTCACCAGCTGCTCCGTCGACCAGTGTCGTCTCCCCCGTGGCCCTTGCTCTCCGCCATGCTGTCCCGTGTTACCAGCTCTGCTTGTGTCTCCCTTATAGGACTTTGTTGTCTCACACGGCCACTTCTGGTCCAATTCTCCATACACCGGAGGGGGTTTCTCCTTACTGTCTCACTCTTCACTGATTTATCCCATAAAATCCGTAAAAAAACAGGGGGAAAAGGTCCAAAAGTCCGTTACAGGCGGGAGCTATCAAATGTGCGAACTACCTCTCCATGGCCGCCACCAGAAGTCGTCAATGACATTTCTATATGACGACTGTCAATGCCCACACCAGCCGTTCACTTGTACACTTGGTGTATAAGTTGACCCCTGTTTTTGGAGGGATTTTTCAAGCCTTCAAATGTTAACTTGTGTACCAACAACTGGGGTAAAGACGGTTGGTGTTTTTGACCTGTTTTGAAATTAGATTTTTATCCTGCCTGCTGCCCATTAAGAGAGGCAAGTTCATGTGGTGGAGTGAGATGCATTGCAGTACCCAGTAGGAGTTTGCTTATTGGCATGACTAGGCCAGACCTCCGTATTTTGCAAAAATCACAAAACAAACAACTGTGACAGATATATGGAGCACAGACACAAAGCCAGGAAAGAAGAGAAAACACATTTGTTTGGAAGTTGATTACAAAAAGCTCAGAAAAACAAACAGGAAATCTTCAAGGATTGCATGTGGGATTGTCATTTCGTATCTGAGGCCTGTAACCTTAAGTATTAATAAAGTATGTATATTTTCTCCTTGAATCATACTATATTATTGTGGTAAATTTGCTGTATTAAAATGATTCGAAAGCTGCTGTTGCATTTAGACTGTGATGTAGAACCACAGTGAGCTTCATAAACTATGCAGCAGGTTTTGGATTACCTTTGGCCAATACTGCAGGAGAACTATTGGAGTGTAAATACTTGTACAAAATTGCTGCACGTTCAGTTTTTCAGATTAATTAAAGAAAACGTGTATTTATATAGCTCCTTTCATGACTTCAGCATGTCCCAAGTGCTTTTTAGCTAATTGTTTTTGGAATGTAATCACTGTGGTGAGGTAGGAAATATTAAGCTAATTTATGTACAGTGTGTTCTCAGAAACATCAATGAGACAATGACAGTTGATCTGCATTTCTTCTTCACCCTGGAGTTGGATAAGGGATCAATGTTGAGCTGACACTCTTGCTGTTCTTTAAATAATGTCAAACAATCTTTTAAGCCCACCTGAGAGGGCACAGAAGGTCTTGGTTTAAAGTCTTGTCTAAAAAAAGACACCTCCTGACTGTGCAGCATTTCCCCCTGCTATACTGATTATCTGCTCAACTCCCAAATGTGGGGCTTGAACCCACGACAATCTGCGCAGCGTTGGGATTGCTGCAACTGAGCAAAGACTGACACCAATGCATTTGTTGAACTTGGCCCACAGGGTTCTGAGTCTGATTTCTTCCCCGATAACGTATGCTTGAAAATTAGTTAATGCAGTTTCATTTTGTAAAGTGCGGAATGATATCAGTAATAAAATATAGTAAAACTCAGCTTATAGTTTAAATAACTTTATATCTTGGTTTGATGATTGCTGATTTTAGAGTTGAAAACACAAGTCGCCTCTATATAAGAGGACATGAAACCAATTCCAATAAATAGAAAATTTGTTCTCAATAATAGAAAGAAATCCTAGCCTAAACTTTTCTTTTTTTGTAAAATATTTTTATTCTCCATTTTCACATTTTCTTCAGAATTTACACCCCACCGACAAGCAGTAAACGGTAACAAATACAAAGTAAATCCCCTTATCAACAACAACGATCCCATCCTCCCACCACCCCAAACAACGGCCCACCTGACAACATAAGCATCAAATAAAAGAAACCTCCCACGGTGGGAAAAACAAAGGGGAAAAAAAAAAAGGAAATCAGGAAGACCTATAGAGTCCACCCCCCCCCCCCCCCCCCAACATTCGATGACACCCATGAATGGTAAACCACCCCCCCCCCCCCCCCCCCCCCAACCACTTCCTCCTCCCCTCCACTTCCTCCTCCCCCCAACCTCTGTTCGTTCCCCCAACTATCCACCCCGGCTAGACTCATCGGAACCTGTTCTGCCAGGCTCCGATGGCCGCAGTCCCCCCCCCCCCCCCAAACTACCGTTCACTGGCCGGCTTAACCCGGCCAGCGTGGAGGCCCCCACCCGGGTCTCTTTCCTTCTTGCCCGGTCCCAGGAAAACCAAGAAATCCCCTTTATTACACAAACCCCGCATACACACCCAAGCCCCAAAGAACCATCATTGCAAGTGAAAGTTCTATCTCTTCCCTTGTCCAAATATATACAACGTTGGCTCATTTAGCACATACACCAGCATGCAGTGAAGAAAATACAGTTACATGAGGCTACATCGGTACATGATCACTTCTCAATTCAGCCACAGTCCTTCTGCCTTCGCAAACTCTTCAAGCGTCTGTTGGATAGGTACATGGATTACGGTAGAATGCTGGGGTGTAGATTGATTTGTTCTTCATCTAGGAGAAAAGTTCGGCACAACGTTGTGGGCCGAAGGGCCTGTTCTGTGCTGTATTTTCTATGTTCTATGTTCCTCCGCTGCTTCCGCCGTCCCGAAATAAAGTCCTTGGATTTGTAGGTCACCCTCAACTTAGCTGGGTATACTATGCTGCACTGCACCTTACAGTGCCTTCTTCACCCGGCTGAAGGCAGCCCACCTCCTCGCCAGCTCCACCGTAAAGTCCTGATATATGCGTATACCAGCTCCAGCCCACTGCACCACCCGCTTCTACTTTGCCCAGCACAGGACCTTCTCCTTCACACTGTACCTACGAAAACACAGAGTTACTACTCTTGGCGGCTCACCCACCTTTGGTACAGGCCTCCACGACTGAAGAGCCCGATCCAGCTCATATCGGGAGGGAGCCTCCCCCTCTCCCAATAGCTTCGCTAACATCGTGGCAAAATACTCAGTCGGCCTCGGGCAGACCCACAATCCTCAGATTCTGTCGCCTGGATCTGTTTTCCAAGTCGTCCATTTTGGCTTGCAGATCCTTGTTGATCTCTACCACCTTCGGCATCTCCTATCCATCGAGGTAAGTTGATCACTGTGCTGCAATAATGTCTCTTCCAGTTCCTTCAGGCCTCACCTTGCTCCCACACCTCCGCCACTGCGCTCAATACCGCCGCCCTCACCGGGGCAATCGCCTCCTCCACCAGCACTTTCAATACTGCCCCCATCTCCTTCCTCATCGCCTCCATGTGTTTTGTGAACTGCCTTTCGATTTCCACGGCCTCCCCTGGTGCCCCAGCCTCCGCTTTTCTTGCCGTCCCCACAGTGTCTTTTCCACTCCCCAATGGACTTTCAGTTGCTTTTTTCTTGGCCATTTTTAAACTTATTTTCAACATTTCCCTTCACTGTGCCTTCTCCCTGCTTTTGCTGCCTCCGTTGCCCCTGGGATGGGCGTTAAACCCTGAAAATGCCGTTCCCAAACAGGAGCCCTCCAATGTGCGGCTGCCTCCCGCCCGCCGTCACCGGAAGTTCCCTGTTAACCCAAACTTTTAAAATAGAGTTGTATTTGTTTAGTGCTGTTTTGTTTGTAGCATGAAAGCGATGTACATGAAAACTCTGCCTTTTCTACAGCAAATAGAAACCGATGAAAATGTAAAGAAATCTGACCAGGCAAAACTTGCAGTAAGCAGTGAAGAGGAACGAGTGGCCATTGACCTGTTGAACAAAGCTGCAAGAATTGGAATGGCAACCAAACGTGAGTGCCGTGTTATGTGGATGTGTCCCTAGTCACTGCTTTGAGTGTGATCTGAAGTGACTCCACAAGCTGAGTAAACCAATACACATCGGCAGAATCTAAACACTTCGTAGTCTTCAAGCATGTCTCCTTGAAGTCTACATTTTTCCAAAATTAAAAGCCCCATTTGAATGGCCCTGCTATTCTGAACCTTTCTGGAGACTCAATATCCCCACAAATGAGATGATCAAATTTAAATACAGCATCTGGATAGCAGTGATATTATGTTTTTAATTATGTCACATTATTTTAAAACTAATCTCTGACTTCCCTTCCTCTCACTCAGCCATGAATGTTGATTGGTGTCTGCAGTTTAACCAGGCAATGATAGATTAGTCAAGGCAAACCCCATCAGTTCTGCCTTGAAGCTGAGGCAACTGCTACTGAGAAAGAGCAGGGTCATGGTAATATTTTGAGTTACTACAGCTAAGAGTCAGCATAGACATATTGGATAAGTAGTCTTCCCCTGTGCTGAAAACTTTTTTAGCTCTCTGGTCCTGATCACTGCCCATTGGGCCCCTAATTCCATTTGTACTGTGTGGGAGTCACACGAGGACAGGCTTGACTTGGCTGTGA
The DNA here is from genome assembly GCF_902713615.1 of Scyliorhinus canicula. Lineage (NCBI taxonomy): Eukaryota > Metazoa > Chordata > Chondrichthyes > Carcharhiniformes > Scyliorhinidae > Scyliorhinus > Scyliorhinus canicula. Next base: position 42,681,768 of record NC_052153.1, read on the forward strand.
TGATATCCCATCCCTGCCCACCATTGCCAAGTAGTCATTTAGCAGTCTAGGTTTACATGAGACAAAATGGCCACCTGGTGAGGTACTTGAGAGCTCTTGCCCAGACCCCGGAACAAGTTATTCCCTTTGGGAGGAGACAAATTAATTGGTAGGGAAGAGTAAGAAAACTGAGGAAAGTTCTCATGCAATATGCACATCTTTCAATTGCAAAATGGAGCTGAATAATATCTTTTTGGTCATTGCACGATAGATCGCCTTCAGATGACGCCAGTCTCCTTTGAAAAAGACAATGACAGCAATGGGCACATTGACTTCATAACAGCTGCTTCCAACATACGAGCAAAGATGTACAGCATCAATACGGCAGACAGGCTAAAGACTAAGAGGATCGCTGGACGGATTATTCCTGCCATAGCAACTGCAACTGCAGCAGTATCAGGGCTGGTAGGAATGTCCGTCATGCTTCTGGTTTGAGATGTCATCAATTTGTGCTTCAGAAGTGTAATAATAACAGTACACGACTTGTAGCCCAGATGTCAAGAGATCAGATCTTAATCTTAACAAAATTGAATTCAATAAATCAGGCAAGGCATGAGCTAGCAGCAGGAAATGGCCCGGCTGGGTTAATGTGGAAAAAATACTGGCTCATTCATCTCCAGGTAAGGTTGCTGCAGTTCCTACCCAGAATGGCCTTTGTGGCTTTCATTAAATATTTGGCTGTTTGTGGCTTCAGGTACGCAGTAAATACGGCCTTGCCACCATCGCTAACCCCCTAAGAGCAAAAGGAAAGTATTCCCTGTTTGAATAGAACTGGAGACAAATTTGAAGTTGATGCGGTATTTGACCATGTAATGGAAGTAAAAGAATGAGTGATGACATAGGACTGTCATTGTTGTATATTGATACAAACCATTCCATTCTTCTACATATTGATTCCAAATAACCAACAAGTTCAGTGAATGTGACACTGCCTGGGCCCGAGGGTCTAATATCTATCACTATTTATGGTTGCAAGCTGCCATTGAGATTTCTGGCTGCAAATCTTCATTATGGATTCCTTGTCACAGACTTTTCTCCTAGTTATCCATGTAGGTCTGACACTGACGGGCAATGTGCAACCCTCAAATGTGTTGGAGTCAGGCTGCATTTTTCCTTGGTCTGTTTTAACGCCAAATTAATTATAGCTCAACCATGTTTTAATTTTCTGAAGTGTAGATATCTTTTAACTGATCACAGTGATATACTGTAAATCTGTAGAGTGGATCAGTTAAGAGCTGTATATGTGGAACTTGGTCGCTTCCTCTTCACAATGATGTAATGGTGCTGCTTACTCAAAACATAACACGAGCAGCGTGGAATTGCAGCTGCACAACCAATATATCGATTATTAATTCTCCTCTGCTCCCTGTGTCTGCGTGGGTCTCACCCCCACAACCCAAAAGATGTTCAGGGTAGGTGGATTGGCCACGCGAAAGTGCCCCTTAATTGGAATTTGTTTTTAAATTAATTAAATTGTGTCTGCGTGGGTTTCTTCCGGGTGCTCCGATTTCCTCCCATAAGTCCTAAAAAACGTGCTTGTTAGGTGAATTGGACATTCTGAATTCTCCTTCAGTGTACCCGAACAAGCAGCGGAGTGTGGCGACTGGGGGATTTTCACACTAACTTCATTGCAGTGTTAATGTAAGCCTACTTGTGACATTAATAAATATTATTAGGACGGCACTATGGTTAGCACTGTTGCCTCAGTGCCAGGGACCTGGGTTCAATCCGGCCTCTGGTGATTGTCTGTATGGAGTTTGCACTTTCTCCCCGTGTCTGCGTGGGTTCCTCCAGGCTCTCCAGTTTCCTCCCTCAGTCCAAAGATATGCAGGTTAGGTGGATTGGCCATGCTAAATTGCACCTTAGTGTACAAAAGGTTAGATGGGGTTACGGGGATAAGCTGGAGGCTTGGGCTTAAGGGGATGCTCTTTCCAAGGGCCGATGCAAACCTGATGGGCCGAATGGCCTCATTCTGCAATGTAAATTCTATAATTCTCATCTGCTACCCCAGGGAAAATACGCTTCAACCCAATTTCAAATCACCCCTCTGCGGAAGGATGCCAGTTTTTCTGTTCAGGGCTATAGAAATTGATATTACAATCCTGGACCAGAGCCTAGCAGTGGCTAGGATGCTGGACAGAAACACCATTTTCATTTGGTAAGATTGTGAGGAAAAGATACCTCGATGCAGGAGTGACTTCATGCAAAATAAGAGATATGCTATATTAAAACATAACTAACACAGTGTTAAAATATCTTTAACATCCCACAAGAAAATAGTACAATTACCCCTTAAATAATGCTAATCAGTCCAGTGACACCATAACCCTTAATTGCTGTCCACTCAAACAACAAAACCATCTCCACTACAATCCACTTTCAAATGCAGTCAACAGACTCAGAAATACTTACTGTACAGAGATGTCTTTTGAGACTATTTGAAAAGATAGACCCAAACCCAGTCAGGATAATGCAAAATCTCTGGGTGTCTTCTCAGCTCTCCTTCCAAACTAAAACTCTGAAAACCTCCAACTGACTGCTTCAACCCCTGGCTCCTTCCATTAACTACATCATATCGCTAAACTGAACACAATGTCTCTAATTAATGACTCCATAGGGAACCCTCTTAATATAAATAAGAGTACATTAGCCCAAACTTTTATGATGCTTTAATTGTGCCTATGGCTGCAAAAAGCCCAGCTGTCTTACTAATCAAGATTTTAAAAAATACTACTGCAGCAGTCATACACACACAAACCCAAGCTTTTAACCCTTGCTGCACCAATTGCATATAAAACAATATATCTGAAATTCCTACATCATACTCGAGCATTTTTAAATTTGTAACACTTTGAGCCCTTGGGAGCAAGAACCTTTCTAGCATATACTAAATTAGAATGGCATTTCTCATAGTGAAAGTGGTGTTGTAACTCATCCCAGTATGCTCATAGCACGTTCCCATTCCATCTCAAATTGTCTTTTCTTTCTAGGTTTCTGTGGAGTTAATTAAGATCGTTGGAGGTCATTCCTTTGAAGCATACAGAAATTGTTTCTTTAACCTGGCTATTCCTGTTGTTGTATTTACTGAACCAGCTCCAGTTAAGAAAACACAAATAAGGTAAAGGAAATTAATGCCTGTTGTAAACAAAATCATTATGTTGAGAATTTATCTTTTACATACTGTAAGTCCCAGCTTAACATTTACTCACCTAATTGAGTATAAAAATTGGCACGCGTGCTGCAGCTGTACAAAACCTTAGTTTGGAATATTGCGTACAATTATAGTCGCGACACTACCAGAAGGACGTGAATGCTTTGGAGAGTGTACAGAAGAGATTTACCAGGATGTTGCCTGGTCTGGAGGGTATTACCTATGAGGAGAGGTTGGATAAACTCTGATTGTTTTCACTGGAATGATGGAGATTTAAATATTATAGCCCAATGACCGTTTCTAACGGTCGATTGGTCAAGCTGGAATGATGGAGGTGGAGGGGTGACCTGATAGAAGTTTACAAAATTATGAGGAGAATGGACCGACTGGATAGTCAGATTTTTTTTTCTAGGGTGAAAAAGTCAATTACCAGGGGACATAGATTTAAGGTGTATGGGGTAGGTTTAGAAGGGATGTGCAAGGCAAATTTTTTAAGACAGAGTGTGGTGAGTGCCTGGAACGTGCTGCTGGGGGTGGTGGTGGAAGCAGGTACGATAGCGACGTTTAAAAGGCACCTTGACAAATACATGAATAGGCTGGGAATACAGGGAAAGCTACCCCAGAAATGCAGACAGTAAAGTAGTGCCGATATATCCATTTAATGTTGCCAGTTTCGCTTTAATGTTGTTTGCTATAGCCTTCCTATTGTGGCCTGCTGTTCATATAACCTTTCCCGCAGTACTCTCACTCATGTTCTCAGTCCCTTTCCTCACTCCCAGTCTTCCCTCCCAACGTTGCTTCCTTTCAATATTGCCTCGTTCCCTCCACCCGGCTTCTGTCTTTTGTTCTTGCCTTAATTCATTTGTTTTCAGTTGCTCCTCGTCTGGCTGCTGGTTCCGGTTCTGAACTTGCACTAAAGCAGGGGTGGGCAAACTACGGCCCGCGGGCCGCATGCAGCCCGCCAAAGGTATTTCTGCGGCCCGCCAAGTCATTAAAAAAAAAAAAAAAAATTTTTCTTTTAATTTTTTTTTTTTTTTTTAATTTTTTTTAAGGTTAATGGAGGCGGGCTGTTGGGTTACTTACTGGTATAGGGTGGATACATTGACTTGAGTAGGGTGATCATTGCTCGGCACAACGTCGAGGGCCGAAGGGCCTGTTCTGTGCTGTACTGTTCTATGTTCTATATGAGGCGCCCAGAATCATAACCGGGTGAAGTAATTATTTTACTTAATATACTATGCGGCCCTTTGTGAATTGTGAATTTTTGAATGTGGCCCTTGCACGGAAAAGTTTGCCCACCCCTGCACTAAAGAGATCTATCTAGTGGCAGAAGTCAGACAGTGCAGGTAACTCTGGGACTTCAGTTGTTACCTGCAGTAACCCACTTATGCCACTGGATGGAGCCTGGCCAATCGAAAAGTGGGTGTTATTTTTACAAGTATATTTATTTTATATTTAGTGATGTATTTTACTTTGCAAGTTATTTCAGCCACAAGTGCTCTACATATACGGTACAGTGTTTCAACTTGTACATTGTTTTTTCTGGGCAAGAAATGTCTGAAAGAATCTAACATTGATTTCAGTGGGTCGTTTAAGGTTGTTTCATTTATAAATAGCAATTCTGAGGAAAGCTACCACAGCCACAGGGCTCTCTGTATGCCACACAAAGTGTCAAGACATCAAACTTTTTACTGTGTTCAAAAACAAACATTTGTGTTTTAAAATTCATAGATGCCATCTGCTGAATGATCAAAGGATCAAAAATTAGTCCTTAAAAGTGATTTGTATTTTGTTTGTTGATTTGTGGCAATATCGGCCAGTGGTGAATAAATACCACTGAGTGCTAGTGTGGGTTCAGTGAAACATCTTGGTCTACTTTATGGCTAATTAATTGGGAATGTACTCTCGTGACCTGCTTTGAATCAAGCTCAAAGCTTTAGGCCTCAGTTAATAATCATTAATTATCTAGGCAAGGGGACAGGAGAGCCGACTGGGGGAAACTGCCGTTTGGAGTGGTGGGGGAAGTTTTAGGTATCTAGAGATCCAAGTGGCGCGGGAATGGGAACGGTTACACAAACTTAATCTGGCCCGTCTGGTGGACCAAATGAAGGACGATTTCCAGAGGTGGGACGCGCTCCCGTTGTCACTAGCTGGGAGGGTCTAGACGGTGAAGATGACGGTCCTTCTGAGATTCCTGTTTGTGTTCCAGTGTCTCCCATCTGTATTCTGCAGACCTTTTATAAATGGGTCAACAAAGTTATCACGGGCTTTGTATAGGCGGGCAAGACCCTGCGAGTAAAAAAGGGGATGATTGAGCGGAGCCGGGGAGAGGGTGGGCTGGCGCTGACAAACTTCAGTAACTATTATTTGGCGGCGAATATAGTCATGATCAGGAAGTGGGTGGTGGGAGGAGGGTCGGCATGGGAGCGTATGGAGGCGGCTTCATGTAAGGGCACCAGCTTAGGGGCGTTGATAATGGTACCTGTGCTGTCCCCGCCGGCACGGTACCCCACCAGCCCCGTGGTGGTGGCAGCCCTGAGAGTCTGGGGGCAATGGAGGAAGCATGTGGGAGCAGAGGGAGCACGGCCTGATCGCCAATCTGCAATAATCACCGGTTTGCCCCAGGAAGAATGGACGGGGGGTTTCGGAGATGGCAGAGGGCAAGAATTGAGAGGATGGGGGATATGTTTATACAGTAGTCCCCCTTTATAACGCGGGTGTTGGGGTCCAAGACAGCCACCCGCGTTGCATCCGAGCCGCGGATATCCACGATGGGGGTTTTAAATTTATTTAAAAATCTATGCATGCGCTTCCCATTGTGAGTCTACGGGGGGCGGGGGGAAGAGGTCAGACCCCCGTAGACTCACAATGGGAAGCGCATGCATAGATTTTTAAATAAATTTAAAACCCCCATCGTGGATCTAATTAAAACAAGCACTGCTGCATTTTTAACAACTTAAAAGTTGGATTGGAGGGAGAGAGCAGCCGGCAGTGTCAATTTCAGCGGCCGGCTGATTGTTTCAGTGAGAGAGCAGCTTCCCTCTCCGGATCAAAGTGAGCCGGCCGCTGAAATTGACACTGCCGGCTGATTGGAGGGAGAGAGCAGCCGGCAGTGTCAATTTCAGCGGCCGGCTCACTTTGATCCGGAGAGGGAAGCTGACAGTTGGGGTCCATAAGCCCCCCCGCCGTATATCGCGAACCGCGGTATTGCGGAGCATGGTATAACGGGGGACTACTGTAGAAGGGAGCTTTCCTAGCTTGTGGGAGCTGGAGGAGAAATTTGGATTGGCGAGGGGAAAAAAATTTTTTTTTATAAGTATTTTTATTAAGGTTTTGCAGAATTTTTCAGAATAAAACAGTAGTAACCATAATAACAAAACAAACTAGAGTGAACATTAACATAGTGCAAAAAGAGAATATACAATAACAATTGAATAGACATTACCCCACGCGACCCAGTCTTCCCACACCATCCCAATGAAACACTCACTCACCCCCCCACCTTCCCCAGGGATTGCTGCTGCTGCTGGCATTTTAATTTTCCCCGAGAAAGTGGACGAACGGCTGCCACCTCCGAGAGAACCCTAGCTTAGACCCTCTTAAGGCAAATTTTATTTTCTCGAGCCTGAGAAACCCAGCCATGTCGGTAACCCAAGTCTCTACACTCGGGGGCTTCGAGTCAATCCACATTAATAAAATCTGTCTCCGGGCTACTAGGGAGGCAAAGGCCAAGACGTTGGCCTCTTTCGCCCCCTGAACTCCCGGGTCTTCTGACACTCCAAAGATCGCTATCTCTGGACTCGGCACCACCCGTGTGTTAAGCACCTTGGACATTGCCCTCGCGACCCCTTGCCAGAACACTCTAAGCTCCGGGCATGCCCAAAACATGTGGACATGGTTTGCAGGGTTGCCCTTGCACCTCATACAACTGTCTTCTACCCCAAAAAACTTGCTCATTCTCACTGCCGTCATGTGTGTCCAGTAGACCACCTTAAATTGAATTAGACTGAGCCTGGCACATGATGAGGAGGAATTAACCCTGCCCAGGACCTCTGCCCACAGACCCGCTTCCAATTCCTTACCTAGCTCCTCCTCCCACTTGTCCTTGAGCTCCTCCACCGGGGTTTCCTCCGCCTCCTGTAGTTCCTGGTTGATATCCGACACCCTCCCCTCCCCCACCCAGATGCCGGAGACCACCCTGTCCTGTATCCTCAGTGGTGGCAGCGTCGGAAAGGCCACTACCTGTTTTTTCAGGCAGGCTCGTACTTGCAGATATTTAAAGGCGTTGCCTGGCGGCAGATTAAATTTGTCCTCTAGCGCCTTCAAACTGGGAAAGCTTCCCTCTCTGAACAGATCTCCCATCCTTCTGATGCCTGCCCTCTGCCAACTCTGGAACCCACCATCCATCCTACCCGGGACAAACCTGTGATTGTTGCATATCGGGGTCCAGACCGACGCTCCCTCCACCTTCTTGTACCTCCTCCACTGTCCCCAGATCCACAGTGTCGCCACCACCACCAAACCTGTGGAGTAATGGGTCGGTGAGAACGGCAAAGGAGCCGGCAAAGGAACGGCAAACCAGCTGCTCCCAGGCTCCCCCCCCCCCCCCCCCCCCCTTCCTAATCCCCCCGCCCCCTTCCTAATCATAGCTATATTGGCCAGCCAGTAGTAGTTGCGAAAGTTCGGCAGCCCCCCCCCCCCCCCGGACTGCGCTCCAACAGCGATCTCCTTACTCACAGGGTCTTATTCGCCCACACAAAGCCCATAATGATCCTACTCACCCGCTTAAAAGAGGCCTTAGGGATGAAGATAGGGAGGCACTGTAAGACAAACAAAAATCTGGGGAGGACAGTCATTTTCACGGTCTGCACCCTCCCTGCCAGTGAGAGCGGGAGCATGTCCCACCTTTTAAAGCCCCCTTCCTTTTGCTCCACCAACCGGGTCAGGTTGAGCCTGTGCAGGGCATCCCATTTCCTGGCCACCTGTATACCCAGGTAATGAAAACTTTTCTCTATCATCCTGAGCGGCAGTTCTTTCAGCCTCTCCTCCTGCCCCTTGGCCTGGATCACAAACAACTCGCTCTTTCCCATGTTCAGTTTGTACCCTGAAAAACTACCAAAATCCCTCAGGATGTGCAGAACCTCCCCCATCCCCTCCACAGGGTCTGAAATGTACAGGAACAAATCATCCGATGTTCCACCCCACCCCCCACCCCCCCGAACCAGTCCCCGCCAGTCCCTCGAGGCTCTCAGCGCCATAGCTAGTGGTTCTATAGCTAGGGCAAATAGTAACGGGGAGAGGGGACACCCCTGCCTCGTTCCCCAGTGAAGCTCGAAGTACCCCGACCTCAGCCGGTTTGTACGTACACTTGCTACAAGCCTGGTACAACAATTTCACCCAGCCAATAAAGCCCTTACCAAACCCAAACCTCCCCAGCGTTTCCCAGAGGTACTCCCACTCCACCCGGTCAAAGGCTTTCTCTGTGTCCATCGCTATTACCACCTCCGCCTCCCCTCCCTCTGAGGGCATCATAATAATATTCAAAAGTCTCCGGACATTGGTATTGAGTTGTCTGCCTTTAACAAACCCAGTCTGGTCTTCTTCTGTAACTCCTGGGACGCAATCCTCAATTCTTGTGGCCAAAATCTTAGCTAGCAATTTGGCATCCACGTTTAAAAGCGAAATCGGCCTGTATGACCCCCAATGTTCCGGGTCCTTCCCTCGTTTAAGAATGAGTAAGATCAAAGCCTGTGACATTGTTGGGGGGAGGGTTCCTTTCTCTCTAGCCTCATTGAAGGTCCTCATCAGGAGTGGGCTCAATATTTCCGAAAATTTCTGATAGAATTCTACCTGGTGACCATCCGGCCCCGGGGCTTTACCTGATTGCATGCCCTCTATACCCTTGACAATCTCCTCCAATTCAATTGGGGACCCCCAGCCCCTCCACCAGATCCTCTTCCATCTTTGGAAGCCTCAACTGGTCCAAAAATTGCCTCATCCCTTCCGCTCCCGTCGGGGGCTCTGACTCGTATAGTTTACTATAGAATTCCTTAAAGACTCCGTTCACCCCCCCTGGATCCAAGACCATGTTACCCTTCTTATTCTTTACTCCCCCGATTTCCCTGGCCGCCTCCCCCTTTCGCAGTTGGTGTGCAGCATTCTACTCGCTTTCTCCTGACACTCATAGACTGCCCCCCTTGCCTTCCTCAGCTGTGCTACCGCTTTTCCTGTGGTCAGCAGTTCAAACTCCGCCTGCAGACTCCGCCGCTCCCTCAGTAGCCCCGCCTCGGGGGGCCTCCGCGTATCTCCTGTCCACTCGGAGTATTTCCTCCACCAGTCTATCCCTCTCCGCTCTTTCTCTCTTTTCCCTATGGGATCGAATTGAGGTGAGTTCCCCTCTGACAACTGCCTTCAGAGCCTCCCAGACCGTTGCCGCTGTTACCTCACCCGTATCGTTTGTTTCCAGGTAATCCTGGATGTTCCTACTAATCCGCCCGCAAACCTCTTTGTCCGCCAGCAGCCCCACATCCAGTCTCCAGAGTGGGCCCTGCCCTCTCTCCTCACTAAGCCGCAGGTCCACCCAGTGCGGGGAAACAAATTTAGGTACCTGCAGGTGCGGGACTTCCTACATAGACAGGTCTCAACCTTCCCGCTCCTACCACCAAGGGGGATACAGGACAGGGTAGTTTCCAGAGTGGGGGTGGGAGAAGGAAAGGTCTCCGACATCTATAAGGAGCTCATGGGGTCAGAGGACATGCAGATTGAGGAGCTGAAGCGCAAATGGGAAGAGGAGTTAGGAGGAGAGATAGAGGATGGGCTCTGAGCAGATGCGTTGAGTAGAGTCAACGCGTCCACAACATGTGCCAGGCTCAGCCTGATACAATTTAAGGTCGTTCACCAGGCTCACATGACAGTGGCCCAGATGAGCAGGTTCTTTGGTGTAGAAGATTACACCAAACAAATTTTCTTTGCAGAAAATTAATCGTCAGCAGAAAGGGGGGGTTAGTTGGAGTAGAGGGTTAATAAAGGTGGGACCTGTAAGAAAGAAAGCAGGCTTTTTTGCACTATGTTTATCGACTTATGTATATTGTTTATTTTGTCATTGTTGTAAAACCAAAAATACCTCAATAAAAAGTTATTTTTTAAAAAATAATCATTAATTAAAAATAGCAGCAACTATTTGTATAGTGCCTTTAACATATTAAAAACATCCAAAGGAACAAAGGGTTGGTATCACTGTGGATATGGTAGGATGATCATATCTGCATGTGTTATTCAACTATATCTGGTCAGCTGCATCAAATCCATGCCCATCAGCTGGTGCAGAAATGCTGTCAGCTTCCAAAAGAATACGGCCACATCCTAGACTAACACAATTCTTGCATGAATAAGTTAGTTATATGAAGGATAGGGGTAGATTGAGGGTGATGTCTGGGGCCCAGTTTCTCTTAGCTGCTTTAAGTTTATTGATTGGTGGGTATGGAATCAACCCCCTGAGTTACTGAACATGTATTTTATATCATGGGACACTTATGGATAGTTAAGATTGTCAAGTTATAGGTTAAAGTTGAATTTCAAGGTGCAAGTAGTGAATTGGGCCCTCGTTTTACACCCTGCCCAATTTTGCTCTTGTGGTGGCTCGAGGCAATCCTAGGAAGACTTCCAATATAATTGAACATGGATTTGTTGATGATATATATCAGTAAACTGTACACAGTCACAGAGTCACTAAACAGCTCTTCATTCTCTGTCTCCCAGGTCCACACTGGCTGGGGTTCGGGGGCGCCCCACCGCCTGCAAGATAGGCCCTGAGCCGATCAAGTGGGCTGCGAGAGTTCACCCCTTAAAGGGGCCACGTTATCACAGCTTTCTATAGAATTTGTCTTTGTGTGCAGCACCTACCACTAAACTCCGAGCGAGATCAAGGTGGTTAGAGGAAGCTGCATCTTACAGGATCTCTTCAGTTCACAAACTTCCAATATGTGACTGAACCTGACTGATCTATATGCTTCCTCCATCTCCGTACACCAACGTTGCAAAGTGTATTGCTGTAAGCAAATGGACATTTCCAAATGCAGCTAGTTTGATAATATTGTCCTAAAACCTGACTTTTTATTTTGGAATAGGAATGAGATATCATTTACAATCTGGGATAGATGGACCATTTTTGGAAGAGAGGATTTCACGCTTTTAAATTTCATAAATGCTGTACAAGTAAGAAACAATTTTATCCAAAATGTTTTTAATGTCTTATTTGATGGCAGTGAGCTTCTAAATGATCAGGTTTCAAGCAGAGTTTAAAGGCACGTTTTTACAATTGCTTGTGTAATGTAAAGCACTTTTTAAATTCAGAGAAATGCAAACGTCATAGTGTTTCTCCGTAGGCCGGATTTACTCTATATGAGGTACTTTTGGTAGATGCGTCCCAGCCCACTTGGACTTGACACCACTCACATCCATGATTTCGATCATGGCAGTTGTTAAGCACAGTCTTGATGGCTGTGAAATGTTCTCTGCAGTAATGCACATTACACCTAAACAGTTTACAAAGTATTCACTCGGAAGAGTAGAATGTGTAGCAAAGGCAATCATTTGGCCCACAATGCCTGTTCCAGCTTCTTGAAACAGCTATCCCATTAGCCCCATTCTACTGCTCTTCTCCCATAGCCCAGCTTGTATTTCCTTTTCAAGTATGTATGCATTCCCTCTTAAAGGTAGTATTGAATCTGCTTCCGTCATTCCTTCAGGCGGTGCAATCCAGATCATCGTAACTCACTGTGCTAAAAATAAATTCTCCTCCTTGCCTCTGGTTCTTCTATATTTTAAATCAATATTCTTTGTTTCACACCCTCCTGCTAGTGGAAACAGTTTCTCTTTGTTTACTGTATCAAAACAGTTCATACATTTTGATCACTTATCTACTCTAAGGAGATCTTCTCCAGTTTCTACACATAACTAAAGTCTCTCAGTGCTGATGTTCCCGTAGTTTTTCTCTGCACCTGCTCTAAGGCCTTGATATCAAAGGTGTGGTGCCCAGAATTGAATATACTACTCCAGCTGAGGCCTAAATAGTCGTCATAAAGGTTTCCATAACTTCTTGTGTCAAAGACATGAGACAGCAAAGACTGTTAAAACGTTGTGGAAAACCTTGATTTGGATGAGTATTGGAACCTGAAGAGGTAGACGAATCACACAGGACTGGGATTCTTCCCAATTGGCTCCCAAACATCCTGCAAGCCGCTTTTCCAGGATGTAGAATGGTCCTAGCTGGTCAAGCAGCAGACACTTACCAACATTCTGACTGCAAACTGTTATTGATTAGCTGGTTAAGCACCATTAGTATCCTGTGTTCACTTGTGACTTCTTGACCTTGACTCTGCCGTCCAGTGCCTCTGATTTTGGGACTTGTTTCCCTGTGCTGAGAGTGTGCACTTCATATTGGATAAACAAAAGTCTTATAACTCAGAACGGACGTCTGTTATAGTTTTGCTAGATTTGGAGATTCTCAAACATGGTGATGGGTTACCTCATTTTTCAAACATCAAGTTGATCAAAAATAAGTACTTTCATCACTGTTATCATTACAATTCTATTGTTCCAGTGTTATCAGTGTTACTCCAGCTGTAGCCTGATAATCAGTTTATTTGATTCATTGTCGCCATCTCATTCTTTTTATGTTTGTTCCTCATACATAAATCACAGAAACCAATTTGTCCATTTAATGGTGTTATGCACCTGCAATCTGCCTTTTAAAATTTTGCTTTCTCCACTCCAAGAATGTCTTCATTCAAATTAATCCTTCGTAAGATCATAAAATGTAGGAGCAGAAGTGGGCCATTCGGCCCATCAAGTCTGCTCTACTATTCAACGAGACCATGACTAATCTGATATAATCCTCAGGTCCACTTTCCTGCCTTATCCCCATAACCCTTGATTACCCTGCCGATTAACAATCTGTCTATCTCCACTTAGAACATAATTATATGACCCAGTCTCTGCAGCCCTCTGCGAAAGTCACAGATTCACTACCCTCTGAGAGAAGAATTCCTCTTCATCTCTGACTTAAATAGGTGACCCCCTTACTCTGAGATTATGCCCCCTGGTCCTAGACTCTCCCACAAGAGGAAACAGCTTCCCAGCATCTATCCTGTCAAGCCCCCTGAAAATCCTATATGTCTCAATAAGGTCGCCGCTCACTCTTCTAAACTCCAACGAGTACAGGCCCAACCTACTTAACCTCATAAGAAAATTCCTCCATACCCAGGATCTGCCTGGTGAACCTTCTCTGGACTGCCTCCCATCTTCCCTTAGATAAGGGGAGCAAAACTGTTCACAGTATTCCAGGTGTGATCTAACATGCCTTGTATGGTTTTAGCAAGACTTCCCTATTTGTATACTCCATTCCCTTTGAAATAAAGGTTGAACTTGTATGCCAGCTTTTTGTGATTTATGCATAAGGACTCCCAAATCCCTCTGTGCTGCAGTTTTCTGCAGTCTTTCTTCATTTAAATAATATTCAATCCCTTTATTCTTCCTACCAAAGTGCCTAACTTTATATTTCCTGACATTATATTCCATCTGCCAAGTTTTTGCCCACTCTGAACTTCCTAACCTAACCTGTCTGCATCTCTCTCCAGACTCTTATCATCCTCACAAATTGCCTTTCCACTTATTTTTGTAAGAAGTCTTACAACACCAGGTTAAAGTCCAACAGGTTTGTTTCAAACACTAGCTTTCGGAGCACTGCTCCTTCCTCAGGTGAATGAAGAGGTATGTTCCAGAAACATGTATATAGACAAATTCAAAGATGCCAGACAATGCTTAGAATGCAAGCATTTGCAGGTAATCAAGTCTTTACAGATCCCGAGATAGGGGTAACCCCGGGTTAAAGAGGTGTGAATTGTCTCAAACCAGGACAGTTGGTAGGATTTTGCAAGCCCAGGCCACCATCTGTTTTTCTTGGCAGAGATCACAGCAGATCCAGCTTACTGCAAACACACATACACGCAAGCTCTTTTTCTCCATGCAGCTCTCAGCAAACCAGCCAGGCACTTTTCAGCTGCTCTCTCAAACTGAAACTAAAAGCAGAAGTGAGCTCAACTTAGCTACCCCCACCCTCTGACATCACTTCAGTAATATGAGCTGCTACATTTCTTAAAGGTACATTGCTTAAACATCCATTTCTTAAAGATACTCTCACATGACAGTACTAAATGATCTGTCTGAGCTGTAGCAGAACAATACTTTTCACTGTACTTCGGTACACGTGACAGTAAACAAATCCAATCCAGTAATCTTTGCCAAATGATATGTTCCTTCTTTCAGTTTAATGCTATCCTTAACTCCCTTGGTTAACCATGGTTAATTTATTCCCTTCTGAGAATCTTCCTTCCTCACTGGGATATATCTTTGTTGTGAGTCATGAACAATTTTCATAAACGTCTGCCATTGTTGATCAACCATCTTTCCTTTTTTTTTATAAATTTAGAGTACCCAATTCATTTTTTCCAATTAGGGGACAATTTAGCGCGTTCAATCCACCTACCATGCACATCTTTGTGTTGTGGGGGTGATACCCATGCAAACATGGGGAGAATGTGCAAACTCCACACGGACAGTGACCCAGAGCCGGGATCGAACCTGGGACCTTGGCGCCGTGAGACTGCAGTGCTAACCACTGTGCCGCTGTGCTGCCCTTATCAACCATCTTTCCTGCTAAACTCCTTTACCAGTCCACTCAAGCCAACACTGCCCTCATTCCTTTGTAACTACACTTATTTAAGTTTAGCACCATTGCTTCCAACCCAGATTTCTCACTCAAACTGAATGCTAAATTTTACCATGTTATGGTCTCAGTTTCCTCAGGTATCTTTTACTCTGAGATTGTTTATTAAACCTGACTTATTAAACGTTACCTGATCCCTGGTTGGATCCATAATATATTCTGAGAAACTGTCCCTAGTGCGCTCTGAATTCTTCCTCATGACTAACTCTGCCAATTTGATTTTTACAATCTACATGAACATTAAAATCACCCATGATCAACACACTGCCTTTTTTGCATGCCCTCATTATCTTCTAAGATATTTTCTGTCCTACTGTATAGCTACAATTAAGGGGCCTTTTGCTATCCCACCAGTGTATTTTCCCTTTCTTATTTCTTACCTCCACCTGTATGGATTCTACATCTTCCGATCCAAGATCATTTCTTGCTATTGTACTTATTTCATCTTGCACTATCGGTTACCCCACCACCCTTTCCTTCCTGCCTGTCGTTACAAAAAGTCACACACCCTTGAATATTTCATTCCCAGTTTTGATCTCCTTGTAACCACATATCTGTAAGGACTATGAGATCATACCCATTAAAAGAGCAATGCTATTTTCTACAAACGCCCACATTCTTTTGTCGCAACTCCCCTTTTTATGTTCAGAATTTTGAGGTTCTGGTCAATTAACCCTTTCAAGTTCCAAATGATCCAACGTGACACTTTATCAGACTTTAAAATTTTCTAACTTTTTCCAGTGGAGGTTGCAGATCTGAAATGTAATCCTGTTTCTCTCTCCATAGATGCTGCCTGACATGCTGAATGTTTCCAACATTTTCTGTTTTATTTCAGCTCTTCAGCAGCTACAGTATTTTACTTTTCAATAATGGAAATCATCTCTTTTAGGTTTTGGTTGAGGGGTAAATATTGGCCAAAGCACTAAGGAGGACTACCATGTTCCTCTTCGAAGGGTGCCTTGGGAACTTTTATACCCATCTTAAACTGATGCCCCATCTGTTCCCATTAAACATCTCTCACTCAGTAATGCACTGAAGTGTCAGCCTAAATAATGTCCTCAAGTCTCTGAAGTTGGACTGGAGTCCATATACTTCCAGCTCAAATGCAAGATTGCTGTCACTGAGCCGCAGCTGACACCAAATCAAATTTGGGTGAAGTGCTGTGAGCAAAGGGTTTAATTATTGATTTCAGCCTTGCTTTTTTCAAATAAATTTAAAATACCCAATTCTTTTTTTCCAATTAAGGGGCAATTTAGCGAGGCCAATTCACCTACCCTGCACATCTTTGTGCAGGTTGTGGGGCCGAGACCCACGCAGATACGGGGAGAATGTGCAAACTCCACACGGACAGTGATCCTCGGCACCGTGAGGCAGCAGTGCTAACCACTGCACCACCGTGCCGCCCAGGCTTGCTTACAGGGTCTGGTTTAACTCACTGGACTAAATCGCTGGCTTTTAAAGCAGACCAAGCAGGCCAGCAGCACGGTTCGATTCCCGTACCAGCCTCTTTTCATTTCATTTCAATGTAATGGAAACTACTAACTTTCATTGCAGGAAAGATACAGCATTGAACCCACTATGGTGGTTCATGGAGTGAAGATGTTGTATGTACCAGTCATGCCAGGACATGTGAAGCGACTAAAACTAACGTAAGTAAATTGCAAATAGCAAGGGGGAGTTGATCAGTGAAAGAATGAATATGGTAATTTTTTTAAAATGTGATTTACTCCAAACTTATACAGTTACAAAACATGGACAATCCGGGGAATATGCTCCCATCTCATAATTCTACAGTTTGTACAGGTTTTTCCTCATTTTCACACCACGCCACACTCCCCTGCGACAAATTCATTAGTTATTGAATACATACCGGAATATATTGAACCAGGGTTTCCCAAATCTTTTGAGCTGCGCAACTCCTAGTGACCTCCCAAAAGCAGCGGGGAACGCCAAACATTCTCATAATGTTGTGTTTTTTTTTAAATTTACAGTACACACTTCATTTCTTTCCAACTAAGGGGCAATTTAGCATGTTCAATTCACCTACCTTACACATCTTTGGGTTCTGGGGGTGAAACCCACGCAAACATGGGGAGAATGAGCAAACTCCACATGGCCCTCTCTATCTCACACTCGCCCCTCTCTCTCACACTCGCCCCTCTCTCTCACACTCGCCCTCTCTCTCACACTCGCCCCTCTCTCTCACACTCGCCCCTCTCTCTCACACTCGCCCCTCTCTCACACTCGCCCCTCTCTCTCACACTCGCCCCTCTCTCTCACACTCGCCCCTCTCTCTCACACTCCGCCCTCTCTCTCTCACACTCGCCCCTCTCTCTCACACTCGCCCCTCTCTCTCACACTCGCCCCTCTCTCTCACACTCGCCCCTCTCTCTCACACTCGCCCCTCTCTCTCACACTCGCCCCTCTCTCTCACACTCGCCCCCTCTCTCACACTCGCCCCTCTCTCACACTCGCCCCTCTCTCACACTCGCCCCTCTCTCACACTCGCCCCTCTCTCACACTCCCCTCTCTCACACTCGCCCCTCTCTCACGCTCGCCCCTCTCTCACACTCGCCCCTCTCTCACGCTCGCCCCTCTCTCTCACACTCGCCCCTCTCTCTCTCACACTCGCCCCTCTCTCTCACACTCGCCCCTCTCTCCTCACACTCGCCCCTCTCTCTCTCACACTCGCCCCTCTCTCTCTCACACTCGCCCCCCTCTCTCTCACACTCGCCCCTCTCTCTCTCACCTCGCCCCTCTCTCTCTCACACTCGCCCCTCTCTCTCTCACACTCGCCCCTCTCTCTCTCACACTCGCCCCTCTCTCTCTCACACTCGCCCCTCTCTCTCACACTCGCCCCCTCTCTCTCACACTCGCCCCTCTCTCTCTCACACTCGCCCCTCTCTCTCTCACTCTCGCCCCTCTCTCTCTCACACTCGCCCCTCTCTCTCTCTCACACTCGCCCCTCTCTCTCTCACACTCCCCCTCTCTCTCTCACACTCGCCTCTCTCTCTCACACTCTCCCCTCTCTCTCACACTCGCCCCTCTCTCTCTCACACTCGCCCCTCTCTCTCTCACACTCGCCCCCTCTCTCTCACACTCGCCCCTCTCTCTCTCACACTCGCCCCTCTCTCTCTCACACACTCGCCCCTCTCTCTCTCACACTCGCCCCGCTCTCTCTCACACTCGCCCCTCTCTCTCTCACACTCCCCCTCTCTCTCTCTCACACTCGCCCCTCTCTCTCTCTCACACTCGCCCTCTCTCTCTCACACTCGCCCCTCTCTCACACTCGCCCCTCTCTCTCTCACACTCGCCCCTCTCTCTCTCACACTCGCCCCCGCTCTCTCACACTCGCCCCTCTCTCTCTCACACTCGCCCCTCTCTCTCTCACACTCGCCCCTCCTCTCTCACACTCGCCCCTCTCTCTCTCACACTCGCCCCTCTCTCTCTCACACTCGCCCCTCTCTCTCTCACACACTCGCCCCTCTCTCACACTCGCCCCTCTCTCTCTCACACACTCGCCCCTCTCTCTCACACTCGCCCCTCTCTCTCTCTCACACTCCTCGCCCTCTCTCTCTCACACTCGCCCCTCTCTCTCTCTCACACTCGCCCCCCTCTCTCTCTCACACTCGCCCCTCTCTCTCTCTCACACTCGCCCCTCTCTCTCTCACACACTCGCCCCCTCTCTCTCACACTCGCCGTCTCTCTCTCACACTCGCCATCTCTCTCTCACACTCGCCGTCTCTCTCTCACACTCGCTGTCACACTCTCTCACACTCGCCCCTCTCTCTCTCACACTCGCCGTCTCTCTCTCACACGCCCCTCTCTCTCTCACACTCGCCCCTCTCTCTCACACTCGCCCCTCTCTCTCTCACACTCGCCCCTCTCTCCACACCGCCCTCCTCTCTCACACTCGCCCCTCTCTCTCTCACACTCGCCCCTCTCTCTCACACTCGCCCTCCTCTCTCTCACCGCCCCTCTCTCTCTCACACTCGCCCCTCTCTCTCTCACACTCGGCCCCCTCTTCTCTCTCTCACCTCGCCCCTCTCTCACGCTCGCCCCTCTCTCACACTCGCCCCTCTCTCTCTCTCACACTCGCCCCTCTCTCTCTCACACTCGCCCCTCCTCTCTCTCACAACGGCTCCCCCCCTCCTCTCTCTCACACTCCCGGCCCTCTCTCTCTCCACACTCGCCCCCTCTCTCCTTCCACACTCTGCACTCTCTCTCTCAAGCGACCCTACCCCCCTCTCTCTCTCACACTCGCCCCTCTCTCTCTCACCACCTCCGCCCCTCTTCTCTCACACTCGCCCCCCCCCCCCCCCCTCTTCTCTCTACATCTCCGCCCTCTCTCTCTCACACTCGCCCCTCTCTCTTCCTCACATCTCGCCCCTCTCTCTCTCACACCTCGCCCCTCTCTCTCTCACACTAGCCCTCTCTCTCTCACACCAGCCCCCCTCTCTCTCTCTCTCACAACTTCCCCCTCTCTCTCTCACATCATCGCCCTCTCTCTCTCACACTCGCCCCCCCCTATCTCTCTCACACTCGCCCCTCTCTCTCTTCACACTTCGCCCCTCCTCTCTCTCACCCTCGCCCCTCTCTCTCTCACACTCGCCCCTCTCTCTCTCACACTCGCCCCCTCTCTCTCTCACACTCGCCCCTCTCTCTCTCACACTCGCCCCTCTCTCTCTCACACTCGCCCCTCTCTCTCTCACACTCGCCCCTCTCTCTCTCACACTCGCCCCTCTCTCTCTCACACTCGCCCCTCTCTCTCTCACACTCGCCCCCTCTCTCTCTCACACTCGCCCCTCTCTCTCTCACACTCGCCCCCTCTCTCTCTCACACTCGCCCCTCTCTCTCTCACACTCGCCCCCTCTCTCTCTCACACTCGCCCCTCTCTCTCTCACACTCGCCCCTCTCTCTCTCACACTCGCCCCTCTCTCTCTCACACTCGCCCCTCTCTCTCTCACACTCGCCCCTCTCTCTCTCACACTCGCCCCTCTCTCTCTCACACTCGCCCCTCTCCTCTCCACTCGCCCCTCTCTCTCTCACTCGGCCCCTCTCTCTCTCTCACTCCGCCCCTCTCTCTCTCACACTCGCCCCCTCTCTCTCACACTCGCCCCTCTCTCTCTCACACTCGCCCCTCTCTCTCTCACACTCGCCCCTCTCTCTCTCACACTCGCCCCTCTCTCTCTCACACTCGCCCCTCTCTCTCTCTCACTCGCCCCTCTCTCTCTCTCACTCGCCCCTCTCTCTCTCACACTCGCCCCTCTCTCTCTCACACTCGCCCCTCTCTCTCTCACACTCGCCCCTCTCTCTCTCACACTCGCCCCTCTCTCTCTCACACTCGCCCTCTCTCTCTCACACTCGCCCCTCTCTCTCTCTCTCTCACACATCTATCAAACACTTGCTCCGATACCCGCACAATCTGAGGCTGGACCACTCGCTCCATGGCCGGTCCAATCGCTGCACCACCACACTGCCTCTCTTCCTCGTGATCTTCGCTGTTGGCTGCGAACTTTTCAATTCAGCAACAGCGATCTTAAAAAGTCAAATTGGCCAATCAGATCAAGACTTCTTGGAGCGCAGTCACATTGTGGCCGCCAGATCACAGACCCCTGGAGAGTCTGGAGGTTTGCAGAATCCCAGTATTATAGCTGAAGCCAGCTACCACATCCATGATAAAAGCAAATTACTGTGTATGCTGGAATCTGAAACAAATCAGAAAATGGTGGACAATCTCAATGGGTCTGACGGCACCTGTGTTGAGAGAACAAAGCTAACATTTCGTGTCAGGATGACTCTTTGTCAAAGTCTTTTTTAAATTTAGAGTACCCAATTATTTTTTTTCCCAATAGGGAGCAATTTAGCGTGGCCAATCCGCCTACCCTGCACATCTTTGGGTTGTGGAGGTCAAACCCATGCAGACATGGGGAGAATGTGCAAATTCCACACGGACAGTAACCTGGGGTCGGCATCGAACCCAGGTCCTCAATGCCGTAGTCAGCAGTGCTAACCACGGCGCCACCGTGCCACCCTGATTTTGTCAAAGCTGACCACATCCATGACCTGTGTTGTAATCTGGACAGAGTGATGGGGGGGGGGGAGTTTTCCTCATGTGGGCTACTATCTCAGACAGCTTTGCACACAACAGCAGCAAAATCAGCAGAAATGAACAATCTCACTTAGAAATGGTGTGGAATGAGGTGGGAAAAATGGAAATGATCTCTGTAGCTGGGATCTTATTCTGATTTTGGTGTTGAGGCACAATATTTAGATGTATTACTGGGAAATTTACCCAAACTGATTATTAGTGACCTGGGGGGTACAGTGTTCTAAGAGAGTCAGCTTCATCTGATCCAAATGGAAATATTTATCATTGTAAAACGATGGGAAATCTATTGAGAGTAAAATAGATTGGTTTGATTACATGAAAAAATGGATTTGATTGTGCCATCGCTGGCTCTGAGAGATTAACAGGAAGTGACAGTTTAGTACAAGCTGCTTGCTTGTAAATAAAATTTAGTTTTATTTCCATTGGAACAGAATGTCCGAGGGTTTCTTCTGCACTCAGCAAGGTATGATTTTTTTTAGCTCATTTGTTTTACGCAAGTGGAAACCGTGTAAGCCAACTGTAAGTTCTGCACTCCAGCACAAAACTGAAGGAGTTCTACAAAGTTGAAGATGCCACGTTTTGGATGAGTTTAGCCGACATCCTGTCTGCCCCCTTAAGTGGGCATAAAAGTTCCCAGGGTACAATTCAGAGAAGGCTCGAGGTGTTTTCCCAGTGTCCTTCCAACCGTTATCACTCAGCCATTAACGATTTACAGGATGCACTTGTAGAGCACTTGATAATCCAGCTGCAAAGGGTCACTTTTGGCTGAGCGGAGAAAAGAATGGTAGTATCCAATCTTTGATTAAACTTAAACCATTTGAAGTTTTACATTCTTGTATTTATTTTTCCTCTACAGTATGCATAAGTTAGTGAAACCAGCAACAGAGAGGAAATATGTTGATTTGACTGTGTCATTTGCACCTGAATCTGATGGTGAGGAAGACCTGCCAGGTCCTCCTGTGAGATACTACTTCAGACCTGAAGAGAACTGAGCTCATGCTTGCTGTGGATGCTTCAGCCCCTTGAACCAACTACCACATGAGTGGAGAAGCACTCACCTTATTTGCTAAATTGTTCTGCTTTATTGTGGTGTAAATGTCTCTGTAATCTCCTGCACGTCACCCAATGCAGACTGCCTTAATAGCGGAATAAAATCGGTGTTTTCAAATGATTGTCCGCATACTGTGTTATGGTGCAGTCAAGACAGTCCAGTCCCATGAGCATGATGCATATCATCTTTTTGTACAAGTTCTTCTTTCACTGCTAGAATTTAGTTTTGTTAGCTGCTATTTAAAATTGAACAAGGTTCCATGTTGTCCTGCACCAAAGATGTATAGCAAGTGTCAGAAAGAGGGGCTCAGCATATCTGCCATGGACTGCTGTAGGAATAGACTGTGGCTCAGTGGCTGAATTACACGCTCCATCTCCAGCATTCCCATGAGAAATAAATTCCCATCTTGTAATTTCAAACTTTTTAGTATAATACTGTCAAACATTTTTAAAACTCAATTATTTCAACCCTACTTTTGTAAAATGTCAATTTTGCAGATTTTAAAAAGGTAACAAGTGCACTGACATTTTTGTGTTCAAATTATTTTTGTCCTGTTTATGTGCTTGTTTTTGCATGGTGTTTTGGCCAAGCTAACAATATCATCTCTGCCTTTTTCAGCTACTGCAGGTCATGATTTATACTTGTGCCCCTTAACCATAAGTAGCTTAAAGTAAAACTAACTGAATTACTCGTAATTTCTGAACTTTCATTCGGATCACAGATCATTTGGGATTTTTTTTTTTATCTGATAAAAGATTGTGTAAGGCATATTTCAGTAGGCCGGTTTATTTGTAATTTAGCATGCTGATTGTTTAAAATCTTATTTTCTTATATCTACAAACCACACTGAGTCTGTGTTGGTCAGCAATTTTCACATTTAGGAGATCAGCGTTATTTGTACATCTTGATACCTGCAGGGTTTTTTTTAGTTCTATGTAAATAACGTGGCAATCTAAATGACAGGTTTTAGCTTCACCTATTTTTTAAAACATCTTGTTTAAAATATAGTATTGTGATTTGTATGTTTAGGATAGAGCACTGATTTGGAGCCTATCACAAGCGCATATAATTCCCTCTTTTGGTTTTGAAGAGGTCTGGGACCTTGAGGTTTTGAAAGGCACAATATAAATGCAAATCTTTATTTCTTTGACATGTCGCCCGTAGTTCAGTGGTAGCACGTTTGCGTCTCGGGTTGATGACCTACTCCATGGACCGGAGTGCAAAATCTAGGCTGATACTACAGTGCAGTACTGAGGAAGTGCTGCACTGTCGGAGATGCTGTCTTTTAGATGAGACATTAAACTGAGGTCCTCATCTCTCATCTTGGATGGATGTAAAAGATCCCATGACATTTCAGGGCAGTTCTACCTGGTGTCCTGACCAATATTTATCCCTCAACCAGCCACCACTGGTCATTTATACTATTGCTGTTTGTGGGAGCTTGCTGTGCATAAATTGGTTGCTGCGTTTCCTACATTACAACAGTGAGTACACATCAAAAGAGCACATTGGCTGCAAAGCTTTGGGGCCACCTGAAGTCATGTAAGCACTATACAGATGAAAATTATTTTCTCATCTTTTCTGCCTAGTTGTCCATCCTTGGATTCAAGTAGTATTTGTGGATATTTTCAAATTTTCCCAACTGGGTAAAAAATAGGCATTGTAGATTGATGTTAAACAACCTAAATTTCACTTCTAATGAAACCAAATCCATGAAGTGCAATTTCAGTGAGAACAGTAATAAACCAGCCAGTCCATATTGGCAGTCTCTTCCTGTGGCAGCAAATTGAAATTCTGTCCCCAAATTACATAATCCAAGTGTCCCTGCTGAGGCACATACATTTTAAACATGATTTTATTTTTATTTCTGTACGGCAAACCATATAGGATTGTTAATTTCTTTCACTTCACATAGTCTTCAGGTTGCCTAAGGAGTCTTCTACCAAGCTTTTCACTTTGGTGAAACCAAACACTGTGAACTGAAAACTTATCTAATGAGGAAATAAAATAACTTTCAACCAGTTACTCTTGTAAAGTTTTATTGATTTTTAGTTTTGGAGTAACATGCCCTGCTTGTCTGGTATTTTTATTGATGCATAAAAAACATGCAGTGATGACCTTCCCCAAAATGAAGCCTCCCCACCCACTACAACTACCACAACTCGTCCCTCACAGATTACCACAGCGGCAGTGTGGACCTGATCACCAAATCACAACACCGCTATCCCTCCTGTAATTTCTCTTTTTGAACATCTCATCTTGCTCGCAATCAAATCTTCATTCTCTACTGCCCACCAGAGTATCACACAATACACGCTTCTTTCCTCCCTCAGTGTCTGCACTGAGCAACTTATCTTTGCTGAATTCGACCATGCTCTCTCCCATCGGAGTTAACTGCCCTTTTATTCTCCCTTAATCTCTCCCTCCATGTAAACTCATTCACAGCCACCCCACTTGACCTTGCCATCTCAGGTGGTTTTGTTCCTCCCAAAAGATCAATTCTAGATAAGATCATCTCTGATCGCTTGTATCACTCTCCATCCATATACCCCTTGCTTTTCCACCCCTGGATTCACCAATTCACTTAACTTTCAAAATTAGTGTCTTAACTTTTCATCGCCCACTTTTGCAGCTACCACACACCTTCATCTTTGATATTCGAGTCATCATTAAAGTCATTATTCACTCTCACCCCTGACCAAACTCCCAGTATGCCCTCCCCTCCACTCCCTCAAGTCCAAAGGACGCAGACTTGATATGGGGATGGATCCTCCGATTTGAAGAATAAGAGCTGACGCCGGAGTGGGAACAGGGATGTTTTACGCCTGAAAAACGGCGCAAAAGCGCCACCGATCCTCCGTCTGGTGGGGGGCTAGCAGGCACGCAGCGTGAAGCCTCTAGCTTTACTGTGGATACAGCCGAAGAATGGCCGG
Organism: Scyliorhinus canicula; assembly: GCF_902713615.1. Lineage (NCBI taxonomy): Eukaryota > Metazoa > Chordata > Chondrichthyes > Carcharhiniformes > Scyliorhinidae > Scyliorhinus > Scyliorhinus canicula. The sequence continues at coordinate 42,706,839 of NC_052153.1, forward strand.
GTCCATGGGCGTGCATGTGCAAGGCGGCGGCTTGCAATATGGCACAGCCGCGCGGACCCGGCCTGCCAAGAACTGCCCCCCTGTAGTCCGCCTCATCACCCTAGCCCCTGACGAAGGCTCCTCTGCCAGTGGAATGGTTCCCCTCTGATTGTGGCAGCGCTGGACTCAGTCCGCAGCCGCCACACCGGGTTCACATAAATACAAAGTGTTCCATGCTGTCGGGAACTCGGCCCATCGGGGGAGGGCCTCAGGTTACGCCCTGTGACCGTTGAACGCCGATTGAGATGGCAGAATATTGCAAAAGCGGCGGAGCTCCCGATTTCGGCGTAAACGGGGATTCTCCAGCCGATCGCCAAACACGATTTTGGCGACCAGAGAATCCCGCAATTGGTTTTGTCATTCACTGGCACATCTGGCTGGACCACATAACATACTATTGATCCTGCTCTCATCTGCTAAAACCACATACTAAAATGCAAAGATAGCCTTAGTCGGCTCAGCTGCAAAGCTTTATCTTAAAGCTCTTTCTCTTTCACCCCCCCCCCCCCCCCAACTTCCAACACAAATGTGGGGGGCTCATTAGGGTTAGGGTCTTTGTCCTTTAGTCTGTCATTAGGTTGAGATCAGCTGCTTCTTCCCTCCAACTAGTCCACTGGGAGAAATTTCCTTGAAGGTTCCCTCCTACCTTAACTCTGAAATAACGTCTTCATCTAGTTTCTCTCCTGTTTCATGTTTCACCCTATATCTTCCCTGAACTCAGCTAGTCCATGAGACCTAACTCTTACTCCTTTAAACTTATCTTGATTAAAGCTGACTTTTTCTGGCTTCCATGGGAGATGATGCTGTTAGCAGTTCTCTTTCCTCAGGTACTGTCCCCTTTTACTTCAAATCTACCATCATCACCCTCTTCTAAAATAATTGATCCTTGATCCCTCTGCCCTTGCAAGCTACCATATTATCTGCATCCTCCCTGTCATCTCCAAAACTCTTGAATCTGTGGTCTCCTTAATCCATGTTGGTCTTGCCCAGGAATCCATACTTGATTACCTCTAATCAGGCTTGCATACCACACTGGCTCTTATCAAATTCGTAGATGACATCCTATGTGACTGAGTAACAATGGTAAAATTTGGCGTTTGCAGCCTTTGACTCATAGCCAAAGAATCATCTGTAATTGTTTCATTCCTACCCCACGCTGTTATCCTTGTTGCTCCTCTAAGCCTCTATTCATAGCCTCTTCCTACTATTTATACACCTACCCCTCCACAATATCATCTGAGAAGTAATGTCATTTCACAGGTGGGACACCCAGCTCTACCTGACCATCACTTCTTTTGACTCATTATCTTTAAATTGTCGGACTGCTCGATTTGATTTGATTTATTGTCACATATACCAAAGTACAGTGAAAAGTATTTTTCTGCGGCTGAGGGAATGTACACAGCACGTACATAGTAGACAAAAGAATAATCAACGATTTGACACATGGTACATCAACAAACTTATTAAAGTGTGGAACAAGGGGCCAAATAAAGCAAATACATGAGCAAGAGCAGCATACGGCGTCGTGAATAGTGTTCTTACAGGAAACAGATCAGTCCGAGGGGGAGTCATTGAGGAGTCTTGTAGCTATGGGGAAGAAGCTGTTCCGATGTCTGCATGTGCGGGTCTTCAGTCTTCTGTTACTTCTGCCCGATGGAAGGGTCTGGAAGAGGGCAAAGCCTGGGTGTGAGGGGTCTCTGACAATGCTGTCTGCCTTCCTAAGGCAGCGGGAGGTGTATACAGAATCAATGTGGGGGTGGCAAGTTTGTGTGGTGCGTTGGGCTGAGTTCACCACACTCTGCAGTTTCTTGCGATCTTGGACTGAGCAGTTGCCATACCAGGCTGTGATGCAGCCGGATAGGATGCTCTCTCAGTTTGTGAGAGTCGATGCAGACATGCCAAATTTTTTTAGCTTCCGTAGGAAGTAGAAACGTTGTTGGGCTTTCTTGAGTGTTGCATCGACGTGAGTGGACCAGGACAGACAGTTGGTGATGGTGAACCCCCAGGAACTTAAAGCTGTCGACCATCTTCACTTCGGAGCCATTGATGCAGACGGGAGTGTGTGTCGTGCTACGCTTCCTGAAGTCGATGATCAATTCTTTGGTCTTTCCAACATTTAGGTTGCTTTTCGGTGCACCATGCAACCAAGTGATTTATCTCTCTCCTGTGGTCTTATTTGTCATTGATTGATACAGCCCACCACAGTCGTATCATCCGCAAACTTATAAATTGAGTTGAAGTTAAATCTTCCCTTACAGCCATGTGTGTCTATAGGGACTACAGTAGAGGACTGAGCACACATCCTTGCGAAGCCCTGGTGTTGAGGACTATTGTGGAGGAGGTGCTGTTGCCTATCCTGACAGATTGCGGTCTGTTGGTGAGGACGTTGAGGATCCAGCTGCACAACAGTGAGGGGTCAAGTCCAAGATTGCAGAGTTTGGTTATTAGTCTTGTTGGAGTGATAGTAGAACATAGAACAGGGGTGGGCAAACTACGGCCCGCGGGCCGCATGCGGCCCGCCAAAGGTCTTTATGCGGCCCGCCAAAGGTCTTTATGCGGCCCACCAAGATCGTCACAAAAAAATATATATTTTTTTTTTTTTAATTTTTAAAAAATTTTTAATTTTAAGGTTAATGGGGGGGGGGGGGCTGTTGGGTTACTGGTATAGGGTGGATACGTTGACTTGAGTAGGGTGATCATTGCTCGGCACAACATGTGTTTCATGTGAAGTTTCTACTTTAAAATATTAATTAATAAAAATTAATTGCTTTTTTTTTCTTTAAAAACCTTTTATTTTGGCTATTTTAAATATTAATTATTTTACTTAATATACTATGCGGCCCTTTAAAATTGTGAATTTCTGAATGTGGCCCTTGCACGGAAAAGTTTGCCCACCCCTGACATAGAACATAGAACAGTACAGCACAGAACAGGCCCTTCGGCCCTCAATGTTGTGCCGAGCCATGATCTCCCTACTCAAACCCACGTATCCACCCTATACCCGTAACCCAACAACCCCCCCTTAACCTTACTTTTATTAGGACACTACGGGCAATTTAGCATGGCCAATCCACCTAACCTGCACATCTTTGGACTGTGGGAGGAAACCGGAGCACCCGGAGGAAACCCACGCACACACGGGGAGGACGTGCAGACTCCACACAGACTGTGACCCAGCCGGGAATCGAACCTGGGACCCTGGAGCTGTGAAGCATTTATGCTAACCACCATGCTACCCTGCTGCCCCTTGCTACCCCTAAGTGTTGAAGGCGGAGCTGTAGTCAATGAACAGCAGTCTTACGTAGGTGTCCTTGTTGTCGAGGTGTTTGAGTGTTGATAGTAGAGCCAGGGAGATAGCATCTGCTGTGGACCGGTTGCGGTGATAGGCAAACTGCAGTGGATCAAGACCATCTGGGAGGCTGGCAGTGATCCGCCTCATGACTAGCCATTCGAAGCATTTCATGATAACAGACATCAGGGCCACCGGTTGGTAGTCGTTGAGGCACTCTACCTTGCTCTTCTTTGGTATTATGATGGTCTTCTTGAAGGAGGTGGGGACCTCAGAGTGGAGGAGTGAGGTGATGAAGATATCTGCGAATACACTCGCCAGCTGGTCTGCGCAGGCTCTGAGTGCTCGCCCAGGGACTCCATTGGGGCCTGTCGCTTTCCGCGGATTCACTTTCAAGAAGGCAGCTCTTACCTCTGAGGCTGTAATAATGGGTATAGTGTGTCCAAGGCTGTTGGGGCGGGTGGCACTGATACATGGGCTGACTGCTCAACGTGGGCATAGAACGTGTTCAAATCAGTGGGTAGGGATGCTCCAGCCCCAGATATTCCACCTGGCCTTGCTTATAGCCTGTGATCATTCTGCTTCATTCAGTAGTAGATGGGAAATTTCCTCAATTCGATACCGGGGAAACAAAGGCTGCTGGGTAGGATTCACCGACTCAGGGACTAAGTGCTGATGCCAGGACTGAATCACGGGTGTTCTACAGCTCCGATAGCAGCACTGGTCCAGAGCAATTCTGGTCATAATAATGGGTAAGCACCTCCATCATGTGCGATTCCAACTGACACTGGCGTCGGATCTGCTGCGGTCGGGATTGGCACTGAAGAGCCTGTCAAGCTGGAGCTGCAGACAAGCACTCCACTCCCCACACACTCTTATGCCAGCCATGAAGCTGCCACCCCGGAAAGTGGGCCCTGAGTGGAATTCGCTGATGCAGAGCTGGAGACACTGCTGGATGCCATGGAAGAGCAGCGGGACACCCTGTTCCCCAGGGTGGGAAGACAGCTTCCACCCCCAGGTGTCGGCTGGGCGCATTTGACAGAGGCTGTGATCACTGTGGGCCCCAAAGACAGGACCAGGCAGCAGTGCAGGGGCTGGTTTAGCACAGTGGGCTAAACAGCTGGCTTGTAATGCAGAACAAGGCCATCAGCGCGAGTTCAATTCCTGTACCGGCCTCCCCGAACAGGTGCCGGAATGTGGCGACGAGCGGCTTCTCACAGTAACATCATTGAAGCCTACTTGTGACAATAAGCAATTATTATTATTAGGAAGAAGCTGCGTGACCTCCTCGGGGCGGCCAGAGTGAGTCAACACCGTGCCCTGGCACCAACCCCTGTTCCACACACCTGTGGCCCCACTCTGTGCCACATGCCAACACCTGTACCGCCCACACTGACTGCAGACCCGAGCTGCCCACATCAGAGTGTCTCATCTGTTCCCCCTAGAGAAGGCGGCCCACAACCTCGGAGAGCGCGTGTTAGACCTGGTCAGTGGGTTTGGAGAGTGGGCATTCGCCGAGGTGGCGGGGGGCATCGGAGACCCAATTGAGCCCGCAAAGAAATGCGATGTTCTATGGCACACGTGGAAACCTCTCTCCCACACACCATGCCTAAACATTATCTTACCATATGTCTTTTCTTAGGTTCACCTAGCGATGAGGCAGGTCCATCTGGGGTCCACCCACACCGATACCCTTTGACGCACCTGGTGACGAGGCCGGACCTGCTGGGTGCCCATGTGCACCGCTGCAACATCCCAGAGCACATCTCCGGGGACCACACCAGCTTTTCATCACTGCTATCACCAACACCCTCCATCATCCCAGAGACACTCACCGTGGCTGGGCCCTTTGGTGAAGATGCTCCTGGGGCACTAGCTAGTGCGCACCACACACACATGGTGTGGTATGTCAGATGGAGGCCCGACCCCAGGGACTAGCTGCCGTCCAGACAGGTCTTGTGCTTCTAGAAAGGATGGTCTCTTCAATGTTGAGGTTCTGGCATAGAGCCGGGGAGTACAGGAGGGAGCATCAGCAACTATCCAGTGCCTGCAGGTGCAGTTGAAGGAGTCCAACCATCTGCAGGAGCAGGAGGCAGTGCCGACCATGTGTGCCACCAGACCAACACAACCTTGGGACACTGCGGGTGGTGGCCGAAGCACAGGACAGGACGACCATGGTACAGGCAGTCATGTATCAGAGGAACATAGACATTGCAGCGGTCCTCCAGAGCTTGGGCTCAATCACAACGGGTCATGGCTGCAGGTGTCACTCGGCACTCCTTCCTCCCTCTAGAACAGGTTGTTTCCCCTCCTACCAATACCGTGTCACACCCAGAAATGACAGGAGCTATAACATCCACTAACTAAATGGTAGAAGAGTATTCACCTTTGGTTTCCACAAATTCATAATTGCCTCTGACTTTCACTGTTAACCTGATCAACCTCCGCTCTCCAAATCTGGCCACCAATACTTCAATGGTTCACCTCCAAAATATTGCTTACCTCTCTCATCCAACACCAGCCCTACAGCCAACATAACAAATCTTGATGGAATTACCTCTTGTTGGCTTCATTCCTTCCACCCTCCCGTCAACATGAAATCTTACAGAACATTGCAGCCTCTACTCTCATTACCGTCTCCAAGTTCCATCATTTCATACACCCAGAGAATGTACTAGGATTTTTGACCTCATTCATTCATGGTCTCAGAACCTTGTGTCTTTGTGAAATCTACTCCCCCTCCTTCACTTCAATCCCGCCTTTGCACATTCAAACCAATCTTCCCTTTCTTGCTTGATTCATTGCCACGTATAGCACTAAGAGACGCCTCTCTCTCGATAAGGACTGATAAAGAAATACAGTTTTTGTTCAATTTCACTAGAAACAGGGAAAATCTTTGTGGCCATACCTAATGTCGATACACATAGTAATTTGAGGTATTTGACCCCATAATTGCTGCATTCTTGTGGAAAAATGCTTGAAAATTGTATCTACGCATCATAAGCCATTTTACAAAGTGTTAGTGATTCCCTTTCCCTGTGCTGCATTATAAATGTTCTGCATAGTTTTACGATTTGTGTAGTTAAAATGGCAACTAAACTAAGGTGTTTTCCTAAACTATCTCCTGACTAACAAGACTCACCTTTTTTTTCCACTTTACACTGCAGTGAAAGATTGCATTTGCTTTCTCAGCCGAGTGTACCTAATTTTAATCAGCACAATTAATATGGTTTATTAACATTAAATGATACATTGGATGTAACAAAATACTGGTGTATTATTTGAATTTAAAAAGTTGCAGACACTGACATGCACTTTGTACACAGTATTACATTAGTGTAAGACATCACTGCACAAAACATGCTGTACATTCTTAATAACTGCAATGAAGCAACAGATCACTACAATTTCCAAATATATTAGAAAGAAACAGGAAAGCAATGCCAACAATTAGGCACCTTCATGCTTTGAAAGAAAGAACACCGTCGATTAGAGCTGGAGTAGGCCATTTAGTCCTTCAAGTCTGCTCCACCATTCAACACGATTACGACTGACATTCTCCCTCAACATTTTTCTGCACTATCCCCATATTCCTTAATTCCCATATTATCCAAATGCCCATCGATCTCTCTTGAATATACCCAACAACCGAGCTTCCAAGGTGCTCTGATGTAGGGAATTCCAAAGATACCAAAATCTATGGATAAAGAAAATTCTCCTCATCTCAGTGTTAAATGGCCAAGCTCTTATTCCGAGACTGTGACCCAGCCAGGGAGACCATTTTTTCAGTATCCAACTGTGATGTCTGTTACGAATCTTATGTTTCGATTAGATCTTGTCTTGTTCTTTGAAACTCCATGGTACTCTGGCGAATCCCACTCAATCTCTCCTTGAAGGACAATCTGCACCCCCCCCCCCCCCCCCCCCCCCCCCCCCAATTGCAGGAACTAGACTAGTGAATCTTCATTGCACTTTAGAACAAGTATGTTCTTGGGTAAGGAGTCTGATGCAATGTACTTCTTTACCCTTGCACTTTAAATCGCTGTAATAAAAGGCAACATAATTTCCTTGCTATTTATTTGTTTACTGTATCTGGATGTTAACTTTGTGATTTATGTACAATTCTTTCTGAACCCAGTCAGACATTTCCCAGTCGCAACTCAAAAAAGAAATTCTGCCTTTTTAATTTTTCCTACCATAGTGGATAACTTCACATTTTGCCATATTGTATTCCGTCTGCCATGTTCTTGTCCGTTCACTCAACTTGTCTACATCCCTCTGCCGTCCCTTTGCATCGTTCATCACTCACTTTGTCCCCTATCTTTGTGAGCAAACCCAATATGTTACCCTAACTCCCTTATCCGAGTCATTAAAATAGAAAGCTAAGTGGCACCCCGTGGTTACAAAAGCCTGCCAACTGGAAAATGCCGTTTATCGCTGTTCTGTTTCCTATTAACCAATCCCCAGCCCCAAAACATGAGACCTAATTTAGTGCAAAACCTCTTATTCGACACCTTGTTAAATGCTTTTTGAAAATCCAAATACACTACAAACACAGTTTCCCCTTTATCTGTCGTACTATGTCTCTTGGCTTGCTATGAAGCCTCAAGAGCTGTGAAGGTGTAAGCAATCACCTATCATTTTGCAAATATCTCGGGTTGCTGATACTAAGAGCTCTGGGTGTTCTGATTTAGGTTTCATTCACCAGTGACAAAACTGCACATAGAAATAAATCTTTTCAGACCCACAAAGTTGCTTGGGTTTTGAAACCCCAATTTCTGGGGCCCTGGACTCAGTGATGCACATTGGCTGACCCGATCTACAGCATGTTAAAATGCTAATGTGATTCAGGACGGGGTAGTCTCCAGAGGATGGGTAGGAGAAGGGAGCGTCTCTGACATTTACAAGGAACTTATGGGATCAGAGGAGACGCAGACTGAGGAGCTGAAGTGCAAGTGAGAGGAGGAGCTGGGAGGAGAGATAGAGGAGGGCCTTTGGCGGACGCGTTGAGTAGAGTCAACGCAACCGCAACATGTGCCAGGCTCAGCCTGATTCAATTCAAGGTCGTTCACCGGGCCCACGTGACAGTGGCCCGGATGAGCAGATTCTGTGGGGTGGAGGACAGCTGTGCAAAATGTGCGGGAGGTCCAGCGAACAATGTCCACATGTTCTGGGCATGTCCGAAGCTTTGGGGATTTTGGCAGGGGTTTGCTGACGTCATATCCACGGTATTAAAAACGAGGGTGGCATTGAGTCCAGAGGTGGCAATTTTTGGGGTGTCGCAAGATCCAGGAATCCAGGAGAAAGAGGCAGACATTCTGGCCTTTATGCTTCCCTGGTAGCCCAGAGATAGATACCATTAGCTTGGAGGGACTCAAAGCCCCCGAAGTCGGAGACCAGGACATGGCTAGTTTTCTCTGTTTGGAAAAAATCAAGTTCGCCCTGAGAGGGTCACTGTTGGGGTTCGTCCAGAGGTGGCAATGCTAATGTGGGATTACCTGTTATAGAAAGGTGCATTCCAGACTTCACCAACTGCAGGGCCAGGGTCAGGTCAGTTGCAAATACAGAGCTGCAATTTGCTGCTTGCTTTTATAGCAATAATACGTTAAATTTTAAATTGCATGGCTTCGGGGAAAGAGCACTGGATTGGGGTTCACTGGCTACCTCTTAGAGTCAGTCCAAGTGAGAGATGGACTGAATGGCATTCTGTGCTGTCTGATTCAATGGGTAAGATGTGTTGCATAATCTTGAAACTGCTACTGGCAGGGTTTGGGGAAAAAAACTTTCAATGAAAACCTTGACTGATTAATACAACAGTATGAAACTGGATAGGGGGGGGCATTGACATTAAGTACTTTCTGCGATATCTGGTTAGTGACTGATGAATACAACCATAATTTTAGGAGCAAAGGCTCACCGGTATGATTGAGCGATCAATTACTTAATATTCTTCAGATTCAAGACTTCCGAATTAGATGCATTTTGCCCATTTTTAACTTTAATTGCCATACCAGCAGAAATGTTGACTTCATAGAACATAGAACAGTACAGGCCCTTCAGCCCGCGATGTTGTGCCAACCATTTATCCTAATCTAAGATCAACCTAACCTTCACACCTTCAATTTACTGCTGTCCGTGAGTCGCTTAAATGTCCCTAATGACTCTGACTCCACCACCTTCGCTGGCAGTGCATTCCACACACTCATCACTCTCTTTGTAAAGAATCTACCTCTGACATCTCTCCTATACCTTCCTCCACTCACCTTAAAATTATGTCCCCTCGTGACAGCCAATTCCACCCTGGGGAAAAGTCTCTGGCTATCCACTCTATCCATGCCTCTCATCACCTTGTACACCTCTTATCAAGTCACCTCTCTACCTTCTTCGCTCCAGTGAGAAAAGCCCTAGCTCCCTCAACCTTTCTTCATAAGACATGTCCTCCAGTCCAGGCAGCATCCTGGTAAATATCCTCTGTACGCTCTTCAAAGCATCCACATCCTTCCTGTAATGAGGCGACTAGAACTGGACACAATATTCCAAGTGTGGTCCACCTAGGGTTTTATAAAGCTGCAGCAAAACTTTGCGGCTCCTAAACACAATCCCCCTGTTAATGAAAGTCAACACACCATACACCTGGTTTCCTCTCAATTCCTTCAGTTTCCTCTCAATTCCTATCTGAAAGTAGTGCTTGTATCTCACAGCTGGGTTTCATAATATTCCAGCCATGGCTCCCTCACCTGAGTCAGAAGGTCATGGGTTCAAGCCACACACCCTAAAGTTGTGCACAATTAATACTGACAAGCCACTGAGTCGCCAGGGACAGCTGCACTGACAGAGGTGCCATATTTCAGGTGCGATGTTAATGGCATGAGAGGCACCATCTGTTCAGGTGTGTAAAAGATCCCATGGTACTATTTGCCAAACGCGAGGGCAGATTTCCAGCTCTCCTCAATAATACTCGTCTCTCAACCCAGATCACTAAAACAAATGGTCTGGTTATTATTCCCTTGCTGTTTGTGGGAACCTTGCTGTGTACAAATCGGCTGTCAGGTGACCCTGCATCGTAACAGTGGCTGTGAAATTGTGACTGCACCTCATTGTAACTTTCTTAACAATGCCTCCCTGTAATCCTTTAGTTACCATTTCAAGACTGTTTTCCGCTCCAGCAGTTCATTTTGCCATTCCCAATCTTGTGGTAGTGGTTATCCACCAGTACGATTTCAAATATTTAAAAACTTTCTCTTGGATGTCAACTCTCGAGACCAGATTAATGATTAAAAACAGATACTGTAGTTCTGTCATTTTTTTTAAAAAACGTTTGATACATCTTAGTATATAGAAAGATGCAGTCAATCCCTCAAACTGATGGGTAGAACTTCTCCACTGCAGAAATAGCCCTTGGATCAATTGTGCTCGAGAACTTCACCATACCCATCACTGGGATTTGATACAAAAGAGAAGCAGATTGGTAAAACCTCCAACTCTTCCAATTCCTTTCTTGTTCAGTTATCTTAATTTATGGTTTCCACATTAAAAGAGTCAATGTTTCAATTGAATGCAATGCTGTTCACAGGTTCTCTAATTTAGCAAGGCGGATGCTTGTGAGAATCCTAGTTTATGGATCTTTGGCCAGCTTCGCCCGTCTCTCCTTAAGTTTCGCCATTAGTTCATCATTCTCACCTTGACCTGCAAAACACAGACATGTTCCATTATTAATTTTTAAAACCTTCTCTTTTCCTGGCGTTGCTCCACTTTCTCCCCACAAGGGACAGGCAGTTTTTGGTATATTGCCCAAGTAGCCAGTCCTTGTGTGATGGGCCATTCAAACGGTTAAAGAAAAGAGAGTTCATCTCGTGTCCACCTACACATCTTTCCAGTATAGTCACTGAACAGTGAGCAGGATGCCTGTCACAGACTGTATATTCTACCTAATTCTATGTCAATGAGCTTACATATCAATGCTACACACACAGCGTCTCATGGCATATTGTGCTCTGATTTTTTATATCTAATCACAATTTTAAACGTTAGAACGCACTGGAGTTCTTGGGGGTTTTGACCTTATTTGTTGAGGCTAGGTAAGCTGCTAAGATAATATGGTTTCGGTTTATTTTTCTTAAAAATGCGTATTAACATTTTTTCATATTAATGAAAACAACAACCCCAAACAGTCGAACAGAAAAGCACAATAGAAGCGAAAAAACATATACACCTACTTAACTTTAATACAAAACTAACCTAAATCTCCTAACAGCTGGCGGTGACTAACTTAAAAACGGAAATGAATGGTTGCCACCTTATGTAGAATCTCTCCACCGACCCCTGGTGGTGAACTTGACCTTCTCCCAATACAGAAATGACATTAGGTCATGCAGTCAAGCAGAGACCATGGGTGGAGTAAGAGACCTCCATCTAAACAGAATTTGCCTCCAGGTTATCAATGTGGCAAAGGTGAGGACATTCACCTTCACCCCAGACTGATCACTAGCGAATCTGAAACCCCAAATGTAGCCACCAGCGGACATGGATCCAAATCTACACGGGGTATCTCCAACATGGTGTTAAAGAAAGAGGCCAGAAGCCTAGCAACTTAGGACATGACCAGAACATATGTGTATGGTTAGCCAGCCCACGAGAGCAATGTTCACACTTATCCTCAACCCCAGGGAAAAAAATGCTCATTCCACTGAGTCCTGAATTTGGGTGCATTTGAGTGCTATAGTGAGAGTTTGGTGACTGAGGGAGTTAGATGAAGAGGGAGTAAGGTGCTCCTTTCATTTCATTTCCTACATTTCCTCAAAGAGCGTGAAGGGAGCCAGGAGTTTACAAGAGAGGGCAGCTGACTGGGAGCAGAGTCGGAGGGCGGAGTTCCAGTTGGTCCACAGGGCAGCTATATTCTGTAAGGTAAGAGGGGATGGAGGCTAGGGCAGTTGCATGCTCCTCTTGTAGGATGTGGGTGGTGAGGGATACCACCGGTGTCCCCGCTGACTATACCTGCGGGAAGTGCACCCAACTCCAGCTCCTCAGAGACCGGGTTAGGGAACTGGAGCTGGATGAACTTCGGATCATCCGGGAGGCAGAGGGGGTGATAGAGAAGAGTTACAGGGAGGTAGCCACGCCCAAGGTACAGGACAAGAGTAGCAGTGTGGTTACAGTCAGGGGAAAGAAAACGAACAGGCAGACAGTGTAGGGATCCCTTGTGGCCGTTCCCCTTCAAAACAAGTATACAGTTTTGGATGCTGTTGGGGCGGGGGGGGGGGGATGACTTACTGGGGAAAGGCCCTAGCGGCCAGGTCTCTGGCACAGAGTCTGGCTCTGGGGCTCAGAAGGGAAGGGAGGAGAATAGAAAAGCAATAGTGATAGGAGACTCAATGGTTAGGGGAATAGATAGGAGATTCTGTGGTCGCGAGTGAGATTCCCGGAAGGTATGTTGCCTCCCGGGTGCCAGGGATGTCTCGGATCGTGTCTTCAGGATCCTTAAGGGGGAAGATGAGCAGCCAGAAGTCGTGGTGCACATTGGTCCCAACGACATAGGTAGGAAAAGGTAGATAGGAAAATGTAATAAATGAGTTTAGGGAGTTAGGCTGGAAGTTAAAAACCAGGACAGACAGAGTTGCCATCTCTGGTTTGTTGCCGGTGCCACGTGATAGCGAGGCTAGGAATAGGGAGAGAGTGCAGTTGAATACGTGGCTGCAGGAATGGTGTAGGAGGGAGGGCTTCAGGTGTTTGGATAATTGGAGCACATTCTGGGGAAGGTGGGATCTGTACAAGCAGGACGGGTTGCATCCGAACCAGAGGGGCACCAATATCCTGGGAGGGAGGTTTTCTAGTACTCTTCAGGAGGGTTTAAACTAATTTGGCAGGGGAACGGGAACCGGACTTGTAGTCCAGCAACTAAGGTATCCGATGTTCAGGACGTCAAAGCGTGTAGTGAGGCAGTGGGGAAGGTAACACTGACAAAGGAGAGTACTTGCAGGCACAGAGATGGGTTGAAGTGTGCATACTTCAATGCAAGAAGCATCAGGAATAAGGTGGGTGAACTTAAGGCATGGATCGGTACTTGGGACTACGATGTGGTGGCCATCATGGAAACTTGGATAGAAGAGGGGCAGAAATGGTTATTGGAGGTTCCTGGTTATAGATGTTTCAATAAGATTAGGGAGCGTGGTAAAAGAGGTGGGGGGAGGTGGGTTGCATTATTAATTAGAGATAGTATAACAGCTGCAGAAAGGCAGTTCGAGGAGGATCTGCCTACTGAGGTAGTATGGGTTGAAGTCAGAAATAGGAAAGGAGCAGTCACCTTGTTGGGAGTTTTCTATAGGCCCCCTAATAGCAGCAGAGATGTGGAGGAACAGATTGGGAAACAGATTTTGGAAAGGTGCAGAAGTCACAGGGTAGTAGTCATGGGCGACTTCAACTTTCCAAATATTGAGTGGAAACTCTTTGGATCAAATAGTTTGGATGGGGTGGTGTTTGTGCAGTGTGTCCAGGAAGCTTTTCTAACACAGTATGTAGATTATCCGACCAGAGGGGAGGCCATATTGGATTTGGTACTTGGTAATGAACCAGGGCAAGTGATAGATTTGTTAATGGGGGTGCATTTTGGAGAAAGTGACCACAATTCTGTGACTTTCACTTTAGTAATGGAGAGGGATAGGTGCGTGCAACAGGGCAAGGTTTACAATGGGGGAAGGGTAAATATGATGCTGTCAGACAAGAACTGTAGTGCATAAGTTGGGAACATAGGCTGTCAGGGAAGGACACAATTGAAATGTGGAACTTATTCAAGGAACGGATACTACGTGTCCTTGATACATATGTCCCCTTCAGGCAGGGAAGAGATGGTCGAGTGAGAGAACCATGGTTGACAAGAGAGGTTGAATGTCTTGTTAAGAGGAAGAAGGATACTTATGTAAGGCTGAGGAAACAAGGTTCAGACAGGGCGCTTGAGGGATACAAGATAGCCAGGAGGGAACTGAAGAAAGGGATTAGAAGAGCTAAGAGAGGGCATGAAATATCTTTGGCGGGTAGAATCAAGAAAAACCCCCAAGGCCTTTTACACATATGTGAGAAATATGAGAATGATAGAGCGAGGGTAGGTCCGATCAAGGACAGTAGCGGTAGATTGTGTATTGAGTCAGAAGAGATAGGTCTTGAACGGGTACGGTAGAATAATGGGGTGTAGATTAATTTGTTTTAATCTAGGGCAAAAGTTCAGCACAACATCGTGGGCTGAAGGGCCTGTTCTGTGCTGTATTTTTCAATGTTCTATGTTCTAGCCCTGGTCAACTGCGTCCTATGAGAAACCTGGAATTAAATCAGACTCAGTCGACCACATGAAGACGTGGAGTTGACCCTGTGAAGGGCCTCACTCCACACCTCATCATCCAGAATGTGACCTAGTTTAACCCCCCATTTCATCCTCTCACCACTCAATGGAGCAGAATCTGCTGAAAGGATATGGTCACATAGACTGAAATAGACCTCCCGCCAGGCCCAGCCAGAGACAGAATTTTCTTCAGCAGAAAGAGCGTGGCACCAAAGGAAAGGAGGGAAAAGCATTGCGAATTTGAAAATGCCTGAAAAGACTGGAACTGGGCAGTTGGAATTTCTCAGCTACCTACTTAAAACTAGTAAACCTCCCCTCCACAAACCCTTCAAACCCTTCCCCTCCCAAGACGTATAGTAGAGCCCAAACCAGCTGGTAGGAAAAGGTGATTATTGCAAATGGGGACTAAATGAGACGCTTGAAATGCTGCCTAAACTGCTTCCAAATTCTCGGGGAGGAGACACCCCCACTGGATTTGATGAAAATCTAACAGCGGAAACAGGCAATGGTGCAGTGATTATTGCACAAAGACTAGAGGGAACACAGGAGTGCCCTTCCTTTTCTCCCCATATGTATCTGGGATCACTAAACCACAACAATATTGTCTGAATATTGGCTGCCCAATAGTAATATAAAAAATTGGGGAGGGCCAAGTCGCCCGACTCCTTGTCTTTTTGGAGAAAAGCATCACAGATTCCAGGGGTCCAACCTGCTCAAATAAACAAAGATATCAATTTGTTGACCTTAACAAAAAAGGATTTGGGGAGGAAAATGGAGAGAAACTGAAAAACATTGAAATCTCAGGAACACGTTCATTGTAATAGTCTGAACCCTACCCACCAAGGATAGGGGGAGGTTGTTCCACCTCTATAGGTCTGTTTTAATCCTGCTAACCAGACCAGTATAGTTTAATTTATTAAGTGAGGCACAGTTATGGGCCAAGCAGACCTCCAGATAACGAAAGCTATTTTCGGCAATCAAAGTTAACCAGTGGAAGAGTGGTTAGCACTGCTGCCTCACAGCACCAGGGATCAGGTTTCAATTCTGTCCTTGGGTGACTGTGCTCGTGGATATTGCACTTTCTCCCCATGTCTGTGTGGGTTTCTTAGGAGTTGGCTAACAGGAGTGGTAGCTTTTTAGCTAATGAGCTTGGTGTGCTCGTTTTGTTTGGGTTTTTTAGATGTCGACTTTAGTAGTTTTTGTTTGCTTCGCTTCTATTTGTATTTGTACTTGGGTGTGGTTGTATTCAAGGGCTATGGCGGGAGGGGGGTAGTTTGCTGACGGTGTCTGTAGATTTTTCTTTGTCCAGTCTTTTGACTCGGTTGGGTGGCCATCTCGGGTGGATCTGTATTCGGTATGTTTTTAAGTATCCCTTGGGTAATCTCTCTAGGTGGAAATGGCTGACTCTAGATTGAGAGGCGGGGAGGGGGGGGGAAAAAAGAGTCCCCCCAATTCGTTTGGTCACCTGGAACATAAGGGGTCTGAATGGCCTCGTGAAAAGATCAAGGGCATTTGCTTGCCGTAAGTGTTAAAACTTCGATGTGATGTTTTCACAGGGGACCCATTTTGCGGATCAGAGAACAAACTAGGCTGTGCAAGGAGTGGGTAGGGCAGGTCTTTAATTCAGGTTTCGATGGCAGGACCAAGGGTGCGGCGATTTTACTTAATAAAAGGTTTCAGTTCTCTGCCTCTTAAGATTTTAGCCGAGCCCAACGGTAGATACGTAATTGCCTGTGGCCCCCTCGTGAGCACCCCAGTTGTTATGGTTAACATTTACGCCCCGAACTGGGACGATACAAATTTTATTAATACTCTGCTAGTCTCCCTCTCCAATTTAGACTCTTATCGGCTTATTTTGGGTGGAGACCTGAACTGTGTCTTGGATCCTAGATTGGATCGTTCCAATCCTAAATCCCTTGCTCCATCGGGGGTGGCCAGGGCTTTGTCATCTTTCATGATACAGATGGGGGTGTAGATCCTTGGCACTTTTTGCACTCAAGCAATAAAGATATTTCTGGGTTTTTTTTTACACGCTGATCAGGTATATTCACAGATTGAATTTTTAAGAAGATTTTAGTGGTGGCGGTTGTGTACTCAGCAATTGTTATTTTGGACCATAATTGAATCTGGTGCATTCCCAGTCTGTATAGATTGTCATAATATACACCAGTATATCATGGTGCAGACACACACACTGATGGACACACATTAGGACCAATCAACACACACAACACCGCAGCCAATCACCAGTTAGAGCACACTCACAATAAAGACAGAGGGCATCAGTTTTCCCGCTCATTCGGGATGCAGCCTCTCAGAAGGACAGAGCTCACAGCTTGCAGCACAGATCTTCACCATGTGCTGAGTGCATAGACTGGTTAGGATAGGCATAGGTCTTTAGTTTAATCTAACATAGTGTCGACCCACAGTGAAAGTACATTCAACAGTTTCTAGCTTAGTAAAATAGTGTTGTACTATTTTAAGTGTTGGTAGCCTGTATGTGTTCCACGGATCCAGAGCACCCAACACATCATAGCTCACTATTGCAAAAGGTTTCCAAGAAAAGGAAGCCATATATATTGTGATTGACATGGGTATATTTATTGACATATTCAGTTACACAGTTGAAACAGTGGGACACGGCAGCACGGTAGCATTGTGGATAGCACAATTGCTTTACAGCTCCAGGGTCCCAGGTTCGATTCCGGCTTGGGTCACTGTCTGCGCGGAGTCTGCACATCCTCCCCGTGTGTGCGTGGGTTTCCTCCGGGTGCTCCGGTTTCCTCCCACAGTCCAAAGATGTGCAGGTTAGGTGGATTGGCCATGATAAATTGCCCTTAGTGTTGGGTGGGGTTACTGGGTTATGGGGATAGGGTGGAGGTGCTAACCTTGGGTAGGGTGCTCTTTCCAGGAGCCGGTGCAGACTCGATTGGCCGAATGGCCTCCTTCTGCACTGTAAATTCTATGTAAATTCTATGACTGTAGAATGTTACAACATAGAAGGATTTAATCCATCATGTCGGTGCTGGTTCATTGTTAGAGCAGTTCAAATCTCATCCCACTGTGCTGTTCCCACCTCTATTTTTCTCCATTTCAGATATCAAGCCTAATTTTCCTATAAGATGTGATGAGCTCTGCCTCAGTCATTTCTGGCGGGGAAATATTTTATGCTCTGCCAATCACTTGAGTAAATAGGCCCTCCTCACTTTTCTCATGTCAATTTTAAATTGGCAATTTCTCCTCACTGACTAGGGGAAATTACCTTTCCCAATCCACCCAAATAAAAAAAGAAATCTCTCTGAACCTTCTCTGTTATAATGGAAATCGGTATCATTTTTGGTGTGCCTCAGATACAGGTGGAATGTTTTAAATTGTGACAAATGGAACAATTCATAAAATAAAACTGGAAAATTAAATGCAAGAATACCTGCAATAAAGTTCTGAGGTGATCTTGGTTTTGGAGGAGTACGGCTGGGAGGCCTGTCACCTACATCAAACCAAAAGACAAATTACATTCAGTTTGCAAATTACCTGTTTATCACATTAACTTTGCAAATAAATTCATACAGAAATTGTTTTCTCCACTTGCCTGCCATGTTGAACTGGTTGGTTTTTGAAAGAACTGAAAGAGATAAGGAAAGTCTATTATAATACAGTAATCAGCATGCACTGAACCCAGAGTGACTGTATTACGGATCGCACTGATCAACTGTATCAAATTTACACAATTACTTCTGGCATATTAGGCACTGTCATTTTAAAATATGTAATGCTATTTACTGTGGCAATCTCAACAATTGAATACGTTCATCAGAACAGTTACGTGGAGGTATCAGATCAAAGTTACACACTGGAGTACAATGGATTTGAATAGAATTGCAAGTTTGTTACTTATTATTCTCGACTATTTTATAGGTAACGGGCAATCTTCATTCCATTAACCCCACGATGATTTGGACTCACTACACCGCAGCCTTTTATTTCTTTTTCATTTGCCGATTTGGATTGTTTTATAGTTCCCCAAAATAGCTTTTGTCTTTTTTTATAAAGACACAGAGGGTAAACCTGTTAATTTGATAAGCAAGCCAATTGCATTATTCCCCAGCAAAGGACCCTCAAACCTGTATCCTGCAGGGCACAGACCTCCGAAAGGTGCTATTGCTATATTTATGAACAAAGACACTTTGTTTAAATACTTGTTTGAAATCACTCATCAAATGCGCAAATAATTGCCTTACACCCCCTCAGTTGTGGAAGTATTTGAGGATTTAACCAATGACTTGCAGTGTAATCGTCGTTCATGGCCGGGATTAAAGGAGCATTATAATTTGCTACATTGTTAACATTAAAAAAAAGGATTCTTGACCTCCGGTAATGGGGAAGGCAGGACGGGAGGAGGGATAGGGCGTGGTGGTTTGGGGGGGGGGGGGGGGGGGGGGGGGGGGGGTGGCGGGCTCGTTATTTATCATATTGTATAATTTTACTTATGCTCGTTTGTTGATATAAATGCCTCAATAAAATATTTTTTAGAAATAAAGGATTTTTCTGAACAAAACATCACACAAAAGTAGTGTAATTAAAAAAAAAAAGACAGAACTAGATCACGATGCCTACATTTGTTATTCATGTAATTCGGTTCCGGCTCTATATTGGTTGGAAGGCTGCTTCTCCTCTCTGCAGCAAAAAGAAAACAGATATTATCAAACACTGTATTTGTTACATTAGTGAAGGTGTCAATCAGTGATTTGCCAATCCAGATCTTGAATATTGCTGAAGAGAGAGACATGTTACAGAAGGTTTTCATCCCACATTCATTAGGATAAATCTAAGAATGCCAAATTTCAAACAATCACAATTTATAGTACTGGAGAACAACGGGTGCAATTCTCCCAAAAGGGAACAAAGTCCCATAGCGAGCGCGTTTAGCCGTGTGTTACTGGCCTCGCAGTATTGAGAAACACATGTCTATTAATGCGACTCGCATTGTATAAGGGACCTGAATGGGGAACGTGTGGTTGAGGACACACATACCCCATTTTGTACAGTGGGGAGCTCTGCTGTATAGCAAGAGATCGGGACGCATTTTTAAATGGTGTCCCAATCTCAGAGGTCCCCAAAGCGATCATCGATCTCCACCTCCAGCCTGAATGCACTATGGGAGAGTCCCCAGATCCCCACAACACCCACACAGGGCACTCCTAGCCCGATCACACAGACATGCAAAGAAATGCCAGCTTGGCAGTACCAACTTGGCAGTGACCATGCCAGCTGGCAATGTCACCTGGGCAGTGCCAGTCTGGTACCCAGGTGTTACCATCAGTACCAGAGCACCACCCTTCCCAAAGGGTATGAGCTAGGGTCCTCCAATCCCCAGGGAAACCCCCATTAGTGCCATTCTGTCTGGTCCCCATCTGCAGGGAGCAGTGCAGAACGGCGCGCGTCCAAGGTCGCTGAGGCAAAGGGATGAATCTCAAAGCCTCAGGTATCTTGGGAATCTGCATTTCAGAGTGAGGCTAGCTTTCTTGCTCCAATATGCAGATTTGCCCAAAAGTGGCCCCGCCCACAATGGGCGGGATTTATATCGCAACATCTTGCGGGATCGCATTGGATCTCGCAAGGTGTTGAGAGCCAGGTAGATCCCGGGAGCTTTAATCCGGTAACCCAGCTTTTATCGGCCACGTCGCAATGCGCTGCTTTTCCAGCGCAGCATGGCCATTGGATCGTGACCAGGGTGTTGATTGGCTGCAAACACCCTTTTCTCCTGTAGTATAAATTATTGTGATTGTTTGAAATCTGGCATTCTTGCCAAATCTTGATGATTGCAAGATGAAAATTTTGAAACCATTTCAGCAATCTTAGTCTGTCATTAACATTCCTTTCTTAGTTCCTTCGACCGGAACTCAATACTGGAGTTAGAACAAAAACAAAAACACTTGTTTCTGTGCATGGCATACTGCCCAACAAGACATTAAGTACTAGCTGATTCAGCCTTTGACTCCTGACCATCATCCATCCTCCACAATGAACCCCTCCTCTGCCCACCCCACCAACAAGGGGATGTTGGATTCAACTTTGGCACCTCCTATGCCATTTGAGTGAATATAAAGCCCAGACCTGGGATTTAATTTGTTTATATGGAGAATTGAGAGTTCTACTGAACCATTCCCAAACCTGGATGTCGACGGTTATAGGGTTCCTGGGCTGTTAATGATGTGTTGCACTTCATTTTCTATTACAGATGTTTTACTGAAGAACACAGAATAGAATGAGATAACGCCAACCCAGCCCTTTCTTTATAACACACCTTTCTAGGATTTATAGTGCCTTAAACTTTCCCTAATTTATTCAAGCTTTTTGTCGACTCAAACTTCTCTCCTTTTTTACAAATGTAATTGAGTGCAAATCCCAAAGATATCAAACTGACCATGATGAGCTGCAGTCCATAAATTGTCCACCTTTTGTTGGAAAAAAACCACACTCAAAGCCCTTTATAATGTATTAGACTTTTTTTGTTTCAACTATCCCTGTAACTTTCAATTTATTTCATAACTAGTTATTTGTTAATGTAGTTAATTGAAAGGATAATGATGAAATCGATAAATGAACCATGCCTGGCTTGAGAGGTAGCTTTTTCAGAGAGTTGCATGATATTTGCATTCTTCCGGAGCTGCTTGGATAGTCCGCTGGTGGCACTGAACGTTGAATTGGGGCTACTCTTGACATAGGCACCGACTTCTTTTGACCTTTGGACAGCACTGAAATAGGAAACAAAAAATAACCAGAGCTCAGAGTTTGGAAATAACTAGATATAACAGACTCTATGGAAACCTCAACCCAGGAGCGGAGTTTGGGGTGAGTACTGAGATGAATTTAGACTTTGGTTTAAATGTGGCTTTGCAAGATATAAGAGCAAGAATGATGAAGATTCTGACCTACTGTACAAGGTCATTAAGCAGCTTCAAGGTTGAGTGTTTTCATCTTATGAGAACAATGGAGCCTTTTCGGAGCAGAGCAGCGTGGAGTTAATCAGTCAAACAGCAATGGAAACTTGGCAACGCAGAGTGAAAGATTTAAACAAGGGGGAGAGCCAGCAGTGGCAGAGGTTATAGGGTGCTGTTATGTCTTCTGGTTCCCATAAATGAGAAATAATGACACTTCAGACTTAAATGGTGGAGCTTCACCGAGTGTATTTCTTTCAGTGCTTTAGAATGGCTGGTGGCCCGATACATTCTTACTTGGCACATGGCTGCAGCAATAAAATATGGCACCCCAGATGTACACCTCTAAAATAATTAGTTCCTATTTCTTTACGAATAATATAACAATATAATGGAGGCAGAACAACAAAGACTGTACCGTACAAGTGATGCCATAGTCAACACAGCATAGACAGGTAACACAGGAATAAACACCAAATTGATTGGTTAATGTTTTAGCGATTATTGTTTGTAATTGGTGTTGGCTAAACCATTAAGTAATATAGACTAAATTAATCATAGTCATGGAGGGGGATAGGAACACACAGTATGGGAAGGTATTTAATTGGGGGAGGGGAAATTATACTGCTATTAGACAGGAGCTGAGGAGCATAAAGTGGGAACAATTGTTCTTGGGGAAATGCACAACAGTAATGTGCGGGTTGTTTAAGGAGCACTTGCTGCGAGTGCTGAATAGTTTTGTCCCACTGAGATGAGGAAGGAATGGTAAGGTGAAGGAGCCTTCGATGACAAGAGAAGTGGAGCTTCTAGTCAAGAGGAAGAAGGAAGCTTACGCAAGGTTGAGGAAGCAAGAATCTGACTCGGCTCTAGGGGGTTACAAGGTAGCCAGGAAGGAACTCAAAAATGGACTGAGGAGAGCTAGAAGGGGGTATGAAAAGCACTGGCTGGAAGGATTAGGGAAAACCCCAAGGCGTTCTATACTTGTGAGAAATAAGAGGATGATCAGAGTGAGAGTAGGGCCGATCAGGGAACTTGTGCCTAGAGTCTGAGGAGATGGGGGAGGCCCTAAATGAATACTTTGCTTCAGTATTCACTAGAGAGAGGGACCTTGTTGCTCATGACAACAGCGTGAACCAGGTTAATAGACTCAAACAGGTTGATATTAAGAAGGAGAATGTGCTGGAAATTTTGAAAAGCATCAGGATAGAGAAGTCCCCTGGGCCTGACGGGATACACCCAAGGTTACTACGGGAAGCAAGGGATGAGGTTGCTGTGCTGTTGGCAATGATCTTTGCGTCCTCACTCTTCACTGGAGTAGTACCGGATGATTGGAGAGCGGCGAATGTTGTTCCCCTGTCCAAGAAAGGGAATAGGGAAATCCCTGAGAATTACAGGCCCATCAGTCTTACATCTGTGATAAGCAAAATGTTGGAAAGGATTCTGAGAGATAGGATTTATGATTATTTAGAAAAACATAGTTTGATTAAAGATAGTCAGCATGGCTTTGTGAGGGGCAGGTAATGCCTCACAAGCCTCATTGAATTCTTTGAGGATGTGACGAGACACATTGATGAAGGTCGGGCAGTGGATGTGGTGTATATGGATTTCAGTAAGGGATTTGACAAGGTTCCCCATGGTAGGCTCATTCAGACAGTTAGGGGGCATGGGATACAGGGAAATTTGGCTGTCTGGATACAGAATTGGCTGGCCGAAAGAAGACAGCGAGTGGTAGTGGATGGAAAGTATTCCACCTGGAGGTCGGTGACCAGTGGTGTCCCGCAAGGATCTGTTTTTGGACCTCTGCTCTTGTGGTTTTTATAAATGACTTGGATGAGGAAGTGGAAGGGTGGGTTAGTACGTTTGTCAATGTCATGAAGGTTGGTGGAGTTGTAGATAGGGTTGAGGATTGTTGCAGGTTACAATAGGATATTGACAGGATGCAGAGCTGGGCTGAGAAGTGGCAGATGGAGTTCAACCTTGATAAATGTGAAGTGATTCATTTTGGAAGGTCGAATTTGAATGCTGAATACAGGGTTAAAGGCAGGATTCTTGGAAGTGTGGAGGAACAGAGGGATCTTGGGATCCACGTACATAGATCCCTCAAAGTTGCCACCCAGGTTGATAGGGTTGTTAAGAAGGCGTGTGGTCTGTTGGCTATCATTAACAGGGGGATTGAGTTTAAGAGCCGTGAGGTTTTGCTGCAGCTTTCTAAAACTCTAGTTAGACTACACTTGGAATATTGTGTCCAGTTCTGGTCACCTCATTATAGGAAGGATGTGGAAGCTTTGGAGAGGGTACAGAGGAGATTTACCAGGATGCTGCCTGGACTGGAGGGCATGTCTTATGAAGAAACATTGATGGAGCTAGGGCTTTTCTCACTGGATCGAAAAAGGCAGAGAGGTGACTTGATAGAGGTATACAAGGTGATGAGAGGCATGGATAGAGTGGATAGCCAGAGACTTTTCCCCAGGGTGGAAATGGCTGTCACGAGGGGAGAGAAGTTTACGGTGATTTGAGGAAGGTATGGGGGACATGTCAGAGGTAGGTTCTTTACACAGAGAATGGTGGGTGTGTGGAATGCACTGCCAGCAGAGGTGGTGGAGTCAGACATTTAAGCGATTCTTAGACAGGCACATGGACAGCAGTAAATTGAAGGTGTGTAGGTTAGGTTGATCTTAGATTAGGATAAATGGTTGGCACAACATCATGGGCTGAAGGGCCTGTACTGTGCTGTACTGTTCTATGTTCTACGAATCCACAAATAAATATAAACCAAGTAGTAAGGGAGCATGAATGCCAGGGAGATGGATAGAAATATCACTTAGATTAATGTCAGCACAAGGGAAGGAGCTGATTGCCAAGATTTTTTTGTTCCGATTAGGAATTAATTTAAGAAAGAAATAAAGACTTGCATTTATATTGTGCTATTCGTGATCATTGGGCAGTTCAAAGCACTTTACAGTCAATGAGTGACATTTGAGCTACTTACTGTTGTAATTTAGAATACGTGACAACTACAGTAAACAGCAATTTGATAATGACCAGAGACTTGAGCAAGAAAATCCATTCTGCGTGTATTCTCCAACACTCGTTGCGTGAAAAACATTTTTCTCATACCGCTTTTGCTTCTTTTGCCAATTATTTTAAAACTTTGCCCTCTTGTTCTTGATCATTTAATGAGTGAAACAGTTTATCCCTATCTACTCTTTCTAGACCCATCACGATTTTGAATACCTTGTTCAAATTTCCTCTCAGCCCCTCTTCTCCAAGGAAAACTGTCCCAACCTGGACAGTCATTCGAAATGTAATTAAACTATAACCTGAAGAGGAGGAATTTGCGAGCTTACGGGGAGAAGGCAGGGGAATGACACTAAGCAAGTTGCTCATTTGGACAGCCAGTGCGGATATGATGGGCTGAATGGACTCCTTCTGCACTGTAACGATTCTATGACATTTCAATGCAACACTGATGAAATGCTGCACTGCCGAATCTGCTGCTTTTTGAATGAGGCGTTAAACCAAAGTCCTTTGTTCACTCCTCAGAACAACATAAAAGATCCGACAGCACTAATTCAAAAGAGACCTGGACATTCTCCAGCTTCTTGGCCAATGTTTAAGCCTCAATTTAAAAAAGGATTATCTAACCATTATCACGTTGATATCTGTGGGAGCTTGCTTTGTGCAGATTGGCTGCTGCATTTTCCACAATGAAACAGCGATTACATTTCAGCAGTAGTCAACTGGCTGTAAAACACTTTGGGATGTATGGAGGTCACAAAAGCTGCTATATAAATGCAAGTTACTTTTTCGTTTTCTTTAAACATGCTCCGTTGCTACTTTAAATTAGAATGTTCTTTCTGAAATGCAATAAAAGATATTGTAGATACCCAAAGCTACACCCAACGTGGATGTAGAAACATACCAATTCTGTCAGCATACGTGTTGGAGTCCAAGTATGGTTTCAAAGTTCCATTGGTC
Source organism: Scyliorhinus canicula (assembly GCF_902713615.1). NCBI lineage: Eukaryota > Metazoa > Chordata > Chondrichthyes > Carcharhiniformes > Scyliorhinidae > Scyliorhinus > Scyliorhinus canicula. The sequence goes on from NC_052153.1 coordinate 42,732,415, forward strand.
TCTTTTATAAAATGGTCAACAACTTGCTGAAGGGTGTTGCATTTCACCTGTGGAACAAGAGAAATGGTTGTTTATTAGTTACAAGTCATCAAATCGTACTTCCTCATAACTCATGGTCTTACCTACCACCTATAATATATAGGCTTTTGAAGCTAAACTAAATGGTGTAACATGTTCTCTCCTTATAAGAGAACCTTATAGTATAGACCCTCACCTTTATCGAGATCAGTCAAATGAAATAAAAATGGAATTAATGGCAAGTAAACTGCAGTTCATTTACTTCACAGGATAAACATAAACGTTAGCTCAATAGAGCAGGAAACTTGGCTTAATTGACCATAGCCGAAGTACAGAATGGCAGCTTTAGGCTAATTCTGACTTGGCAGTTTTAGCACATGCCCATGCTGTGCGACATATTCTGTTGCTTTTCATGTTCCTTAAGATTAAGGATAGCAGGAAGACAATAGTGGTCACTGTTGATTTTTAATTTTTTTTTTTAGCCATAGTCCACAAAGTAGATTCTTACATACAGGTCATATGTGCTTGATAAAACAAAGACCTCAGGCAATTTCAGCATAAATTGAGGAGAAACCTACTGGATAGTCCAGCCAGATGACGAATCCACTCTCTTCGCAGGTCACCTTGTAGTGTTTAATGGCTCGCTTACTGAAAGGCAAGTTTTGGCTATGATTAAATATAAACACAAACAAATTGGAAGCACTAAAATTGAATATTTCTGGAAACAGAAAAATATTACCAAACCTTTTCATCTTGCACAAACACAAGAATGCCAAATTTCAAACAATCAAAACAATTTAGACTACAGGGGAAAAGTGCAAAGACTGGTTAGACAGTCAACACTGATTGGCTGGGGGTTCCCAAGTTTACAAGTAATTCGAGACGGTGCAAGGATCGAGTAGATTCCTTTTTTTGCAGAGGACAAGTCATGGAATATGAATGTATTTCCTCTAACAAATGTAAAATGAGCTATGTTTCGAGCACTTAAATTATCTTAAATTGGTTCTTAATGTCACTTTTAGCTGATGCTGCCCAATCACGGAGTCACGTCTAACAGTAGTTATATTCTGGGTTTTGTAGACTCAGGCTGATTGAGTAAGGTCTGTATCTTGCCTATTATGAGAAACTGAAGGAACATGCTGTTTGATTTGACCAGGAGCTGGATGTGCATACACCCTACATACCTGGCATAACACTGGCACTGAAATTCATACACAACACCGATAAGGAGTGCGTAGGCAGGCCGTCCTTTTGAACTGAAGGCAGCATCAGATCAAAAAGCCCATTTTTGTGGTTGTTCACAGAGATTGAAGTAGTACATGTATCCTGAGAAATGCAAACGAGTCCCAGATCTCAAGGGAGTTCTTCAAAAGGCAGTGGAAGCAGAGTCTTTGAATATTTTTAAGACAAAAGGTTATCGGGGATAGACAGGAATGTGGGGTGGAGGTAACAATTAGATCGGCTACAATCTTGTTGAATGGCGGAGCAGACTTGCGGGCCGAGTGGCCTATTCCTGCTCCTAATCTAATGTATGTACACATGTACATTTGTTACAATCCTGGACCTGGCTATATTATAAATAGATTTAGGGAGTTTATTGGGAGTGAATTCCGCACTTAAGACCCCTATAAATGTAATGTGGTCACACTGCTCATGGGAATGACCAATTCCATTGATCTGGAGATAACATCTACAACAGGCCAGAATTCATATCACTTGCACATTACTTTGGTGACTTAGGATCTATGATTCTCAAAGCTCTTCATCACTGAGGTCATCCTCACATTAAGTTTGGATCTGTTATGAATTAATTGATAGTGATTGAACATAGAACATACAGTGCAGAAGGAGGCCATTTGGCCCATCGAGTCTGCACCAAACCACATAAGCCCTCACTTCCACCCTACCCCGTAACCCAATAACCCCTCCTAACCATTTTGGTCACGAAGGGCAATTTATCATGGCCAATCCACCTAGCCTGCACGTCTTTGGACTGTGGGAGAAAACCGGAGCACCCCACGCAGACACAGGGAGAACGTGCAGACTCCGCACAGACAGTGACCCAGTGGGGAATCGAATCTGGGACCCTGGCGCTGTGAAGCTATAGTGCTATCCACTTGTGCTACAGTGCTGTCCAGATTTATTACTATAATTATTCAACAACTTTATTATTGTATCATTCAATTACCTGGATGGCAGAGGGAAAACTAGATCGCAAGCTAGTTTTTTGCCCAGCAATTTTTATATTCCAATACCTTTTTTGAAGGTATGTTCTGAAATTCACTGTGCAAAGTACATGAGGCAGTCAGCAGACCCCCATGTCGCTATTTTAACTCTGTGAAAGTGAGCGGGATTTGAACGAGTTATCTACCTACCCCACAGAATTCTCAACACCTCTATTAAAACTCCTCTTATTCGTCATCATTCTAAGCAGAACTGTCCCAGACTGGAAGTTTTTCATGGAGGCATTACCGGGGCGGAGCCTGCCTCTGCAGGGTCAGGAAGTCACGGCCTAATTTTACAGCTGTTAGACTCAGGCTGTGCCTTTCACTCCCATTTGGGAGGCTGTTCCGCCAATCAGATGGCCAGCAGATCGATACACCCAGTATTGCCACCGGGAGTAGTGGCCATTGCTGGGATGAATTCCATGTTTTGTTTTTTTTTAAAAGTGTTATCAACTTGTCCTGTTACCAAGATAACAAAATAACCAATTTTTGCCGTTCCGGCACCCCTTTTAAAATTGTTTATATTGCCTCTCCTCATGTTAAATCTACCTGACGTGTGTGGTCAGTGTAGTGACTGAGTAGTTGTTTTTCTCAGTGGAAGGTCTTAGTATCAGGCTTCCGTTCTCAGGGTGCCTTTCCATCATGGCTTCAGCTCCACTCCGGGAAATATTGTAAAAACACCTGCAGAAACATTCAAGTTGAGCCTTGAGTACAGGTCATTAACTTTAACCAAACACAGGCAACATTACAAGGTGCATGGCCAGAGTGGAGATGGGCCAGATTACAAAATCATACAGCATACAAGGAGGCCACTCGGCCAATCTTGCCTATGTCAGTCCTTTGCTGTCAAATCAGCCTCACTTCCCCACTGTTTTCTCGTAGCTGAGCAAATTTTATTCCTGTTTTAAATACGTGCCCAATTTTCTTTTGTTGATTATGACCGAATCTTCGCCCGCCTTTTCAGACAGCTGGGACGGACAAGATCGGCCCGAATGGCCTCCTTCTGTGCCGTTACTTTTCTACAATTCTATGATCACGAGAGAGCTGAGCTTCAAAGATATTTTTGATAGTTATACCAGTTTAGTGAATATTTCAGTGCATACATCATTAAAGATTCTTTACTTAAACAAAATAAACGTGCATTATCCATGAACTAAATACTTTCAGCTTTTCCAAAATGAGGGTGTCTTTGAAATTAAGTTGGCAAACTCAACCCAAATCCAAGTCCGTTTGAGTTCAACACCATCATTAATGGAGGATGACAATCTCAGTCAGGGACGGCTGGTAAATGAAAATGCCACCTTGGTGCAGCAGGTGGTGCTCTTCTAAGGTTGAGCTATGTTGGTTAATATAAAATGAGCTATGCAGAATCAAGGGAGCTTTTGATGCTATATTTGAAACTGCTATATTTGAAAGAAAAGCAGAAAACACGAGACACAAACGACAAGTCAGGCAGCATCTGTGAAGAAAGGAGACTGACATTTCATCTCTAGCTCCTCAGCAGAATTTGAAATGAAAGGTCAGGCTTAGAGACATCTGCACTTTCCTCACTGCACTGGTTTGCCTGATTTGGCGACTGTTTCCAGCATTTTAAGCTTCTGTTTCAGGTTTCCAGCATCTGCAGTGGGTTTTTATCGTGGGAGATTTGACACGGAGGCCAGGCATGAGGGAGTGATTTACTTTTCTGTTCTCCATGGCAACCTCTTCATAAACAAATGTGTTTACCAAAATCATACAAAAATTCATGGTGGGTGGTGTTAGGATTCAATACGGACTTGGAACCTTCTGAGCCTTGCTAAAGCTCCTTGCACAATGCAAGAAGAGACACTGCATTACAATAGAAGCCAATTTAGCATCTAATCTTTGTGATTTCTGCATTGCTGCATTGAAATAACGTCATTTGACAAAGGTTAAATGGGTGGATATAGGGGAGATTAAATTGAATGCAGCAAAGTGTGAAATGCTACATTTTGTGAGGAAGAATGAAGAGTTAATATAAAATGAGTTACAACTATAAAAGGCCGTGCAGAATGTGAGGGGCATGGGGCTTAATGTGTACACAAATTGTTGAAGATGGCCGTGAAGCTTGAGAAAGAGGGTTAATAAAGGTATTTGGAAGGGAGCACAGTGGCGCAGTGGTTAGCAGATTCGATCCCGGCTCCAAGTCACTGTGTGTGTGGAGTTTGCACATTGTCCTCATGTTTGCATGGGTTTCACCTCCACAACCCAAAGATGTGCGGAGTAGGTAGATCGGCCACGCTGTTCGGCACGGCAGCATTCACAGCTCCAGGGTCCCAGGTTCGATTCCGGCTTGGGTCACTGTCTGTGCGGAGTCTGCACATCCTCCCAGTGTGTGCGTGGGTTTCCTCCGGGTGCTCCGGTTTCCTCCCACAGTCCAAAGATGTGCGGGTTAGGTGGATTGGCCATGATAAATTGCCCTTAGTGTCCAAAATTTCCCTTAGTGTTGGGTGGGGTTACTGAGTTATGGGGATGGGGTTGAGTTGTTGACCTTGGGTAGGGGGTAGGATGCTCTTTCCAAGAGCTGGTGCAGACTCGATGGGCCAAATGGCCTCCTTCTGCGCTGTAAATTCTATGAAATTACCCCTTAATTGTAAAAAAAATGAATTGGGGGCTCTAAAAAATTGTTTTAAGGTATTTGGTAATCCTGGGCTTTATAAAAAAAGGCACAGAGTACAAAACTAAGGAAGGTATGGTGACAACAACAAAGCAGGTATGGTAAACCTTTTACTGGCTCGGCCATTCCAGGTACCACATTTAGGAACGATATGACGGCACGGGGGTAGAAAAGATTGGATTGGATTTGTTTATTGTCACGTGTACCGAAGTACAGTGAAAAGTATTTTTCTGCGAGCAGCTCAACAGATCATTAAGTACATGGGAAGAAAAGGGAATAAAAGAAAATACATAATAGGGCAACACATGATATACAATGTAACTACATAAGCATTGGCATCGGATGAAGCATACAGGGTGTAGTGTTAATGAGGTCAGTCCATAAGAGGGTCATTTAGGAGTCTGGTGACAATTGGGAAGAAGCTGTTTTGAGTCTGTTCGTGCATGTTCTCAGACTTCTGTATCTCCTGCCCGATGGAAGAAGTTGGAAGAGTGAGTAAGCCGGGTGGGAGGGATCTTTGATTATGCTGCCCGCTTTCTCCAGGCAGCGGGAGGTGTAGATGGAGTCAATGGATGGGAGGCAGGTTTGTGTGATGGACTGGGCGGCATTCACGACTCTCTGAAGTTTCTTACGGTCCTGGGCTGAGCAGTTGCCATACCAGGCTGTGATGCAGCCCAATAGGATGCTTTCTATGATGCATCTGTAAAAGTTGGTAAGGGTTAATGTGGACATGCCGAATTTCCTTAGTTTCCTGAGGAAGTATAGGCGCTGTTGAGCTTTCTTGGTGGTAGCGTCGACGTGGGTGGACCAGGACAGATTTTTGGAGATGTGCACCCCTAGGAATTTGAAACTGCTAACCATCTCCACCTCGGCCCCGTTGATGCTGACAGGGGTGTGTACAGTACTTTGCTTCCTGAAGTCAATGATCAGCTCTTTAGTTTTGCTGGCATTGAGGGAGAGATTGTTGTCGCTGCACCACTCCACTAGGTTCTCTATCTCCCTCCTGTATTCTGACGCGTCGTTATTCGAAATCCAGCCCACTATGGTCGTATTGTCAGCAAACTTGTAGATGGAGTTGGAATCAAGTTTTGCCACGCAGTCGTGTGTGTACAGGGAGTAGAGTAGGGGGCTAAGTATACCGCCTGGCGGCGCCCCGGTATTGACAACTATTGTGGAGGAGGTGTTGTTGTTCATTCTTACTGATTGTGGTCTGTTGGTCAGAAAATCGAGGATCCAGTTGCAGAGTAGGGAGCAAAGTCCTAGGTTTTGGAGCTTTGATACGAGCTTGGCTGGGATTATGGTGTTGAAGGCGGAGCTGTAGTCAATAAATAGGAGTCTGATGTAGGAGTCCTTGTTTTCAAGATGCTCTAGGGATGAGTGTAGGGCCAGGGAAATGGCGTCTGTTGTCGACCGGTTGCAACGGTATGCGAATTGCAGTAGATGAAGGCGTTCTGGGAGTATGGAGATGATGCGCTTCATGATCAACCTCTTGAAGCACTTCATTACGACTGAAGTCAGGGCCACCGGACAGTAGTCATTGAGGCACGTTGCCTGGTTCTTCTTTGGCACCGGTATGATGGTGGTCTTCTTGAAGCAGGTGGGGACCTCGGAGTGGAGTAGGGACAGGTTAAAGATGTCCGCGAACACCTCTGCCAGCTGGTAGAGATTTACAAGAATGGTTCCAAGTATGGGGGACCTCGGTTTTGAGGATAGGTTAGAGAGGCTAACATGAGGAAAACCATTTCACACAGTGGTTAAGGACTAGAATATGCTGCCTGAGAGTGTGGTGGAGGTAGATTTGTCTGTGGCTTTCAAATTAATTTTCAGAGCTATGTAGAAAATGTTAGGAGTGGGACTAGCCCAGAAAGCCAATTAATGGCCACTTAAGAGCTGCGCTGCTCCCACCACAAATGTTCCCACAATGCATTAGGCCAATGCCAAGTGTGAAGCCTGGCTGGTGGAAGGGCAGGGACCCCAGTCAAGTGTAAAATTCCAGCTGTTAATTCATGGCAACCACATCTACAGAAGTATCTATGGCTTAAGGAGCTTTGGCTCAGAGTCACTGACCTGCAGGCCACGCTACAGACACTGTGATGCATCAGAGAGTGGGAAAGTTACCTGGGCACTTTGTTCCAGAAGGAAGTCACACCCCATAGGCTAAGGTCCTCTGATTTGTTCAAGGACCGAAGTCTAAGACTAGAGTTTTAAACTTAAATAAAAGAGTATGAAGACAGAGCTGGTGAAAGTGAACTGGGAAATTCGATTTTATTTTTCAGCGTGCCTTCACACACACTTTTGTTCCATTTGGGATATAGTAGGAGAAACGATGGGAGCCTGTTGGACCATATTATGAACGTTCCTTCCATGTCCAACAAGTCCTGGTGGTGGACTTGAACCAGGAGCTTATGGTCCAAAGGTAGGGACGCTATCCCTGTGCCACAAGACCTCCTCTCAGAAACTAGATTAAAGATAGGACAGTCGATATGCAGTGGCAGACATCCAAGGAGACATTTCACAACACTCAGCAAAGATCCATTTCAGTGACAAAGGATAACTCTGGAAGGATGCATCTGTGGCGAACTAAGAAAGCTAAAGATATCAGATTGAAAGAAAACGTGCAGAATTCCGTGACAATTAGTGGCATGATAGAAAATTGGACAGAATTTAAAAAACAGTTCAGAATGACTAAAAAAAAAGAGGGAGAAATTAGCGAAAGCTAGCTAGAAGTATAAAAAGCTGGTAAGAGTTTCTACAAGTATTTAACAAAGAAAAGAATAAGTAAAGTGTTGATCGTCTAGAGATTGAGAACAGGGAATCAATAATAGAAAATAAAGTAATGGCAGAAGCATTTAGTGTCTGTTTTTGTGGTAGAAGACACAAATAACAACACAGAAATACTTGTAAATCAAGAGATGAAAGGAAGGGAAGAACGCTGAGCAATTCACAATTACCAGTGGAAGGGTACTGAGAAAACTGTTCGAATTAAAGTCTGACAAGTTCCCAGAACCGGATGAACTTCACCTTAGGTTCTTAAAAGAAGTGGTTGAGGAGATAGCTGTAATTTTCCAAAATTCCCAGATTCTGGAAAGGTCCTATCAAATTGGAAAATAGGAAAATTGCATGTACAGCTTCTCTATTCAGGAAAGGAGGAAAACAGTAAGCAGGAAACTGCAGGTCAGTTAGTCTAACATCGATCATAGAGAAAATGTTAGAATCTAGTATTAAGGAGGTTATAGTAGAACACTTTGAAAATCTTAATGCAATCAAGCAGAGCAAACATGATTTTGTGAAAGGGAAACTGTGTTTGACTAATTTAATAGCGTTCTTGGAGGAAGTATTAAGCAACACGATTGAAGGAAAACTTGTAGATGTTGTGTGCTTGGATTTCCAAAAGACATTTGATAAAGTGCTGCACAAGATAGACCTCATGGTGTAGGAGGTTACATATTAGCATGGATAGGGGATTGGTTGGCTAACAGAAAGCAGATAGTAGGGATATACGAGTCATTTTCAAGCTGTAACTAGTGGAGTGTGACAGGGATTAGTTCTGGGCCTCCACTATTCACAATCTCGATCAATAACTTGGATGAAGGGACTGAATGTGTGATTGCTAAATTTGATGACACAAAGATAGGTAGGAAAGTACGTTATGACAAGGACGTAAGGAGTCAGCAGAGAATATAGATTGGTTAAGTGAGTGGGAAAAAATTTAAAGATGGATGTGAAGAGAATCTTTTTCTCTGAGGGTTGTTACTCTGCAAAATTCTCTTCCCCAGAGAGAGACTTGATGCAGTGTTGTTGAATATTTTTAAAGCAGAGTTAGATAGGTTCTTGATTAAAAAGTGAGTCAAAGGTGACAGGGTGTCGACAGGAAAGTAGAATTGAAGCCACAATAAGATTTTGGATTTGGATTTGTTTATTGTCACGTGTACCGAGGTACAGTGAAAAGTATTTTTCTGCAAGCAGCTCAACAGATCATTCAGTACATTGGAAGAAAGGGAATTGAACAGAATTCAAGAAAGTACATGAGAATACATAATAGGGCTACACAATATATACAATGTAACTACATAAGCATTGGCATCGGATGAAGCATACAGGGTGTAGTATTAATGAGGACAGTCCATAAAAGGGTCGTTTAGGAGTCTGGTGACAGTGGGGAAGAAGCTGTTTTTGAGTCTGTTCGTCCGTGTTCTCAGACTTCTGAATCTCCTGCCCGATGGAAGAAGTTGGAAAAGTGAGTAAGCCGGGTGGGATGGATCCTTGATTATGCTGCCTGCTTTCCCCCGGCAGCGGGAGGTGTAGATGGAATCGATGGATGGGAGGCAGGTTCGTGTGATGGACTGGGCGGTATTCACGACTCTCTGAAGTTCCTTGCGGTCCTGGGCCGAGCAGTTGCCATACCAGGCTGTGATGCAGCCCGAGAGGATGCTCTCTATAGTGCATCTTAACAAATGGTGGAGCAGATTTGTCCTTCACCTACTCTTAATTTGTATGTTTGTATTTATGAAAGACACTTATTTCACAATTGGCTATTTAGCCCTCCAAGCCTACTCTACCATTCAATTCCGATTCATAGCGTTTTGGGATCCATATTTCTACTGAGCTTAGATGCTCCTGATTTCTCTCCCAAATGGCTCGGATGTAGTCTTAAGATTATGTCCCCACTTTTTGGATTCAACCACCAGAGGAAATAGCTCCATATTAAATTCTCTTATCACCTTCAGAACATAAAAACTAGGAATAGGAGTGGGCAATTCAGCCCCTCGAGCCCGCTCTGCCATTCAAATGATCATGGCTGGTCTCATCTCAGCTTCAACTCCACTTTCTCCATAACCCTTCAACCCATTGATAACTAAAAATCTGTCTATCCCCTCCTTAAATTTACTCAATGTCCCTGCATTCACCCCACTCTGGGATAGTGAACGCCACAGATTCATGACCCTTTGAGAAAAGTAATTTCTCCCCATCTCTGTTTTAACTCTGCTACTCCTTGTATTAAAATTATGGCCTCTGGTTCCAGATTGCCCCACATGAGGAAACACCCGCTCTACATCTACTTTGCCATATATCTCAACTAGATCTCTCATTCTTCTAAAATCTAGACAGTATGTGCCTGAAGCACCTCGATTAGATCACATCTCAATTTTCTAACTCAAGTACACGTCACTTAGGCCTTTAAACGTCAATATCAGTATTAATTGTACATACTCTGGCATTGTGGTCAATACATCGTCGTACACGTCTGGATCAGGTTTCTCCACAATATAATTCTGCAACTTTGGTCCCATTGTAGCAGTTGACTGGCGCCTTATTTCTCGTTTAACCACTTCTCCCAGTTGGAGCACCTGCCCCGGTAGCAGTGACAAGTCACTGGGAACCTCCAGCTGGTAAGAGTGTGCAAAGATAAGCGTATAAATCAAATTGTGAACACAGCAGGCTGAATGGCTGGCTTTTGTGCCGAGAACTTCATTGCCTCTAGTAACTCTCACATTGAGTATTTTTTGCTGGACAAACGTGAAGAATTATTCTGCACTCATCCTTGGAATTAGAGCTGAAATAGCTCATGTTCTGTAAGGGTTGCATGTACACCAATACCTCAGCCAGCTGGCATGTTATATAATTTAGGGAAGCATTACGACCAAACCCGATCCTGGCGAGGGGGTGCATTGGTTGCTGTCCTCGATAAAATAATGAGGTTATGTTTTTCCCATTGATTTCTGGGATGCTGCATCCCTAACCCAACATCCAATCCCAATGTACTTTGTTTTTTGTTTGTCAATGGATAATAGTGAACAACTAGACCAGGGGTGGGCAAACTTTTCCGTGCAAGGGCCGCATTCAGAAATTCACAATTCACAAAGGGCCGCATAGTATATTAAGTAAAACAATTACTTCACCCGGTTATGATTCTGGGCGCCTCATATAGAACATAGAACAGTACAGGACAGAACAGGCCCTTCGGCCCTCGACGTTGTGCCAAGCAATGATCACCCTACTCAAGTCAACGTATCCACCCTATACCAGTAAGTAACCCAACAGCCCCCCCCCCCACCCATTAACCTTTAAAAAAAAAAAAAAAAAAATTAAAAAAAAAATTTTTTTTTTTTTTTAATGACTTGGTGGGCCGCAGAAATACCTTTGGCGGGCCGCATGCGGCCCGCAGGCCGTAGTTTGCCCACCCCTGAACTAGACTGTGAACTGATTGGGGAAGGAAAGTTGAAGAAGTCTATTCCTTGAAAAGGCACAGATGGTCTGTTAGCGAGAGAGAATAAGAACAATTGTGCAATTAAGATCGATATACTTCTGAATCCTCAAGAAGCGTTCAGAAGTTTAGTTTTAATTTCACCTATTTGGATTTAATGAGTCTCTAAAAAAAGTTTTTTTTAAATAGCCCTTTGTAGCTCGAGGAAACTTGAATGTTCCAAGTTGTGCATACAGCAGTTTACAATGCTGTTTACATGGCAATAGGGAAGCAGCGGGATTGGATGAATGAACATGACTGAAAAAGTAATAGGAACACAATTGTTTATTGCTCAGTGTATGCTAGGTATGCACCTTGTGCTGACCTTGGACTCTGGCCAGGATATTTCAGATGGTGGGGTTTCTGATCCCATCATCCGAACAGTTACGAACATACAAAATAGGAGGTGTAGACCATTAGGCTCTCAAGCCTGTTCTACCCTTCAATATGATAATAGCTGATATGTTTGTATTCGGAGTTCCAGATGCGTCCATCAATTCACACGAGACGGAGAGTTGAAGTGAACAATGGCTTTAATCAGCTAGAACTGTGTCTGCCTGTGACTGCTCTGCACTGAGAGCCGCCTGCAGGGCAGCAGCTCTATATACCTCCCCCAAAGGGGCGGAGCCCACAAGGGCACCAACATGATACAATGCGGTGTAATACAATACAATGGTCCATAGGTGGAGCCCACAACGGCAACAACATAGTACAATGCAATACAGTGGTGAATGGCTGCCAGAAATCATTCACCACATTCACCCCTGTTAAAAAATTGAAGTCCAGCGGGGATGGGGATAAAGTGGCTCACAGGTTTAGTCTGTCCGGCACCCTGATCGTGCGCTGCGATCGCCTGAGTTCTGGTTCGCTGCGGGCACAGGTGTTGAACTTGACGGTGCGGGCACGGGTGTTGAACTTGTTGGTGCGGGCATGGGTGTGGACTCCAGGTGCATGTCTTCTGGAGCTTCACCCCTGAGGGTCAGCGATGGGGGAAGGGGATATAGTAGGGGAGGGTGGAGGCCATGTAGGGGCGGGGGCGCTGTTCGATGTAGGTTGGGCGGGGGGGGGGGGTAGGTGATGGTCATAGGGGGACCTGCGGGTACCAGGTCCCGGAGGGAGACTGTATCTTGTCGGCCGTCGTGGTGCACCACGTAGGCATACTGGGGGCTAGTGTGAAGGAGCTCAACCCTCTCGACCGGGGGGGGGTTGGACCTATGGCTCCTCATGAGAGGTCTCGTTCGTGGCTGTGCAAAGAAGTGACCTAATGGAGTGGAGCGCGTCGGGCAGGACCTTCTGCCAGTGGGAAACTGGGAGACTCCAGGACCGTAGGGCCAGGAGAACAGCCTTCCATACCGTCGCGTTCTCCCTCTCCACTTGTCTGTTTCCCCGGGGGTTGTAACTGGTAGTCCTGCTCGAGGCGATGCCCTTACCGAGCAGGTACTGACGCAGTTCATCGCTCATAAACGAGGAGCCTTGGTCACTGTGGACGTAAGTGGGGAAACCGAACAGGGTGAAGATACTATCTAGGGCCTTAATGACGGTGGCTGCGGGCATGTCAGGGCAAGAGATTGCAAAGGGGAAGCGGGAGTACTCGTCAACGACGTTGAGAAAATACACGTTGCGGTTGGTAGAGGGGAGGGGCCCTTTGAAATCAATACTGAGGCGCTCGAAGGGCCGGGATTCCTTCACAAGGTGGGCCTTACCCTGTTGATAGAAGTGCGGCTTGCACTCCGCGGAGATTTGGCAGTCCCTGGTCATGGCCCTGACCTCCTCGGTGGAGTAGGGCAGGTTGCGGACCTTGATGTAGTGGAGAAGCCGGGTGACCCCCAGGTGTCAGAGGTAATTGTAGATGGCCCTGAGTCGGTCATCTTGCGCGCTGGCGCATGTGCCACGGGTCAGGGCATCTGGGGGCTCTTTGAGCTTCCCAGGACAATAAACGATGCCGTAATTATAGGTGGAAAGTTCGATCCTCCACCTCAAGATTTTATCATTCTTAATCTTGCCCCACTGTGTGTTGTCTAACATGAAGGCTACCGACCGTTGGTCGGTGACGAGGGTAAACCTCTAACCAGCGAGGTAGTGCCTCCAGTGCCGCACAGCTTCCACGATGGCTTGAGCTTCTTTTTTGACTGAGGAGTGTCAAATCTCGGAGGCATTGAGGGTTCGGGAGAAAAAGGCTACAGGCCTGCCCGCCTGATTAAGGGTAGCGGCGAGGGCGACCTCCGACGCGTTGCTCTCCACCTGGAAGCGGATGGACTCATCCACGGCGCGCATCGCGGCTTTGGCAATATCTGCCTTGATGTGGCTGAAGGCCTGGCGGACCTCAGCCGCCAGTGGGAAGATGGTAGCTTTGATCAGTAGGCGGGCTTTGTCCGCATAGTTGGGGACCCACTGGGCATAATATGAAAAGAACCCGAGGCACCATTTCAGGGCCTTGGGGCAGTGGGGGAGAGGGAGTTGCAAGAGGGGGCGCATACGGTCGGGGCCGGGCTCTAGGACTCTGTTTTCCACGACATAGCTGAGCATGGCCAGTCTGGTTGTACGGAAAATGCATTTCTCCTTGTTATAACTGAGGTTGAGGGCTTGGGCGGTTTGGAGAAACTTCTGACGGTTGGCGTCGTGGTTCTGCTGGTTGTGGCCGCAGATGGTGACGTTGTCCAAGTACGGAAATGTGGCCCGCAGCTCGTACTGGTCCACCATTCGGTCCATCGTTCTTTGGAAGACCGAGACCCCGTTTGTGATGCCGAAGGGGACCCGGAGGAAGTGGAAGAGGCGGCCGTCTGCCTCAAAGGCCGTGGAGTGGCGGTCCTCCGGGCGGATTGGGAGCTGGTGGTATGTGGACTTCAGATCTACCGTGGAGAACACCCGGAAGTGTGCAATCTGATTCACCATGTCTGCTATCCAGGGGAGGGGGTACACACCGAGTTGCGTGTACCAGTTTATGGTTTGGCTGTAGTCTACAACCATCCGGTTCTTCTCCCCGGTCCTGACGACCACCACCTGAGCTCTCCAGGGGCTATTACTGGCCTCGATGATCCCTTCCTGCAAGAGCTGCTGGACCTCGGACTTGATAAAAGTCCTGAATACTGTACCACCTGCTCCTGGTGGCGACGGGCTTACAGTCGGCGGTGAGGTTCGTGAAGAGCGGGGAAGGGTCGACCTTCAGGGTTGTGAGGCTACATACGGTGAGAGGGGGTAGGGACCCGTCGAACTTTAGGGTCAGGCTCCTGAGGTTGCACTGGAAGTCCAGTCCCAACAGGAGAGGAGCACAGAGATCGGGGAGTACATATGGTTTGAAGTTTTTTATTCAACACCCTGTATCACGATGTTCGACAGTGTACCCCCGGATCTGCACTGAGTGCGATCCAGAAGCGAGGGAGATTGTTTGAAGTGTGGGGGAGATTTGGAGAGAACAGCGCCTTACCGTGTCTGGGTGTACGAAGCTCTCCGTGCTCCCGGAGTCAAACAGGCAGGACGTTTCGTATCAATTGACCCGGACGGTCATCATGAAGTTCCTGAGGTGCTTTGGGCGTGACTGGTTGAGGGTGACCACGCTGAGTTGCGGGTAGCCGGCATGGTCAGAGGTGGTGGTGTGGTCCCAAGATGACTGCCCCCGTCGGTCGCACGTGTCGGGCGGCGTTGAAGATGGTGGCCAAGATGGCGGCCCCCGTCGGTCGCACGTGTCGGGCGGCGTTGAAGATGGTGGCCAAGATGGCGGCCCCCGTCGGTCGCACGTGTCAGGTGGCGATGAAGATGGCGGCCAAGATAGCGGCCCCCGTCGGTCGCACATGTCGGGCGGCGATGAAGATGGCGGCCAAGATGACAGCCCCCGTGAGTCGCACATGGCGGGCCACGTGGGAGACGGCGGCCCCCGTGAGTCGCATGTGTAGTGTAGAGTCGAAGATGGCTGCCCCCACGAACAACACGAGGCAGGTGACGCGTCCGAATGGAGCGGAGTCGGCAGGCACGCAGCCATGCTGTGGGGTCTGCTGGCCTGTGAATCTGAAAGTCAGGCCTGTGATTTGGAGGACTTGGACCTAGCCAGGCAAACTTTGGCAAAGTGTCCTTTCTTGCCGCAGTCGCTACGGTTTGCGTTCCGAGTCGGGCAACGCTGCCTGGGGTGCTGACCGCAGAAATAGCAAGGTAGCCCCCCGTGTTGGGAGGGCAGCCGCGCGGCACAGGCCTGGGGTACTCTCTGGTCGGGTGTCCACGAGGGGCTCGTGTGGTCGGAGGGGAAAGCGTTGAGGCTCTGAAACGCTACTTCTAGGGAGGTGGCTAGTTTTACCGTCTCTTCTAGATCGAGGGCGCCCTTCTCGAGCAGGCGCTGTCTGACGTAGTTGGACCGGACTCCAGCCACATAGGCGTCCCGGACGGCGAGTTCCATGTGTTGTGAGACCATGACGGCCTTGTAGTTGCAGCTTTGCACGAGTACTTTCAGGTCGCATAGGTACTCCTCCAGCAGATCACATCTGCGTATGTGGTTGCTTCTTCGATTTGCACGGAGATTCGATGGCTGACCTGGGCGTGGAGGAGGCTCAGCTTCTGTTCGTCGGTGACGGAGGGCGAGGAGGAGGCGGTGAGGTAGGCCTTGAAATATCGGAGCGAGTGCGAAAAATCCCTTCGGCTTCAGCAGCCTGTGGGTCGAGTTCCAGTCGGTCAGGTTTGAGGGCTGCTTACATCGCAATGTTTTAGCGGATTAAATTGATGCAACCATGAATTCACACGAGACGGAGAGTTGAAGTGAACTGTGGCTTTAATCCGCTAGAATTGTGCCTGCCTGCAACTGCTCTGCACTGAGGGCCGCCTGCAGGGCAGTGGCTCTATATACCTCCCCCAGAGGGGCGGAGCCAGGGCTGAGCCCACAAGGGCACCAAAATGATACAATGCTGTGCAATACATAAAATGGTCCATAGGTGGAGCTCACAAGGGCACAACATTGTACAACGCAATATAGTGGTGGTGAATGGCTGCCATAATACATTCACCACAGTTCCACAATCTTCATCAACCCCTGATAACCTCAATTCCCTTGCCTAACCTCAATTCCCTTGCCCAACAAGATTCTGGGTTCGATTCAGCCAAATGGGAACAAAGTCCCATAGCGATCCTGTCTAGTCACGTGTTTCCCAGCGCTCCCAGTGCCATGGCTATTCAACATGCCTCACGATGTACAAGAGGACACAATGGGGAATACGCGACCGAGGCCATATGTAGACCCATTTTAAATGGCCTCCCAATCTCAGAGCCCCCCAAAGCGATCTCCGAACCCCCACCCGAAAGCGATCCCCAACCTCCCCGCAGCCCGAACACACTATGGGAGTGTGCCCCTCCAGCCCCCATAAACCAATGCAGGGCACCCCCAACCGAATCCCGCACATGTAAAAAATGACAGATTGGCATTGCATGGCTCCCATAAAATAGACAATGGACAGAGCCGACTGGGGGCCCGATGAGGGAACGGTGCAGAACTGGAAAGGTAACCGCGGACCAGGGGGAGAGGATCACCTCACGCGAAGCCGAGGTAGCAAGATTGGTGACAATCTAGAAGATACTGAAGGGGATGGTAGACGACAAAGAAAACATGCCCTGCTGGCAAAAACCTACGGATCATTGGGCTACCGGAGGGTACAGAGGGGAGGAACTCAACAGAATTCCTGGCGTCGGTACTCAGAAAGCTGGTCAGGGAGGAGTGCTTCATCAAACCCCCAGAGGTGGACCGGTCCCACAGGCCGCTCTGACAGAGATCCAAGTCAGGAGAACCACCACGGGCAATGATAGTGACGCTCCACATATTCCAGAACAAAGAATGGATTCTGAGGTTGTCAAAGAGCACGCGATCGTGCAAGTAGAAAGAACACATCATTCGCTTGTACAAGAACATTGGATCGGACCTGGCCAAGTGGCAGGCAAAGTTTAATGGGGCCAAAACCGCACTGTTTAAAAGCAAAGTGTTGTTCAGCATGCTGTATCTGGCTAGAATATAGGTCGCATACTGGGCAAAGTATAATATTGCGATACGCTAGAAAAAGAAAGCAAGTTTGTCCAAAGGAACGAGGTTGGGAAGAAGCAGTGAGGGAAAATTAATTTAATGTGGACTTTCACGATCCGGGGGGAAAAGGGGTAGCTGTACTTGGGGACGTGGGGTGGGGGGAAACAGATGGGATGGATACAAAAGAATCTGTTTCCAGGGGGGGTCACTACAGTAATCAAGCAAGCTGGTGCACGGGAGTAAAGGGGGGGGGGTGATGCGCCACCCTGTAGTAAGGGAAGGGGGGGATAGTGCAATGAACCAGATGGGACAGGGTGAGGGAAGGGATCGGGGAAGGTGATAAGGTGGAAGCAGGGAAAGGGAGAATGCTGTTTGTAACAGGTCACACTTGGAAATAGCTGGAAAGAGGAAGGAGGGGGTGGCCATCTTGGCTGGCCCATGAACAAAGGGAAACCCCGGCATGCAGGGGCATGTCCATGAGGTAAGTATGCTGACCCCAAAGGATTTGGGGGGGGGGGACTTTATCTGGTGGGTGCGATTGCTGTACCAGGTGCCTGTGGCAAGCGTGCGCACGAACCGGCTTAGGTTGGAGTATTTTAAATTGCACCGGGGGACGAGGCAAGGGTGTCCCCTTTCCCCGTTATTATTTGCTCTATCCATTGAACCGCTACCATAGCGTTGAGAGCTTCAAGGAACTGGCAGGGGCTGGTCCGGGGGAGTGGGTGTGTGCATCGGGTCTCGCTCTACGCGGATGATCTCCTCCTGTGTATTTCGGACCCACTGGAGGGGATGGGGGAGGATCTTAAGGGAATTTGGCGGTTTTTCGAGGTATAAACTGAACGTGGGGAAGAGCGAGTTGTTTGTGATCCAGGCTAAAGGACAGGAGAAGAGACTGACGGAGCTGCCGATGAGGAGGGTAGAGAAGAGCTTTTGTTTTGAAGACAGCCGCACAGGGAAATATCTATTTCTGCACTATGTTAATGTTTGACACTTGCTCTTTTTCTGTTTTTGTTATAACATTTTACAAATACTTCAATAAAAATATTTTTTTAAAAACATTGAACATTAGGCCATCGAAGGTCCCAGAAGACTAACAATTCTCTGGTAAACTTTATTCTTCAATATTGGACTACCAATGTTTAACACAGGAACACATTATAATAGTAAAATTCATACCTGACAGACCACACTAATGTAACCTTTCCATTCTTCTCTGGTTTCAGCATTTTCAGCCTGGAGATAAGGGGAAAGGAAAATCATGTTGTGTGTATATCATTAAAAAGTAGATAGCGCAAAAGAGATTGCAAGAGCTTTGGTTACATTTCATTGTGTTGTTGTAGATAAAGGTCTATAATTCCACTTAATTGTCAGCCATGTATAATGGAAAACAGCAGTGACGGACTGAAATTGTCAGGCATGTGCTCCAAACACAACTTCAAGCTCAGGAGTGGCAAAAGGAGCCGAGATTGTGCTCCCCAGAATAAAGATGATTAAAGAGGGGATTTAATATAGAACATAGAACAGTACAGCACAGAACAGGCCCTTCGTCCCTCGATGTTGTGCCGAGCAATGATCACCCTACTTAAACCCACGTAACCCGTATACCCGTAACCCAACAATCCCCCCATTAACCTTACACTACGGGCAATTTAGCATGGCCAATCCACCTAACCCGCACATCTTTGGACTGTGGGAGGAAACCGGAGCACCCGGAGGAAACCCACGCACACACGGGGAGGACGTGCAGACTCCACACAGACAGTGACCCAGCCGGGAATTGAACCTGGGACCCTGGAGCTGTGAAGCATTGATGCTAACCACCATGCTACCGTGAGGGTAGTGGTGTTTAAAATTATAAGGGATCTTCATAAGGTAAAAAAAGATGAACTGATTCAGGAAGGTCAGTAACCAGAAACCACAGATTTCAAAACTATTGGCAAAAGGGACACGGAGGGAAGAGGATCATTCCTTTTACACAACTTTTTACGATCTGGAGTGCAGTGTTGAAAAAGCTGGTGAGAGTAGGTAATAATTTTGCAAAGCAGATGGATAACAATGGAAAAGGAAACATTTGCAGAGGTACATGGAAACAAGAGGGGAATAGGTAGCAAATCGCTCTTTCAAAGAGGTGACCCATGCATGATGGAACACATGGCTTCTTTTTGTTCTGGTGGATTCTATGGGGACAATTTTAACACTCGTGGGTTCAGGACATTTGGAAGGAAGGGTTTCCACTCCATTACTGTTCAGATTGTGTGACCACCGTCTCCGTATCATGCACGTGTGCCCACTACCCAGGAAGTGTGCATGACAGCTACATCCCGGGGCAATCGGAGATCTGTAGCATCTTCGGTGACCACTCCAGGATGATCGGTTGGCTCTTGGGGAACAAGACAATACCCGCCAATGTCCTGCTGATGACGCTGGTAAAGATGCCTGAGACCAAGACAGAGACCTGATATAATGAGACTCATGTTGCCACTCGTGCTGTCATTGAGTGGTGCATCAAACGGTGAAAAAGCCGTGCTCTGCAGTACACCCCCCCAGAAGGTCCTCACTTTGTGGTGGTCTGCTGTGCCCTCCATAACCTGGCACAGCAGTGAGACGACATGCTGGAAGAGGAGGAGGAGGAGGAATATGCAGCTTCATCTGAGGAGGTGGCAGACCAGGAGGATGACCCCGGGGAGGTGGCGGAAGATGGGAGTGTTGGCGGCGGCAAGGGTCCAACATTGCCCCGAGGTTCAGGGAGGCCCTCATCCTTACTAGATTCTCAAAGGACAAAGCTGTGACCATCAACTCAAACCCCTTCCCAAATTCCCACCTTCCTCCCCAATCTCTCCTTCACTTCCTCTCCCTCCTCCCATTTCCCTCCTCCTGCCCCCAATTTCCCATCCTTTTCCCCCCATCCCTGCCTCCCCAACACACCACCTCTTCACCGACTACCCTGTTCCACCCTCCAGGGGGCTGTGTAACATCACTCCAGTGTGATGGGTCTGTGTTGGCACCATTAGTGGGTCACCATACAAGACAGGAGAATGATGATAACTCACTGAGGAAAGCTCTGGTGCTCCTCACTTTCTGTAAAAGTTTGATTCCTGTCGTTGTGCTGACAGCGCGTTCACACCCATCCTCTGAACAACACACCCACCCCCAGTGCCGTCCACTCAGTGCTCCTCACTCTTCTTGATCTTTCGTGGTCTACTGCTACGTCTCCAGGATGCACATCAGAGGTGGAGGCAGTCTGCAGCTTTTCTGCACCCTTTGACCTCTGACGACCTTGGCGGACATCCTCAGGAGGGCCTGGATCTGGAGGGCCTTGGCCGACTTACTGGTGTCACTGACATCACTATGCGGCCATGTTCCGCCCCCTGCCCTTGAGAGGCACAGGTGTCAGAATGGGGGTGGGGGGAGATTCAGAAGAACTGGAGACCACCGTCATCTCCTTGGGGCAGGCCCCAGGTTGGCCTCCAGCACTTCTTCCCTGACAGTACCCGTAAGGTCCTGTGGGACTCCATGGGACAGAAGGGCAGTTGGATTGGTGTAGAAGCCAGCTATTTTCTATAGGTAAAAGTGATAGGTAAAAGATAGCTATTTAGTATTAAGTCCTTAGTCTATTAAATACTCATTTTAAAAATCACTCATGACCACAGGTCATTTCAAAACACATATTCAGCATGACACAGCATAATTAATTTCAAGACAGTGGAACATTAAGATACATAATTTAACAGAAACACAAAAACCATGATACAACAAACACTTTTCACTCAGCTAATAAATACATTTCTCAAGACAGTGTCCAAAGACAGGACAGGTTCCATGGCAACGGCACAGTAACCTAAAGACGCTGTTGTCCTCAGCATGAATCCAGTTCAAGCAGCTTGCGATAATGGCACAGAATCGCATTCCAGAACACATACAAGATTTCATTTATGAAACATTTCAAGTTAATGTTGCACATAAAGACAGACAGCTAACCGTCAAATCAAACTTATTTGATTCTAACCCAAACCAATTAGGATTACATAGGGGTGTAGCTAGATGGCTAAAGACAGATATGATTTAGTATAATCGTGATAGATCGTACGGCCATTTTCCATTCATGAATCATCTATACTTTGATCTAACTTACTCGCCGTCTCTATCTTTCATACTTTCATTTTCCAACTCTGACTTTTGAAGTTATTTCAAGCTGTTTTGCTGTAAGCAAGAAAATCATTTCTGTATTATTTGAAAGTTGAATTGCCTACAAAATTGCTTCTCTTTGAGTCCTTTTACATGCCGGATTTATTCGAGAATAAGGTTTAAATGATTCTCAATTGTAATCGATAGAGACAAATAAAATGATTCTTATTTGCCTCCGGGCAGTGTTAACTCAAATTTCTACTGAGTTTTAGCATTCGCAAGTGCCACAAGATCTACATGGTAGATCTCCACAAGTGGGCTCCACATGCCCCTGAATCATCTGGTGCTGCCAGTGCTGGTGGCTCCCTATTGTCTGCACAATGCTGTTTCCGCCCTAAGCGATGCTTCCTGGGTGGCTGAGCCCATGCTCTGGAGTGTCTTGGCAATGTCCCCTGTGTCTGGGACATGACGTTGAGGCCCTCAGCCATGGTCATCACAGACTGAACCATGCCTTGGGCACCACCAGTCAAGTGCTCCAGGCCTTCCACTGCGGTCATCACCCTAGCAGTGTTAGTCTTGGTGCCACGCATCGTCAGCATCATCTACTGCACCTGTAGCCTTTGAGTCTCCTCCAATTGGTTATGCACTCACTGGAATGACACTGATGCCCCTCCTGAATATCCCTGCTGTGTCCCATCATCTGCAGCAGCTCTGGGAGAACCTTATCCAGAGTCACAACATCTGACTGGGACCCAGCTGAGTCCTAGGATGCAGTTGACTTCTGACTGCTGCCTCCCTTGGATGTTCCTGCCTCCACTTGATGTGGATCAACAACTGTGTGATGCTCACCAGATTGTGCCCCAGAAGCCTACCCACTAATGTCACCCACTGAGGTATGCATCTCTGCGCTGGTGAAAGGTGGGGGGTGATAGCGGTGATGCCTCGATGATGGTCTCCTTGGAGGTCTCCTCCCGGGTGTTATCTTGGGTGGCGGGGGAGCAATTCTGGATGATCCAGCCTTACCAGATGGAAATCATGCGAGAAAATGGACATATGGTCAGAGAGAGGGGAGGATCATTTTGTCTGACATGAACTATTCACTTGAGACAGGTCACCTGGGTGAAGGAGAAGTGGATTCTCACCTCTGTGGCACAGGCCAAGAAGTCTTACAACACCAGCTTAAAGTCCACCAGGTTTTGTTTCAAATCACTAGCTTTTGGTGCACTGCTCCTTCCTTTTTTTATAAATGTTTTTTATTCAGTTTTCATGTTTTATATTGAACAAATTACAAATTGTTAGAGAGTGAAAAAGAAAAACACGCAAAAATTAACATATATATTTACAGGTGAGCATCTTCGTAGTAATAACTGTGGCCTCCCCCTCTTTGCCGGCATACATATTTTACATTCCCCAACATGTTTATTGGCATTTATTTAGTTTGGTTTTGGGCCTTAGCTAGCCATCAAACCCCCATAACGAGCCCGTAGCCCCCCCCCTCCCCGCCGGCTACCTTCCCCCGACTATTCTTCCTCTTGTACGTTGGCCACAAACAGGTCCCGGAACAATTGCATGAATGGCTCCCACGTTCTGTGGAAGCCGTCGTCCGACCCTCGGATGGCGAATTTGATTTTCTCCATTTGGAGAGAATCCGAGAGGTCGGACAGCCAGTCTGCAGCTCTGGGCGATGCTGCTGACCGCCAGCCAAACAGGATTCTACGGCGGGCGATCAGGGAGGCAAAGGCAAGGGCGTCCGCCCTCCTCCCCAGGAATAGATCTGGCTGGTCTGAAACCCCGAAGACCGCCACTATCGGGCATGGCTCCACCCTCACCCCCACTACTTTGGACATAGCCTCGAAGAAGGCTGTCCAGTACTCCACAAGTCTGGGGCAAGACCAGAACATGTGGGCGTGGTTGGCCGGGCCTCTTTGGCACCGCTCACATCTGTCCTCCACCTCCGGGAAGAACCTACTCATACGGTTTCTCGTTAAGTGGGCTCTATGTACCACTTTTAGTTGCGTCAGGCTGAGCCTTGCGCACGTGGAGGTGGAGTTGACCCTATGCAGTGCTTCGCTCCAGAGTCCCCACCCTATCTCCATCCCCAGGTCGTCCTCCCATTTCCTTCTTGTTGCGTCCAGTACGGTGTCGCCCCTATCTACCAGTCGGTCATACATGTCACTACAGTTCCCTTTCTCTAGGATACTTGCATCCAGTAGGTCTTCCAGTAGTGTCTGTCGTGGCGGTTGTGGGTACGTCCTTGTCTCCTTTCGTAGGAAGTTTTTGAGCTGCAGGTACCGTAGCTCGTTCCCCCCAGCTAGCTGAAATTTCTCTGTCAGTTCGTCCAGTGTTGCGATCCTGTCGTCCGTGTACAGGTCCCTGACTGTCAGTGTCCCCCCGTCCTGTCTCCACCTTTTGAAGGTGGCGTCAGTCAGTGCTGGTTTGAACCTATGGTTGTTGCAGATGGGAGCCTTGTCCGACATTTTGTTCAGGCCAAATTGCTGCCGCAGTTGGTTCCAGGATTGGAGGGTGGCTGTCACCACTGGGCTGCTGGAGTGTTTTTTGGGTGGGGATGGGAGTGCTGCCGTGGCGAGGGCCCGGAGGGAGGTCCCCATGCAGGAGGCCTCCTCCGCACGCACCCACTCGGCTTCTGGCTCCTGGATCCATCCCCTTACTCGCTCGGCTGTTGCCGCCCAGTGGTAGAATTGTAGATTCGGGAGGGCTAGCCCCCCCCTGGATTTTGCTTTCTGTAGGACCTTCTTTGGGATCCGAGCATTTTTACCCTCCCATACGAACGCCATGATAAGTTTGTCCAGCGCTACGAAGAAGGCCTTGGGGATGTAGATCGGAATGGATCTAAACAGGAAGAGGAACCTGGGCAATACGTTCATTTTGATCGTCTGGACTCTTCCTGCGAGGGAGAGTGGGAGTGTGTTCCATCTTTGCAGGTCCTTTTTTACTTCCTCCGCCAGGCTGGTGAGGTTCCATTTGTGGATCCCTTTCCAGTCATGGGCTATTTGGATCCCCAGGTAGCGGAATTTATGTCGGGCTTGTTTGAACGGCAGCCCCTTTAGTGCTGCCCCCCCCCCCCTTGCTGGTGTACTGGGAAGATCTCGCTTTTGCTCATGTTGAGTTTGTAGCCCGAGAAGGCTCCAAACTCTTTCAGGAGCGCGATGATTCCGTCCATGCTGCTTTGTGGGTCCGAGATGTAGAGGAGCAGATCGTCTGCATAGAGTGAGACTCTGTGCTCTCTGCCTCCCCTTCGGATCCCCCTCCAATTTTTTGCTGCCCTGAGCGCAATTGCTAGCGGTTCGATTGCTAGTGCGAACAGCAGTGGGGACAGTGGGCATCCTTGTCTGGTGCCCCTGTGCAGCTGGAAGTATTGGGAGTTGGTATTGTTGGTCCGTACACTCGCCATGGGGGCGTTGTATAGGAGTTTTACCCACGCGGTGAACCCTGTTCCAAGCCCGAACCGCTCCAGTACCTCTATGAGGTATTTCCATTCGACTCTGTCGAAGGCCTTTTCTGCGTCCAGGGAGACGATCACCTCTTGTGTTCTCTCCCCGGAGGGGGTCATTATCACGTTCACCAGGCGCCTGATGTTTGAGGTGAGCTGTCTACCTTTGACGAAGCCCGTCTGGTCCTCTGTGACCACCTCAGGTACACAGTCTTCTAGCCTTTTGGCTAGGATTTTGGCCAGTATTTTGTCGTCTGCGTTCAGCAGAGATATGGGTCTGTATGACCCACATTCCGTTGGGTCTTTGTCTTTCTTAGGTATCAGCAAGATTGAGGCCTGTGCTAACGTGGGTGGCAGTGTGCCCCTAGATAGCGAGTCTGTGAACATCTCCCGCAGGTGCGGGGCCAGCGCTGTCGCAAATTCTTTGTAGAAGTCCGCCGGGAATCCGTCCGGTCCCGGCGCCTTCCCCGTCTGCATGGAGCTGATACTGTCCATGATCTCTCCCAGTGCTAGTGGTGCTTCCAGGTCCCATTTCCTTCCCTCTCCCACGACTGGTATGACCAGTCCATCAAGGAACCGGTTCATCCCAGCCTTCCCCGTTGGGGGCTCTGAGGTGCACTGCTCCTTCCTCAAGTGAACTTGCAGTTGGCAGACCAACTTTGCAGTCACTGAAAATCCTGCGATCTCCAGGGCCCATTCCGAGTGAGGACTTGAATCCCTGGGCCTCAGTCCTCCGTCTTGGCCCTTTCCCGTTTATTATGGGCTAGCTCTTCTGCGGGGACAAGAGAGGCCATTTTGAGCCGCACGTCTGATGGGTCAGGGGGTCTATAGCATATGGCATGTGTAGGCACTGCACCTGGACATTAAGGGGCTGTGTTGGTAGGCGCCAGGGGATTTTTGATGAACAAGCACGAAGATTGGATGTGGGGAGGGTGTGCGGTGCCAGCCAGTGATTCGTTGTGGGGGAGGGGTGGTAGGCAGAGTTGATGCTGTGAGAGAGGTGGTAGCATACCCTTGCAGCTCGGTGTGGTAGTTGGCCTTCTTCCAACATTGAACCGCGATCCTTCTAGTCATGCTGCCCGGCCTGACAGCTGCTGCCACTGACGGCATTGCTGACCCAGCTCTTGGTCCTTCGACCCTTTCGGCTGACTGCTGACTGGAAGGGAGTGGTGAGGGAGAGTTTAACAGCAGTTCCGTCTTATTAGCGGCAAGCAGCTGGCCGCTGGTCTGGCGAAGCAGACGACAAGGGGGGCTCATTTACAGCACTCAGTGGTCGTTGAGGAACACCCTGTCAAATGCACCCAAAATGATACTTTGAAATTGTTTTGTTAAATCGTGCCCATAATATAACCAAAATTTTGTCACGTCTGAAAATTTCTGCGTTTTTGACAAAAGGACAATATCCTATATGTTCACCTGATTACAATGTCTGCATTTAGAGGTTAAAAACGGTTCTTCCGACTGAATATCGCTTTACTTTGAAGTAAAAGAACGAAAATAACATTGTATTCCTTAAAACAGTTAAAACACAACCAACGATTGGACACTGGGTCGAGGTCATTACTAAGATAAGAGATTCCAGTTCATTGATAATTGTGATTGCGCCCTCTTAGAAATTAGGAGATAATTGCCCAACCTTTATTTATTCTCAAAGTGTTGTAGTTTTTAAAAATAGCTACAGCAATTTGGGCAGCAGGGTAGCATGGTGGTTAGCATAAATGCTTCACAGCTCCAGGGTCCCAGGTTCGAGTCCCGGCTGGGTCACTGTCTGTGTGGAGTCTGCACGTCCTCCCCCTGTGTGCGTGGGTTTCCTCCGGGTGCTCCGGTTTCCTCCCACAGTCCAAAGATGTGCGGGTTAGGTGGATTGGCCATGCTAAATTGCCCGTAGTGTCCTACAAAAAGTAAGGTTAAGGGGGGGTTGTTGGGTTACGGGTATAGGGTGGATACGTGGGTTTGAGTAGGGTGATCATGGCTCGGCACAACATTGAGGGCCGAAGGGCCTGTTCTGTGCTGTACTGTTCTATGTTCAATCTGCGATTCCAATTTGGGCAAACCTAAGCATTAAACTGTTTATCCATAATTGTAATTTATCAGCCAATTTTCTTCTATGTGACCAACCCAAAGGTCAGTTTTTATTTTTCCCAAAGTACCTGGTTCAATAAAAGTTAGATCTTCACCTCTGATTTTCCACGCTTTAGTGTTAAATAAAAATGTTTTATTTTTGGGTATCCTATAAAATCCTGCTGTTTTACTTATGTTATATACCTATTTCCTTCCAGAATCTTTCTTTTTTTTTAAAAATAATTTTTATTGGAATTTTTTGAAAAAAATATATAGCAACAGAATAATAATAATAACAATAATAAACACCCCCCAGCACCCGTAACAACGCATGTAACGAACCCCCCCACCCCCCAACCCAATAAACAAAATAAATTAATAAGCAAATTAACTTAAACAATACCCCCCTGTAACCCTCCCTCCTTTCTCTTCCCCCCCCCCTCCTTTCTCCTCCCCCCCCCCTCCTCCTTTTCCCCCCGTCCTCCCTCGCGTTGCTGCTGCTGCTGACCTAGTTCCTTATCGTTGAGCCAGAAAGTCGAGTAAAGGCTGCCACCTCCTAAAGAACCCTAATACCGCCCCGTCGGGGCGAATGTGACCGTCTCCAGCTTAATGAATCCCGCCATGTCATTGATCCAGGTCTCCACGCTCGGAGGTCTCACATCTTTCCACTGCAGCAAGATCCTCCGCCGGGCTACTGGGGACGCAAAGGCCAAAACATCGGCCTCTTTTGCCTCCTGCACTCACGGCTCCACCCCAACCCCAAAAATCGCGAGTCCCCAGCCTGGCTTGACCCTAGACCCTACCACCCTCGACACCATCCTCGCCACCCCCTGCCAGAATTCCCCCAGTGCCGGGCATGCCCAAAACATATGGGCATGGTTCGCTTGGCTCCCCGAACACCTAATGCACCAGTCCTCACCCCCAAAAAACTTGCTCATCCTCGTCCCGGACATATGAGCCCTGTGCAGTACCTTGAACTGGATGAGGCTAAGCCTTGCACATGAAGAGGAGGGGTTCACCCTCTCCAGGGCGTCCGCCCATGTCCCCTCCTCAATCTGCTCCCCCAGCTCCACTTCCCACTTAGCCTTCAGCTCCTCTACCGGCGCCTCCTCCACCTCCTGCATCACCTGGTAGATGTCAGACACCTTCCCATCCCCGACCCACACCCCGAAAGCACCCTATCCCTTACCCCCCACGGGGGCAGCGAAGGGAACCCCTCCACCTGCCGCCTAGAACAGAACAGAACAGTACAGCACAGAACAGGCCCTTCGGCCCTCGATGTTGTGCCGAGCAATGATCACCCTACTTAAACCCACGTAACCCGTATACCCGTAACCCAACAATCCCCCCATTAACCTTACACTACGGGCAATTTAGCATGACCAATCCACCTAACCCGCACATCTTTGGACTGTGGGAGGAAACCGGAGCACCCGGAGGAAACCCACGCACACAGGGGGAGGACGTGCAGACTCCACACAGACAGTGACCCAGCCGGGAATCGAACCTAGGACCCTGGAGCTGTGAAGCATTTATGCTAACCACCATGCTACCCTGCTGCCCCTAGCAAACGCCTTGACCTGAAGGTACCTGAACATATTCCCCGGGGGGAGCTCAAACTCCCCCCGGGGAATATGGGGCCTCACGGTAGCATGGTGGTTAGCATCAATGCTTCACAGCTCCAGGGTCCCAGGTTCGATTCCCGGCTGGGTCACTGTCTGTGTGGAGTCTGCACGTCCTCCCCGTGTGTGCGTGGGTTTCCTCCGGGTGCTCCGGTTTCCTCCCACAGTCCAAAGATGTGCGGGTTAGGTGGATTGGCCATGCTAAATTGCCCGTAGTGTAAGGTTAATGGGGGGATTGTTGGGTTACGGGTATACGGGTTACGTGGGTTTAAGTAGGGTGATCATTGCTCGGCGCAACATCGAGGGCCGAAGGGCCTGTTCTGTGCTGTATTGTTCTATATTCTCCTCCAGATCACCCAGGCTCGCAAACCTCCCGTCAATGAACAGGTCTCCCAACTTCCTAATGCCCGCCCTGTGCCACCCCAGGAACCCGCCATCAATGTTCCCTGGGACAAACCGGTGGTTCCCCCGCAGCGGGGCCTCCACCGAGCACCCCACTTCCCCCCCTGTGTCACCTCCACTACCCCCAAATTTTGAGGGTAGCCGCCACCATCGGGCTCGTAGTATACCTCGTTGGAGGGAGTGGCAATGGCGCCGTTACCAGTGCCTTCAGGCTCGTGCCTTCACAGGATGCCATCTCCAGCCATTTCCATGCTGCCCCCTCCCCATCCATTACCCACTTGCGTACCATCGAGACATTAGCCGCCCAATAGTACCCAGAGAGGTTGGGCAGCGCCAGCCCCCCTCTATCCCTGCCCCGCTCCAAAAAGACCCTCCTCACCCTCGGAGTCCCGTGCGCCCAAACAAATCCCAGAATGCTGCTGTTCACCCTCCTAAAAAAGGCCCTCGGAGTGAAAATGGGGAGACACTGAAACATAAACAAAAACCTCGGGAGCACCGTCATTTTAACGGACTGTACTCTACCCGCCAATGACACCGGCAGCATGTCCCACCTTTTAAACTCCTCCTCCATCTGCTCCACCAACCTAGTAAAATTAAGCTTGTGCAGAGTCCCCCAACTCCTAGCCACCTGAACCCCCAGGTACCTAAAACTCCTCACTGCCCTTTTTAGCGGGAGCTTCCAGAATCTTTCTAATCCACTCAAATTCCCTTGCATTCCAATAAAGGAATAAAAGGGTGATATCATCGGCAAAGCCAAAAATGTAACAGAATATTTCTGAGTGTCTTATCATCATGAAGCCACCCCCAGGGTAGCACAGTGGCGCAGTGGATAGCACTGGGACTACGACACTGAGGACCCGGGTTCGAATCCCAGCCCTGGGTCACTGTCTGTGTGGAGTTTGCACATTCTCCCAGTGTCTGCATGGGTTTCACCCTTACAACCCAAAAGATGTGCAGGTTAGGCGGATTGGCCATGCTAAATTGCCCCTTAATTGGGGAAAAAAAAAATTATTGGATACTCTAAACAAAAAAATTTTTTTTTTTTTTAAATGAATCATCGTCCAGAGAACACATCAACATTTCCATCACAATATCAAGCAAAATACGAAAATTGGTGGAGTGATAAATAGTGAGGATAGCCTTCGATTACAGGAGGATATACATGGGCTGATCAGTGGCAAATGGAATTCAATCCAGGTAAGTAGGAGGTGATGCACCTGGGAGGACAAACAAGGCAAGGGAATACATGATAATCGGAAACACCGAGAATCAGAGGGATCTTGATGTGCATGCACATCATGTCCCTTATGGTAGCAGAGAGGTGGATACAGTGGTCAAGAAAGCATATGGTATACTTGCCTTTATTAGCTGATGCATAGAGTTTAAGAGCAGGAGATTGTGCTGGAAATGTATAAAGCGTTGGTTAGGCCACAGCTAGAGTATTGTGTGCAGTTCTGGAGAGATGCGATAGCACTGGAAAGGGAGCAGGGGAGACTTACCAGGATGTTGCCTGGGCTGGAGGGTTTTAGTTATGAAGAGAGATTGTGTAGACTCGGATTGTTTTCCTTGGCGCAGAGGAGACTGAGGGGGGGCATGATTGAGATGCATAAAATTGAGGGGCATAGATAGAGTAGACAGGGACAAATCTTTCCTCTTGGTGGAGGGATCAATAAACAGGGGGCATAGATTTAAGATAAGGGACAGGAGGTTTAGAGGGAATGTGAGGAATTTGTTTTGACCCAGAGTGTGGTGGGAGTCTGGAATTCGCTGCCTGAAAGGGTGGTGGAGGCAGAGACCCTCATTACATTTTAGAATTATTTGGATGTGCACTTGCGATCCCAGGGCACACAAGGTTTTGGGCCAAATGTTAAAAAATGAGATTAGAATGGTCATGTGGTTGTTTTTGACCAGCGCAGTCGCGATGGGCCGAAGGGTCTTTTCTGTGCTGTCTGACTCTAAAATTGGTGATAAAGGGTCCCCTTGTTCCACTCCTCTATTGATTGGTATGGGACTACTAGATCATTTATTCACTTCCACTACCATAGGAGTATCAATATATCAATTCTGAATCAAATTGACAGATTCTTTACCTATTTCCAGCTTTTAATAAAAGAGCTTATGATCAAATCTACAAATACCATCGCTTGACACCCAGATAACAATTTTTCAAAATCACTATTATTTTGTGGTTACGTCCTGAGACCCCAGCAATAAATCCTTTTTGTCTCTCATTTAGTTTGACCAAATTACAATGATTGGCCAAATTGTTTGTAAATAGTCTTATATAATGGATTCTATAGTTAATGGATTAGCCGTCTCCAATAGTTCATATTCTTCATTAGTTCAGTTTTGGGAATCAGAATGGTTCAGACATACTTTGTTTTTGGTAGCTCTCCTGATATTAACCAAATTGTAAATAGCTTACTCAGAAATCGGGGACTTTTATTATTAAACTGAATCAACTCTGTATTTTATCTAATCCTGGGGCTGCATCAGCTTTAAACTGATCAATTACCTCTAAAACCTCTTGATCTCTAATGGGTTCTATAATTTTTTTGTTATCCCTATTCTTTTTATAAACACTACATTTATTGATATCTGCTTTCGTATTACTCATAGCCAATCTTAAAATAATCTTCTAATTCCTCTATATCCAAAGGGCCCTCTGTCTATTTAGGTCTACCATTAATTGGGGAGATAATGCTCTATTACGTTTATATAGAATTTGTATGTTCATAAACTGACATTTCTTAATTGTCCTTCTCTTAACAGCCCCAGAATGTATCTTTTTTTTTAAATGAATTTAGAGTACCCATTTCATTTTTTCCAAAGTAGGGGCAATTTAGCACAGCCAATCCACCTACCCTGCACATCTTTGGGTTGTGGGGGCTGAGACCCACGCAGACACGGGGAGAATGTGCAACCTCCACACGAACAGTGACCTAGAGCCGGGATCGAACCTGGGACCTCAGCGCAGTGAGGAAGCAATGCTAGTCACTGCGCCACCATGCTGCCCTCCCCAGAATGTATCTTGAGACCGGGGGCTGGATTCTCCATTATTGGGACTATGTCCCCACGCCGGCGTCAGAACAGTGAAGATTTATGCCAGAAAAACTTGGTTCAAAGGGACACAAATTCCTAGCACTGCAGGGGGCTAGCAGGGACCCGGAATAGATTTCGCAGCTTTTGCTGCAGATATGGGATCCCGAACTTCCGGGTCGGAGGCCACGCATGCGCACGGTGGCAGCCTCCGCGGACTCAGACCACGGAGCTAGACCCACAAAAGAGACCCATCGATCAGCCGTGCGCCCGACCCTCAACCCCCGCACAAGCACACCCTGGCCACCTACAAGGCCCCTCTGGCCACCGATCGGCCCGCCTCCAACAAGGATGGCCGTAGACGGAGTCCGCAGCCACCACTCAAGTATCCTGACCGGCTGGAGCACCGTTCCACGCCGTCGGGGCTTCAGCTGGTCCGGGGGGGGGGGGGGGGGGGGGAGATGGCTGAGTGGGCCTCTGGAAATGGCCCCAGGTATGTTCCAGGTGGCGCGGCGTACTCCCCGAGTACATCACTTTTTGGGGCCCCGCAGAAATCGGTGAACAGGCGCTGGTCCCGATTTCTTGCAGGAACATTGATTCTCAGACCCCACGTCGGCCGCAATTTTGCCACGAGGATGCGGAGAATCCAGCCCCTTGTAGTTTAACATTTTTGTCCGTTTATTTGTCCAACATTTTTTTAAATCGCGATCTATCCGACGGCTGAATAATTCTACATTTTGATTTTGTATTTTCACTCTGTTCCTCCTCTTTTTTTCCTGTCGGACTTAATCCAGAATGGCGTCTGCAAACCTTAGCAAACCCTTCTTGTCAGCTTGATTAGTTAAATCCTCTTCTGCAGCCATAGAACTGATATTTCTTTTATCCGATTTGGTTAGTTTTAACCAAAAAACGTAAGTCCTTTAAACTTCTTTAACTCTAAAAGAAGTGACATCTCTTCCTCAGACCACACTGAATTCATCTTCTCTATATTGTCTACCTGGTCCACCTTTTTCTCATCAGTTCTCTTCCTATTTCTGTTTTGTTGCTGAGTATGTACCCCATGATGACTCAGGCCTCTTTTAGTTTTAAATTCCTTTCCACATAAACTACATGAAAATTCCAATTCAGACATGGCTTCACTTTGGACTACTGTGCATTTAGGGAAGTGACAAGCTATGGGGTGATTTTCGTCCGTCTTATTACATTTCCCATATTTAACTACCAATTTGCATTCTAATCTAAAATGTTTCCTAAAATTAGTGATGGAATTGAAAACCATGGAACATAAAAGACATCCAAAATGGATAAACTAAACTAAAAGTATTACCATAATTGGACTTTCTGAATTCTCCCTCGGTGTACCCGAACAGGCGCCGGAGTGTGGTAACTAGGAGATTTTCACAGTAACTTCACTGCAGTGTTAATTTAAGCCTACTTGTGACACTAATAAAGATTATTATTTCTATTGTACTCTTTGCTTGGTATTATAGCACTTTTTGGGATTTCCTCCCCTTGTCACTCTTGTACGATAAAATCATTAAAATCGTCAAAATTATTTAAATCCATCCAGGTAAAATACACGCTCTTATTATAAAATGATAAATTAGTAAAACCATTAAGATATTCACTATCCATATTAGGCTCTTCATTCTTCCCTTCTAAAGATGACAAATTCCCTGCTGGACTTTGACTACACTTCACAAACTGGAGTCTCAATGTTTAAAAGGGTGGTAACCTTTAAAAGGTTTGGTCGGGTCTTCCCGATAAATTTTTGTTGAGACATTATTGCAGGTTGGGATGCTATCAAGTATCGGAACAGTATTCTACATTATCCTTAGCTTTAGAGGTGATCTTGTTTCGTCGTTTTATTTTTCGCCGTCCTAATTTCTCAACCAGAGGAGAAAAAATGGTTCACGCAAACCAACACCAACAAGGGAATGGTTTTGCAAACGGTTTGCCGTCACTCTAAGATGAAAGGAAATTAATCAACAGCAGCGACCAAGACCGTTATCTGTCTAAAGATATCTATATCTTAAAGTGACGTTGCCAGGAATACCACTAGGAGGTCCTGCCCCGAGGAGGGTAAAAGAATGGAAAACTCCTGAGCCATAGGTATTCCCGCCGTTTACCCGTGCTTCATTGAATTTCTTCACTTTGACATTCAGAGCACTGGGCAGAAATCACATCATGTCAACACCAACCAGCAACTTTTGCAATGCTTTGTTTTAATTAAACAGTCAGATCCTCCTGGTCCGCACCAGGTCTGCAGCTAGGATGATCCACAGGAAGGGCCTGGCGCACATCCAGATTCACCACCGCCCCGGAGGGCAGCACCTTGTCCAGCTGCGGCACGTGCTCAGCCCCACTTCACACCCCAGCCCGACCAACCCAGTTCTTAGAGCCAATCCTTATCCCAAAGTTATTGACTTCCCTACTTCCCTTACCGGCATGTTCCAAAATGCCAGAGGCTGTTAACCTGGGAGACCTGCTGTGGATATGGGTATGGCCTGGAATGAGATTTAAACCATCTCTCCCGGATTTTCAGGGGCCAGTCTGAGCTCACCGGACGTCGCTGGAACAATGACACTTTCCAAGGCACGAGGCCCTCTCTTGTTGCGAACCCATCCCTGTCCTTCCCCAGGGCTCCTGCCAGCTGTTCCAGGATCATTGGCATTACCACACTGGGCGCCAAGAGATGCCAGTCCCCGTCACTCCGGATTTAGGGCTCTGAGCCAGACTCCCTTTTGATCGGATGGGGATAACAGGGGCCGTCGCCCTTCGCAATGGCATTCACATGTTTCCTGGGACTGAAACCCTTCTCTACTTTGGCCTTCAGGTTCTCCTTTGAATATTTGCTACTCCAACCAAGATCTGCACCCAAGATGGCTCCACCCGGGCACAGGGCAGGAGGTTTGATGCCAAACCCACATTTGGCTCCCCACGCCATTTGCTGCTCTGATCGGGAATCCCAATTGGAGTGGAGGAGAATGAAGACTCCCTGCCAATGAGTGTGTGAGGCGAATGCGAGACGCGAAGTACGAATGGAGAGGAGTCGGAGACTGCCTTACACTCAATCTCTTTTCTCTCTCACTACCATACACACGCTCACTCGTTCCCACTCACCCACCCAGATACACTGACCCTCACACTGACCCTCACATCCTGTGGATTTTTATTACTTTTTAAAAACTTTATTGCTGAGCTGCTGGC
Source organism: Scyliorhinus canicula (assembly GCF_902713615.1). NCBI lineage: Eukaryota > Metazoa > Chordata > Chondrichthyes > Carcharhiniformes > Scyliorhinidae > Scyliorhinus > Scyliorhinus canicula. The sequence continues at coordinate 42,767,436 of NC_052153.1, forward strand.
AATTTCCCTGAGAGCTTCAAGGGGTTTTGGGGGGGGGGGGGGGGGGGGGGGGGGGGGGGGGAAGAGGTTCTCGGGGTACAAACTGAACATGGCAAACCAGGAGGGTAGGTTGAGGGGGCTGCCGTTCAGGCTAGTAGGGGACAGCTTTAGATACTTAGGGATACAGGTGGTGCGGGACTAGGGGCTGTCTGCACAAGTGGAACTTATCTTGGTTGGTGGAGCAAATGAGAGCTGTGTTCCGGAGGTGTGATGCGCTCCCACTGACACCAGTGGGGAGAGTGCACACGGTTAAAATCACAATCCTCCCGAGATTCCTGTTCGTCTTCCAGTGTCTCCCCACTTTGATTCCGCGGTCTTTTTTCAAGAAGGTCAATAAAATGATTATGGGATTCGTGTGGGCAGGGAAGATTGGGTGCGGAGATTGATGCTTGAGAGGAACCGAGAGGAATGGGGGGCCGGCAAATACGACTGGGCGGCCAACATAGTTATGATAAGTAAGTGGATAGGGGATGTGGGGTTGGTTTGGGGGCAAATGGAGGCCGCTTCGTGCAGGGGCACCAGTTTGGCAGCCCTGGTCACGGCGCCCTTGCCGCTCCCGCCAGCACCGTACTCCACCAGCCCTATAGTGGTGGCGACTTTGCCGATCTGGGGCCAATGGAGAAGGCATGTGGGGGGAGTGAGGGCATCGGTTTGGTCCCCAATTTGCGACAATCACTGGTTTGCCTCAGGGAATATGGACGGTGGGTTCCGAGCACGGCGGAGAGCTGGGATTGACTGGATGGGGGATTTGTTCTTGGAAGGGAGCTTCCCGAGCATGAGGGCGTTAGAGGAGAAATTTGGGATGGCGAGAGGGAATGAGTTCAAGTACTTGCAGGTGCGGGACTTTCTACGCAGACAGATTCCGTCCTTCCCACGCCTGCCAGTAAAGGGGATCCAGGACAGGGTAGTGTCCAGTGGATAAGTGAGGGAGGGGAGGGACTCAGATACATATAAGGAACTTATAGGAGGAGAGGAGACACAGACCGAGGAGCTGAAGCTTAAGTGGGAAGAGGAGCTCGGGGGTGAGATGGAAGAGGGCTTATGGGCGGAGGCGTTGAGTAGGGTAAACGCGACCGCAACATGCGCCAGGCTCAGCCTGATTCAATTCAAGGTCGTCCATCGGGCCCACATGACAGTGGCCCGGATAAGCACATTTTTCGGATTGGAGGACAGGTGCGCCAGACGTTCGGGAGGGCCGGCGAACCATGTCCACATGTTTTGGGCATGCCCGAAACTCAGGGGGTACTGGCAGGGGTTTGTGGATGTTATGTCCCGGGTACTGAAAACAGGGGTGGTGATGAGTCCAGAGGTGGCTATTTTTAGGGTTACGGAGGACCTGGGAGTCCAGGAGGAGAGAGAGGCTGACGTTTTGGCCTTTGGCCTTGTCAGGGTTCGCCCGGAGGTAGCAACTGTTTATCGACTTCTTCACAGAAAATTAATTGTTAGCGGGGGGGCGGCACTATAATGATTGTTTTTTTGCACACTGTTTTATATTGTTCCTGTTTATTGTGCCAGAATGTCTTAACTCCCCCCAGTCAGTCAAAACCTTCCAAAGTGTCCGAATTGAACTCAAGAGTTTTGGAGGTGTCATAATATCCAGCAGTATATCATGGTGCAGACACACACATGGACACACACAGGGACCAATCAACGTGTACAAACACCGCAGCCAATCACCAGTTAGAATACACACACTATAAAGGCAGAGGGCACCACGGTTCCCGCTCATTCTGGAGGCTGCCTCTGAATGTAACAAGAACTCATCCAGCCCAGCACAGACTTGCACCACGTGCTGAGAGAATCAACTGGTTCGGACAAGGCTTAGGTCTCTAGTTTAAGTTAGCATCATTTAGACCCACAGTCATCGTGTGTTAGTTAGAAGTAGCTAATAACATTGAGTTGAACCTTCATCAGTGTTGGAAGTGTCTGTTCATCTCTCAAGTCTGCACTAGCCAACACCTCATGGTACCAGAAGTTGAGGGATGCTCGCACTTCTGAGACCTACCTTTCAGTGATCTGCCTTCCACCAGTCTCGCGCCATCCTACAGAATGGACTCAGTTTGCCCGCCGCCGCCTCTCCGCATTGCAGGGAATCTGGGATCGAACTGGAAACTTTTCAAACAGCGCTTCCAGCTGTACCTCGAAGCCAGGGACCTGGAAGCTGCCTCAGACGCACGGAAGATTGCTCTCTTCCTCTTCACAGCCGGTGATCATGCTCTGCACATTTACAACTCACTCACCTTCGATGAGGGGGGAGGACAAATCGAAGTTCAAGACCATAATTCTAAAGTTCGACAGCCACTGCGCGGTCGAGGTCAATGAGAGCTTCGAGAAATACATGTTTCAGCAGCGAATTCAGGGTAAGGACGAGCCTTTCCAGTCCTTTATTACCCACCTCCGCGTCCTTGCGCAGTCCTGCAACTACGGGTCCACCTCTGACTCCATGCTCCGTGACCAGATAGTTTTTGGTGTTCAATCTGAGCCCCTGCGCCAGCAGCTACTAAAAGTAAAGCGGCTCACCTCTCTACGGCCATTGAGACCTGTGTACATCATGAACATGCCTCCACGCGCTACTCCTGCATCCAGGCTGCTGAAACGGCGCGGCAAGCCTCTTAAGAGGCAGAACGGGTCCAAATGATTAAATCTTTTCAGGCTCTGGATCTGAACGATGGCAGCCATTTCGCGCGCTTTTCGCGGAGTCCCGCGTTTACACGCAGCGAGCGTGCCTGCAATGACTCACAGGTCCTGTTCCAAATCGGCGTCGTTACTACGAACAGGATGTCCCCCAAGCGTGGCACTGAACTCATCCACGTCCACAGCGTCAGCCAGGATGATGAGTGGTGTGCCACCCTTACGGTCAACCGATCCCCTGTCAGGTTCCGCCTGGACACTGGCGCTTCTGCCAATCTCATCGCAATGTCTGATTTTCGCAAGCTCTGCGTACAGCCTGCTGTCCTGCCACCTGCGTGTAAATTGCTGGACTACAATGGCAATGCCATTGCCGCCAGCGGCTTCTGCCGCCTTGAGGTGACACATCGTGCTCACACACAGTCATTCTCCCGTTCGAGATTGTTGCTGCCTCAAAAGCCTCCTTGCTTGGTGTGCAGGCATGCAAGCTGCTCCACTTAGTGCAGGGAGTACACTCTCTCTCTTCAAGCGATGTGTCTGCCTCCTCTGACACAGATTTCAGGGCGCAACCCGACTGCATCATCCAGCAATACCATGATGTTTTTCGAAGCCATGGTCACGCTCCCGTACACGTACAAAATCTTACTCAAGCCCAACGCCACGCCTGTGGTTCACGCAACTCGCAGAGACCCAGCGCCCCTCAAGGACCGCCTCAAGCAACAGCTCCAGGACCAAGGAGTCATTTCTAGGGTCACGGAACCCACAGACTGGGTAAGCTCCATGGTCTGCGTCAAGACGCTGTCCGGCGAGCTGCGGATCTGTATTGATCCTAAAGATCTGAATCAGAATATCATGTGGGAGCACTACCCGATTCCGAAACACGAGGAGCTCACGTCCGAGATGGCCCATGCCAAACTATTCTCAAAACTGGATGCCTCGAAGGGTTTCTGGCAGATCCAACTAGATAAGTCAAGCAGGAAGCTGTGTACGTTCAACACACCCTTTGGCAGGTTCTGCTACAACCAGATGCCATTCGGCATCATCTCTGCGTCCGAAGTTTTTCATCGGATCATGGAGCAGATGATGGAGGGGATCGACGGCGTCCGGGTATATGTCGACGACATTATTATCTGATCAACTACCCCGCAGGAACACATTGCCCGCCTTCAGCGTGTTTTCAGGCGCATCCACGAACACGGCCTCTGCCTCAATAGGGCCAAATGCTCCTTCAGCCAGTCGAGTATCAAGTTTCTGGGGGATCACATCTCCCACTGGGGGTGCGTCCGGACGAGGACAAGATTGCAGCAATCACGTCCATGAAGACGCCCGAGGACAAGAAAGTGGTCCTCCGGTTCCTGGGTATGGTGAATTTCCTCGGGAAGTTCATCCCGAATCTCGCCTCATACACCACGGCCCTCAGAGACCTGGGGCGGAATTCTCCGATCCCCCGCAGGGTCGGGGAATCGCCCGGGGCCGGCGTAAATTCCGCCCCCGCCGTGGCCGGAATTTTCCGCCACCCGGGAATCGTCGGGAGCGTGAATCACGCCGCGCCGTTCAGAGTGCCCCCCGCGGCGATTCTCTGGCCCGAAGTCCCGCCGCTGACAGGCCTCTCCCGCTGGCGGGAATTGGAGCACCTCTGGTGTTGGCGGGATTGGCGGCGCGAGCGGGCCCCCGGGGGGGGGGGGGCGATCGAACCCCGGGGAGGTGCCCCCATGGTGGCCCTGCCCGCGATCGGGGCACACTGATCGGCGGGCGGGCCTGTGCCGTGGGGGCACTCTTTTTCTTCCTTCACCATGGCGGAGGCGGAAGAGGCCCCCCCCACTGCGCATGCGCGAACCGGCAAAGGCCTTTCGGTTAGCCCCAATGCTGGGTGGCGGGCTTAAAGGCCGTTGGCGCCGGTTTTGGCGCCAGTCGGCGTGGCGCCAACCACTCCGGCGTGGGCCTAGCCCCTAAAGGTGCGGAGAAATCCGCACCTTTGGGGAGGCCCACGCCGGAGTGGTTGGCGCCACTCCGCTACGTCGGGACCCCCCGCCCCGCCGGGTAGGGGAGAATCCTGGCCCTGATTTGCAAAACCACAGATTTTCGATGGCTCCCTGCTCACAAGCATGAATGGCAGGAGCTAAAGGCCAAGCTTTCCACGGCCCCAGTGTTGGTCTTTCTCGACCCGACCAAAGGGACCAAAATCTCTACTGATGCCAGTCAGTCAGGGTTTGGTGCCGTGCTCCTGCAACGAGGCAAGGCCTCGTTATGGGCCCCCGTTGCGTATGCGTCGCGGGCGATGACTCCCACAGAGCAGCGCTATGCGCAAATTGAGAGTGTGTCTCGGCCTTTTCACTGGAGTCGTGAAGTTCCACGACTATGTCTATGGACTTCCACCGTTCACGGTTGAAACCGACCACCTCCACCTTGTAAATATTATCAAAAAGGACTTGAAAGACATGACGCCTCGCCTCCAGTGTATCCTACTCGAGCTGCGCAGGTACGAATTTCAACTGATCTATACCCCTGGCAAAGATATTGCCGTTGCCGATGCCCTCTCGAGGTTGATCACAATTCCGTGTGATCATGACGGCTTCATTTGCCAAATAGACGCTCACGTTCATTTTGCAGCCTCCCATTTGCTAGCTACGGATGCACGACTGATTCACATTCGCCGCGAGACGGCGGCTGATCCACTTCTGCAGCGGGTGATTCGTCTAATGTCAGACGGGTGGCTCAAGGGCCAATGCCCACAATTTTACAACGTTCGCGATGACCTGGCGGTTGTCGACGGGGTGCTCCTGAAATTGGACCGCATCGTCGTCCCACAAAGCATGGGCCAGCTAGTGTTAGAGCAGCTCCATGAAGGCCATTTAGGGATCGAGAAGTGCCGCCGCAGGGCCAGAGAAGCCGTCTACTGGCTGGGCATCAATAATGACATCGCCAATGTGGTGCTCAACTGCTCTACCTGCCAGCGTTTTCAGCCCACCCAACCACGGGAGACCCTGGTGCCCCATGAGCTCGTCACATCGCCTTGGACCAAAGTGGGCAGCGACTTGTTCCATGCATTGGGCAGGGACTACGTCATCATCATCGACTACTTTTCCAGTTACCCGGAGGTCATCAGGCTGCACGATCTCACATCCTCGGCTGTGATCAGGGCTTGTAAGGAGACATTTGCCCGACATGGCATTCCACTGATGGTCATGTCAGACAATGGCCCCTGTTTTGCGAGCCAGGAATGGGCCGGCTTCGCCCGACACTACAACTTTGAGCACGTTACGTCCAGTTCCCTATACCCCCAATCCAATGGGAAGGTGGAAAAGGGGGTCCACATCGTTAAGCAGCTCCTCAGCAAGGCTGCCGACGCCGGCTCAGATTTCCATCTGGCTCTGCTAGCCTATCGCTCCGCCCCGCTCTCCATCGGCCTATCGCTCCGCCCCGCTCTCCATCGGCCTGTCGCTCCGCCCCGCTCTCCACCGGCCTATCGCTCCGCCCCGCTCTCCATCGGCCTGTCGCTCCGCCCCGCTCTCCATCGGCCTATCGCTCCGCCCCGCTCCCCACCGGCCTGTCGCTCCGCCCCGCTCTCCATCGGCCTATCGCTCCGCCCCGCTCTCCACCGGCCTATCGCTCCGCCCCGCTCTCCATCGGCCTATCGCTCCGCCCCGCTCTCCACCGGCCTGTCGCTCCGCCCCGCTCTCCATCGGCCTGTCGCTCCGCCCCGCTCTCCATCGGCCTATCGCTCCGCCCCGTTCTCCATCGGCCTGTCGCTCCGCCCCGCTCTCCATCGGCCTATCGCTCCGCCCCGCTCTCCACCGGCCTATCGCTCCGCCCCGCTCTCCACCGGCCTATCGCTCCGCCCCGCTCTCCACCGGCCTGTCGCTCCGCCCCGCTCTCCACCGGCCTGTCGCTCCGCCCCGCTCTCCATCGGCCTATCGCTCCGCCCCGTTCTCCACCGGCCTGTCGCTCCGCCCCGCTCTCCATCGGCCTATCGCTCCGCCCCGCTCTCCATCGGCCTATCGCTCCGCCCCGCTCTCCATCGGCCTATCGCTCCGCCCCGCTCTCCACCGGCCTGTCGCTCCGCCCCGCTCTCCATCGGCCTGTCGCTCCGCCCCGCTCTCCACCGGCCTGTCGCCTGCTCAGCTGCTAATGAACCGCACCCTCAGAACAACGTGCCATCAATTCTCACTCCCAACCTCGATTATGTCCCCGTGCTCCACCGCATGCACATGTCTCAACTGCAGCAGAAAACTTCCTACGACTCACGGGCTGCTGACCTTCCCGGCATCCATCCACGCGACAAGGTTCGCATCCACCTCCCGGATGGTGGCTGGTCTGCGCCTGCTGTCGTTCTAAGGCAGGTGGCCCCCCGCTCCTTCCTGGTCCGCTTACCGGATGGATCCATTCGGCGCCACAACAGGCGTGCTCTTCACCTGGTTCCAGGGTCGTCACGCGATCCTCCGACCAGCTCTCCTACTGATCCGGCCGTGGACTGTGGCGCTTCCGGTCACTCTGCCTGCCCCAGACAGTGCTGCAGCCCTCCCGGCTCCTGATGCGCCACCCTTGAGGCGGTCAATCAGAGTCCGTCCCCACCTCAGAGACTGAACTTATGAACTCTGTACACATGTGGACTCTCTGAAATGTTTTTTTTTTCCTATATCCTTTATTGTTGCATTCGTTATCCAGTAATTTGTAAATAGATTTGTTGGTTGTTCCAGTTCATGGTGATCATCTGCACCAGGCACCTTCCTCTGTAAATGGTCTTGTTCCCTGTATATAGCTTTGTACATATGTCTTCGTACCTCACACGTAGCTAGGTACATTCTCCACACACCCAAACTATTTATTATCACATGCCTATATCAACATTTTTTTAAATAAAAGGGGGATGTCATAATATACACCAGTATATCATGGTGCAGACACACACTGATGCACATACACAGGGACCAATCAACATGTACAAACACCGCAGCCAATGACCAGTTAGAATACACACACTATAAAGGCAGAGGGCACCACGGTTCCCGCTCATTCTGGGTGCTGCCTCGGAGTGTAACAGGAACTCATCCAGCCCAGCACAGGCTTGCAACATGTGCTGAGAGAATCAACTGGTTCAGACAAGGCTTAGGTCTCTAGTTTAAATTAGCATCATTTAGACCCACAGTCATCGTGTGTTAGTTAGTTAGAAGTAGCTAATAAATTGAGTTGAACCTTCATCGGTTATGGAAATGTCTGTTCATCTCTCAAGTCTACACTAGCCAAAACAATGGAATTGTCCAACAGAAGTTGAAACTTCCTGGGCAATTCCCATGTACTCTGAGTGGGGATCCCCCAATGCACCTTCCAGGACACTTCTGGGGCACAACCATCTGGAGATCAGAAGATCTGACTCTACTACGCTCATGACAAGGTATCGTTTCTGCAACCTCATACCATGTATTGGCCATGTTGCCAGCAGGAGGCTTATTGGAAATCATGGGTGCACAGCCCATTATTTTCAATCCATTGATTTTTTTTTAAATGGAAATTTTCTAACGATGTTCCTTTTGTCCACTCTTTCAGCAAGTCAACCCATTTGAAATAAATGCCTGTAATAAAATAACAGAGCAAAGAACCGCAAATCTACTATAATGGCAATATTGGTTTATAAGTTTAAATCAGAAATCTAATTGAGAATACCTTCAGCTTCACTTCCTCATTGGCTAGCTGCAGTCGGAAGTTAGCTGCCTGGGCGCCTTTTTCTCTGCTGCTGTCATTTCTGATCGATACAAAATGCTGGAGATCCAGTTTTTCTGTGTACTGAAAGGAATGATAAATGGTAATTAGGAGGGACGATTATGCACAGAATGATTCCTGTACGAACCAGAATCCAAGAAATGTTTGTATGGTTCTTTTTAAACTTTGGTTTTAATATTTGTTGCGTGCAGAAAGATATAATATAATAATCGCTTATCGTCACAGTAGGGTTCAGTGAAGTTACTGTGAAAGCCCCTTGATATGACAGCAATCTGCAGTGCAATCAAAAATGTGCAATAAGATCACCTCTGACAACCTTCCAACATTCTAAAGCGTGCAACAGTCAATAAAATGTTTTAGTACTGTAGTCACTTGAAATGTCGAAACTGTAGCAGGCAATTTGCACAGAGCAAGGTCTCACAGATATTGTGGTTATGACCATATAATCTGTTTTACAGCAGTATTGGTTGAGGGGTGGTTATTTAGTTGTGACCACTAGGGAGGACTTCACTGCTCTTTTTCAAACAGTGGAATCTTTCAGATCCACCAAAGAGAGATGCAGCCTCACCCAGGTTTCACCTAGAAGACAATACCGCTGACAACACAGCACTCCCTCAGAACTGCACTTGCATGTCACTTTGCATGATTGCATTATTGAGTTAATGAACGTCGAGGTGAGTCACCTCGAGCTTTTTCTGCTCCTCTGCTCAGACTTCAATGGAAGCGAGGCGGAAACATCTGTTTCTGTGCACAAGTAGGGCCCATTAGGGATCAAAGGGGAAATCTGTGGGTGGAGCCAGAGGTCATTGGTCGGGAGTTGAATAAATACTTCACATCTCTCTTCACCCAAGAGAATAAGGAGGTAGATAGGGAACTCGGGGAATGAGACTGTGAGGTTCTTGAACAAATTGACATAGGGAATGACAAGGTATTGGACAAATCTCCAGGTTTGGATTATTGTGTCCCAGGAGGCAAGATTGCAGGGGCTCTGATCCAAATTTTTAATTCCAGAGGATTGGAGAATAGCTAATGTGGTCCCATTATTTAAGAAAGATTGTAGCGATCAGCCAGGGAACTACAGACTAGTGAGTCTCATGTCAGTGGTAGGGAAACTATTAGACAAAATTCTGAAGGCGAGAATCTATTTCTACTTGGAGAGGCAAGATTTGATCAGGAATAGTCAGCATGGCTTTGTCAGAGGAAGGTCATGTCTAACAAATTTGATTGAATTTTTTGAGCAGCGAAGATGAGGGTAGTGTAGTTGATATAGTTGACATGGATTTCAACATGGGAGACTTATAAAGAAGGCAAATGCACAAAAGGTGGATTCAAAATTGGCTTAACTGAAGGAGACAAAGGGTGATGACAGAAGGCTGCTTCAGTAACTGGAAGCCAGTGGCGTACCACAGGGATCTGTGCTGGGTCCCCTATTATTCGTCATTTATATAATAACAACATAGATGACTACGTGGGGGGGGGGGGGGGGGGGGGGGGGGGGGTTAGGATCAGCAAGTTTGCGGATGACACAAAGATTGGCCAGGTGGCTAACAGTGAGGTTAAGTACCTGGGTGGGGGAGCAGAAGGTTTAGGATATCTACCAGGAGCTGTTGGAGGCGGAGGAAACCCCACTGGAGGAGCTCAAGGGCAAGTGGGAGGACGAGCTAGGAGGAGAGTTAGAGGCGGGTCTATAGGCGGATGCCCTAAGCAGGGTCAATTCCTCCTCATCGTGTGCCAGGCTTAGCCTAATACAATTTAAGGTGGTCCACCGGGCACAGATGACGGCGGTGAGGATGAGCAGGTTTTTCGGGGTAGAAGATAGATGTACGAGAAGCGCGGGAACCCCAGCATACCATGTCCATATGTTTTGGGCATGCCCGAAGCTCAGAGGGTTTTGGCAGGGGTTTGCGAAGGCAATGTCCACGGTGCTAGAAACACGGGTGGTGCCGAGTCCAGAGGTAGCGATCTTTGGAGTGTCAGAAGATCCGGGAGTTTAGGGAGTGAAAGAGGCCGACGTCCTGGCCTTTGCCTCCCTGATAAGCCAGGGAACGGATCCTTTTAATGTGGAGGGACTCGCAGCCCCCGAGTGTAGAGACCTGGGTTAGTGTCATGGCTGGGTTTCTAGTCTTGAGAAAATAAAGTTTGCCTGAAGAGGGTCAATGTTGGTTTTCTCTCGGAGGTGGCAGCCGTTCATCGACTTTCTCGGGGAAAATTAAAATGTTGGCAGAAGCAACATTCTGAAAGGGGGGGGGGGGGGGGGCGGGCGGATTGGTGTTAGATGGTTGAGGTGTGTGAAGATTGGGTCGGGTGGGGAAATGTTTATTTTACCATGTTAATATTATTATTATTGTTATAACAATTTTGCAAATACCTTAATAAAAATATTATTTGAAAAAACAGTGAGGGTTACAGGAAGACATAGACGGGATGGTCAAATGGACAAAAAAGTGGCAGATGGAATTTAACTCTGCGAAGTGTGAGGTGACACACTTTGGATGAAATAATTTGACAAGGAAGTATACTATGATAGGTCTTGCACTGGGAAGTTCCGGGGAACAAAGGACTTTGGTGCGTTTGTCCATAGGTCTCTGAAGGCGAGAGGGCACGTTAATAGGGTGGTGAAAAAGGCATATGGGACACTTGCCTTTATCAATCGATGATGTGGAGATGCCGGCGTTGGACTGGGGTGAGCACAGTAAGAAGTCTTACAACACCAGGTTAAAGTCCAACAGGTTTGTTTCAAACACGAGCTTTCGGAGCACGGCTCCGAAGAAGGAGCCGTGCTCCGAAAGCTCGTGTTTGAAACAAACCTGTTGGACTTTAACCTGGTGTTGTAAGACTTCTTACTTTATCAATCGAGGCATTGATTGCAAAAGCAAGTCATGTTGAAGTTGTATAGAACTTTGGTGAGACCACACTTGGGAGTACTGTGTGCAATTCTGGTTGCCGTGTTATAGGAATGGAATGATTGCACTACAGTGGTGATTCCCCAGGATGCTGCCTGGGATGGAACATTTAAGTTATGAAGAGAGGTTGGATAGACTTGGGTTGTTTCCACTGGAGCAGAGAAGACTGAGGGGCTACCTGATCGAAGTGTACAAGATAATGACGGACATGGACAGGGTAGATAAGAAGCAGCTGTTCCTCTTAGTTTAAGGGTCAGTCACGAGGGGACACAAGTTCAAGGTGAGGGGCAGGAGCATTAGGCGGGATTTGAGGAAAAACGTTTTTACCCAGAGGGTGGTAGACATAGGTTGCCTCATATCCTTTAAAAAGTACCTGGATGAGTACTTGGCACATCATAACATTCAAGGCTATGGACCAAGTGCTGGCAAATGGGATTAGGTAGGCGGGTCAGGTGTTTTTCATGCATCGGCACAGACTTAATGGGCTGAAGGGTCTCTTCTGCACTGTATTATTCTGTGATTTTGAGTATGGTTTGCACCACACTTCCAAATTTACAGCACCGGAGTTGGAGCAGCTCTAAGAAAATTCATTGCCTGTGCCTATCATGTCTAATTTGTCACCACCGTCACCGCTACCTCCAGGAAAACAGATACATCCATCATGACATCGTGACATCAGCTCACCACTACTGTGTTCCGGTGACAATGTGCATGCCACGGTCAGGGCTGCCAGTAGCATCTTTCTTCTCTAGAGAACCAGAAAACAGCAGCTGGCCCCAATATACCAAGAGAGGTCATGAGCAAAGATTTGATGGCATGATGTTTTGTTGCTTTTTTAAAAAATAATCTCCTTGAAAAACTGCCTCTTTCCCAATAGGAATGGACAAAACGAACAACAGAACACAGCAGAAACTGTAGCACACAAAAGGCTACTTAATAAGAGCCCATGGTGTCGGGGGCAGTATATTAACATGGACAGAGGATTGGCTAACTGATAGAAAACACAGAGTTGGGATAAGAGGGGCACTTTCAGGATGAGAACCTGTAACTAGTGGATTGCCACAGGGATTTGTTGTGGGGCCACAATTATTTACAAAATAAATTAATGACTTGGACGAAGGAAGTGAATTAACTATTGCCAAGTTTTGTGGATAACACAGCAGTGAGAAAGCAATTGGTGAGGATGACAGTCTACAGAGGGGTATAGACAGGTTAGGCTGGTGAGCAAGAACATAGAAAATGTGAAGTTATGCACTTTGTTAGGAAGAATAAAGGAACTGAATATTATTTAAATGGAGAAAGATGCACAGAGTTATTTGGGGATCCATTGCATAAATCGCAAAAAGCTAGCATGCAAGTTCAGAAGGTAATAGGGAAGGTAAATTGAATGTAGGCCTTTATATTAAAGGGAACGGAATATAAAAATAGAGAGGTCTTGCTAAAACTATGCAGTTAGACCACACCTGGAATGCTGTGGTCCCATTATCTAAGGAAATATGTACTGACATTGGAGGCAGTCCAGAGAAGGTTCACTAGGTTGATCCCTGGTATGGAGATATTTTCTTATGAGGAGAGATTGAGTAGACTGGGCCTGTATTCACTGGAGGTTAGAAGAATGACGTGACCTTATTGAGACACACAGGATTCTCAGGGGGCTTGACAGGGTAGATGCTGAGAGGATGCTTCCTCTTGTAGGAGAGTCTAGGACCAGAGAGCATAATCTCAGAGTAAGGGATCAATCATTTAAGATAGCGATAGGGGGAATTTGCTCTTGGAGGGTAGTGAATCTGTGGAATTCATTATCGCAGAGAGATGTAGAGGCTGGGTCGTTATGTTCAAAGCTGAGATAGGCCGATGTTTAAATAAGTGAGAATCACAGGTTATGGGCATAAGACAGGAAAGTACAGTGAGGATTAGGAGGATCAGCTGTGATCTTATTGAATGCCAGAGTAGACTCGATGAGCCGAGTGGCCTACTTCTGCTCCTATGCTCTAACTAACTTTTCAGACTGACAATTCTGTGGAGCAGAAATTCATTTTTTTAGGTAGCAATTGCAGTACTTTCCCATCCCCACCCACTGATTATTCGCCACGCCTGATAATACAATTCATTGACGACAAGAGAATTGAATGTCAGCCAATGGAAAACAGCCCATTTTGTACCACTCTCCAAAACAAATTTCTACCCCACTGGAGGACATTCATGTTGAGCCGAGAAGCAACCTGAGAAAATACATAACTACGAACTGTTTGGCTTTGCTTTATTGCATTATTCTTGAACCTTTGCCTATCTCCCACAGTGCTAAATTCAACACCCTTTTCTCATTAGCAGACGTGGTTTACTGTAAACCTGCAAGTGTACTGTCAGCAGAAGGAAATAAGATTGAGCAATGTCCTATCGGTATCCTGGATCCTGAGCCAGATCACGTTCACATGAAAGAAAGAGGTTGGCTCCAAACTAGAGCTTTAGAAGTGAAAATATAAACAATGAATATCAAAATCAGTCCAACCCCTGTAAGAAATTAATTGGCAAGTGCCTGATTGAAAAGGAATTTACTTCAAGAGTTGCTTCCTCCTTTAACACAAACTCCCGCATTCTTTAGGTGATATTATTCAAATTAAAATCAGGAAAGAGCAGGGCAAGTTCTTTGACGAGCTTGCACAGGCACAAGACAATTGATCCCCTTCTGTGATCAATGATTCAATTGCATTTTATTTCATCTTCGAAAGCTGTAATTATGACGAGTCTACCCTTCCCTTGTTATGCATTATCATTTTCAACAAAATATCTTTCATCACACTGAGCTTCATTTACCAGAAACCTTTCCTCAGGTGAGCAGTGTTAACAAAAAAGAGCCTGCTTATTACACCTCAAAAGATTAGTTCCTTATAACAGAACAGATTCCATTTTGTTACTGACCTGCTTTGCTATCCTTAACCATACGCACAATAAGCCGACAACAGATTTGCATTGTTGACCGGTACAGGGATCGAACCCGTTACCTTGCCGTTATTAGTACCATGCTCTAATCACCTGAACCTAACCAGCCAGGTGCACAATGTGGTGATATGCATCATTGTAAATACACAAGGGGTTAATGTAGATACACTAGGACACTGTAAATACACAAGGAGTTAATGTACATACACTACACCTAGCTAGACACTAGAGGGAGCACCAGAGACATCATGACACAAAGACAGTCAACCAATAGGTCAGTAAGATAGGACACAACTAATGGGCATTCAAGATACAAACAGAGGTGACACTACCACAGGAGGGCATTACACCAACCCATATATAAGGACACAGCACACATGATCTTCCTTTTAATGAGTACAGTCAGGGTTGATTGAACACATCACACCCATCACGTGGATTGTAGCAGACTGGTTAGTCAGCCTGAGTAGTTATCGCAGGATTAACAGGAGAGTTGAATCCAAGTAGGAGAATCGTTAACAGTTTAATAAATGTGTTAAAGCTATCTCCAAGTCTTAACCTTCCTTTGTCAGAGTGCACATCAAGGAAGCAGCTTATGCTACATCAAGAGCATAACAAAACACACAAGAAGCTGATAACATTATCAGAACTGGTTTCTGTTACTCAACTCTTTCACACTCAAATTCATCTCTGGCATATTTTGTTTAGATGCATGGGGGGGGGGGGGGGGGAAGAGGATAAAACTATACAAACATGGTTGAATGACAAAAGATGCACACTTTTATGTATATCAAAATCAAGACTTGCAACATGGCTCACAGAAAACCTTGCAGGAGCAGGTCAGAGCGGAGCCTACAAATTTGAGACCCACACTTTATGGGATGTATCTAACTTAGATTGGAGTACATAAGTCCATAGAAGAATACTTGTCACTAATCCAGGAGTAGAGGATACTTTTCCGAGTCGCAAAAGTTAGGATATTATACATCCTTTTTTTTCATTATCAATAATTCTCCTATCTGGAAGACCCAGCATTAGGAATAAAAGGATCAAATTCCAAGGCCATGCCAAATATCCTTTCAAGCTCCATAACTACACCAGACCAATAGGATCGAATCTTGACACAGGACTATGTAGTATATGTGACTACCTGGCACTTTTAGGCACATTAGGGAAATAGCAGGTTCCAATCTGTGTCTCAAACTTCTGTAATGTGCAAACGGTTACAAACCGAAGTTCCATTGGCACAATCCCATATACTACCCCATGTCTCTTCATCAGTGTTGATTGCCAAGTCTCTTTCCCAAGACTGCAAGGTACCCAACATACGCACACACAGGATCTGGAACACAGGTATCATAAAACTTGCTAATTAACTGTTTAGGCTCCGCAGATCAGGAAAATTTCCATGGGGAAAATAGAAGTGTCAAGATGCATAGTCGTCTTATTAAGGATAAAGACTAAGTTGCAGATACTTGAAAAAGGAATGTCAAATTGTTGGCATAGCTGCTCAGCCTACAAACACTTCTATCTCTTCAAATATTGAATCCATGGTCCAGAACACATGGTGGGAAGTCGGGTTTTCCGGAATTGGAGATCGTTGTAGTCAGATTAGATCTCCCGTCTAATAGACAGACCATTCTCCACACTCTTAAGAGTGATAATAAGATTCTCATGCCCAGCAAAACCCAATCTAAAGTCCCTGTTAAACAACAGTCGGTGTAAAGGATACACCGACTGGCTGCTTCAATATCAAGCCAAATGGGAGGTGGGGTCCTTCCTAATCTAGTTCCTTATGAGCCGAAGACAAGAGGCTAATTGATACATTTAATATTCAATACCCCCAATTCCCCATTAGAACCTGGGAGCAACTTGGCCAACTACAAACGAGGCTTCTTTTTATTCCATTCCATTTATCTCCTTTAAGACCTTAGCAGACAATAAGATACAGCAGTGTAGGCAACACATTCATCTTATTCAATGCAATCCTATCCAGTCATGATATTGGCAAGGAGGACCAACAAGTTAAGTCTCACCTGATAGACAAAATGAACTGAAGGAAATTGGCCCTGTACAGTTGCTTAAAGGGGTAGTTACAACACCCAGATAAGTAAATCCTGAAGGGGACAATCTGAATGGGAAGTTAGCAGAGGGAGTGTTGGTCTACCTCTCAGCCTGCCCACTAGCATAGCCTCAGACTTGGAATAGTTCATCTTGTAACCAGAGACAATGGTAAATTTATCTACCATCAATAATAATGGGAACCGAGATGTTCGGCTTTGATACAAAGAGCAACACATCGTCAGCATAAAGTGCAATCTTATGCTGCTTCCGCCACAACGCAACCTAAAAGAAACAAAGACTCCTAGAGTCTCTACATTCAATGGGAACAGCAAGTGGGATAAGGAGCACCACTGCCTAGACCCCCTCTGAAGGCCAAAATTCTCACATCTATAACTATTTGTAAGCACTGCCGCCAAGGGCCTATGATTATAACACCTGTATCCACTTGATATATTCCTCTCCCAACCCAATCTCTGCAACATATAAGCAGTAGTCCCATTCCACCCAATCAAAGGAAAATCACTAACCTATCCAATACCGGCTTTTGAAAGACTAGGGTAACATTCAGTGACCATCTAAAACCATTTGGCTCAGGGACCTTAGCTAGTTTGAGCTCCCTAATTCGCCACATCTCCTGCAGACATTAAGATACTGCATTCTAGGCAACACATTCATCTTAATTAATGCTTTTAGATTTCAGGCTATTAGAGATGGGGCCATTTAGGACTAGCTCTTGATCCTCCGATGCTGTAGGAAGCTTGAGGGAAGAAAAGAAGAAACGCTCCATACGTGTCAGTACATCTCCAGACTGGCCCCTCTTATATAATAAAAATCCCTAAATGCCTCATTAACATCCACAGTTTTAATTAATTCATTACTCCGAGAATCACCTAGAGAGGAGACAGCCCTAGAATTGACCCTTTTCTTAGTCAAGAAAGCCAAGTATTTACTCTGCTTATTCCCAAACTCATACAATTTTTGCTTTGCAAATATTAAAATCCATTCACCTTGCTGGGTCAGCAAAGAATCAATTGCACCCGAGCCATGTCAATCTCCCTCAACAATAGGCAGCACGGTAGCATGGTGGTTAGCATAAATGCTTCACAGCTCCAGGGTCCCAGGTTCGATTTCCGGCTGGTCACTGTCTATGCGGAGTCTGCATGTCCTCCCCGTGTGTGCGTGGATTTCCTCCGGGTGCTCCGGTTTCCTCCCACAGTCCAAAGATGTGCGGGTTAGGTGGATTGGCCATGATAAATTGCCCTTAGTGTCCTAAAAAGTAAGGTTAAGGGGGGGGGGGGGGGGGGGTTGTTGGGTTACGGGTATAGGGTGGATACGTGGGTTTGAGTAGGGTAATCATTGCTCAGCACAACATCGAGGGCCGAACGGCCTGTTCTGTGCTGTACTCTTCTATTCTATTCTATTCTATAATTGACAATTGTGATTCCTCCCATGCTCCTCCTCTGTTTTGGCCAATCTAACCTCCAACCTGCGCTGACTTTGGAGCATTCTATGTCCACGTCAGATATTCCCCGAAGTAAATTTAACATAAAGGTGACTGAAGAGTTCAGTCCTGTGTTTTGCACGGCCTGCAGCATTTTGGAATTTTTAGACACTCTTTGCAGCCTGGCTGACCACAGGAAGTGCCAGCGATTTGACCAGCTTGTGAGCCTGGAATTGGAGCTTCAGCGTTGCCTGATGGCACATCGGTGCATCCGCAAGGATGAGAGGTTCATAGAAAGCAT
This sequence comes from Scyliorhinus canicula, assembly GCF_902713615.1. NCBI lineage: Eukaryota > Metazoa > Chordata > Chondrichthyes > Carcharhiniformes > Scyliorhinidae > Scyliorhinus > Scyliorhinus canicula. Next base: position 42,785,470 of record NC_052153.1, read on the forward strand.
GTTTTTAGACATGGTGGCTCCGCAGTTTAAGGAAATATAGTCAGGAGGGAATGGGTGACCACTAGTCAAACAAAGGGGGGCAGGCAGGTAATCAGGAAAGCCCCAGAGTGCATCTCACTCAAGAACCATTTTTTTGAGTTGGAAAACAGTGAGAGTGACTGTTCCTCCGGGGAGCGCAGCCAGAGCCACGTTCACGGCACTGTGGGTGGCTCAGTTGCACAAGGGGGTTGGAATAAGTGTGGAAGAGCAGCAGTGGTCAGAGACTCAATAGTGAGGGGTTCAGACAGGTGCTTCTACAGCTGCAAACATGACTCCAGGGTGGTGCGTTGCCTCCTTGGTGTCAGGATCAAGGATGTCATTGAGCAGCTGCAACGCATTCTGAAGGGAGAGGTTGAGCAATCCTGGTTCTCATGGGTTCCAATGACAGAGGGTGAAAGATGGCCTGCAGCGAAAATTTAGGGAGCTGGATAGCAGCTTGAAAAGCAGGACCTCAAAAGGTTGTAATCTCTGGATTACTACCGGTGCCAGATGCCAGTGAGTATAGGAATAGGAGGATAAAGCAGATTAATGCTTGACTGAAGAGATGGTACAGGCCAGAGGGCTTTAATTTCCTGGATCTTTGGGCCCACTTCTGCAAAAAGTGGGATCTGAACAAGTGCAACAGTTTCCACCTGAACTATAACGGAACCAAGATCCTTGCAGGGAAGTTGGGGTTCAAAACTAATTCGGCAGGGGGGTGGGTTACGGAATGGAGGTGTAATAGGGGGTGATGCACAGCCAAATATAATCAGTCTGGAAGGCAGAGCAAAGATAGACATGCTATGTCACAAGGCTGAATGACATTTACTTGAATTCAAGGAGTCTTATGGGTAAAGCAGATGAATTGAAACCAGAAAGGTGTGAGCTGATGCATGTTGGGATGACTAACAAGGAAAGTGACTATACAATGAATGGTAGGATCCTAGGAAGTACAGGGGAAGAGAGGGACATTGGGGTGTATGTCCAAAAATCCCTTAAGGCATTGAAGACTGGATTAGTTGCATTTGTCTGAACTTGTCCAGTGACTGCACTGAATGAGCGACTGTCAACAGGATTGGTTGGCGACTTCAACACAACCGGATTTTCCAGTTTTACTCATCGCAATTTCACAACACTCGACAATTTACGGAAAGACATCCCAAAGCACTTCACAAAAGCAAGGCAAACTACATACAATAAACAGCGATCAAGAGGAGAAACAAGAAAAGAGGAAATTAGTTCAAAAAAGTGTTTGGTGGAAGCTTATGAAAATAAAATAAAATGAAGAGGTGTGACAGGGCTGAGGAATTTAAAACTGGAACTCGATCTAGCAAAGAAGAAGTATTGAAAAGAATGGCTATTATGTTGCAGCAGAGGCAGAGGGAGCAAGGAGTAAACTGGTGTAATTTGGTCCCTGCACTTTTTTTGCCCCACTATTGGTGGCCGTCTTTCAACCATCTAGGCCCCAAGCAGAATTCCTTCCCAAAACTCACTGCTTCTATCTCATTTAAGATACACCTCAATCTACCTCTTTGACAAATCTTTTATAGAATCCCGAGAGCGCCAAAGGAGGCTATTTGGCCTATCGAGTCTGCACCGACCCTCTGAAAGAGTCCACTCCCCAACGTTATTTCCCCAACCCTGCCTAATCTACACATCTTTGAACACTAAAGGGAAATTTAGCATGGCCAAACTACCTAACCTGCACATCTTTGAACTGTGGGAGGAAACCCATGCAGATACTGGGAGAATGTCTCTGTGGAGCTTGCACAGTCACCCAAGGCCGGAATTAAACCTGGGTCCCTGGCGTTGTGAGGCAACAGTGCGAACCAACACTGAAAACAGATGGTGAACTGGTTATCACATCTTCTTATACTGTGTCAATGTTTGACGAGTTATGTTCCCATGAAGCACTTTGGAATGTTTAACGGTGTTAAAAAGGCTATATAAATGCCAAATGTTGTTGCGGTGTCTGAGGAAAGGAGCACGTGATGCTCCTGGATACAGGACAGAAGTGGGTTATCAATGCTCTCAAAAAAGGTATATACCAAGGACCATGGTGGAATGAACTGGACCAGTATGATACACATAAAAAAACAGGAGATCGGACGGTGCAAAAGCATGTGGATCATCTCCAGAGCAGGGAGCCAGCATCAGGACCAGCCACACTGATTAAAAGTATGGTGGTTTATTTCTTGCTCACAGCAAGTCTTTATTTCTTGCTCACAGTGATGAAGAGCACACTTAGTCCCAACTGGGACTATCCCAATATGCTGGCTCTTATCTTGGGGAATTAACATGCCCCCCTGTTGAAACTCTGTCCCCGAGCAGGGGAGCTCAAATTCCATGAGCCCCACGAGGAAATCAATCGGGTTGTCCAAGTAAGTCTCTTGGGGGTTACAACATCTCTCCACAACCCCCCCCCCCCAAAGTCCGCACATTCCTCTGACATAGAGTGGAGGAGGCCTCCTTCTCCGCTTCTCCTGCGGTTGCACCTCCAGCCGTTGTGGGGCTGGGCTGGGTTGGGGGCATGTAGCGTGTTGGGGAACGCGTTTACGCACCAATCATCTAGGGCGCTGCCGGCGACCGTTCCCTGGCGAGGCTGTTGTCCGAAACTGTGGATGCTGTTGCCCCATGCCAGACCCAGAGTTCTCTACCTCGCACATCTGTGTCAAGGCCTCCGGGGGTGTAGCCCCGGCTCTTTTGTATCGGGCAGGTGGGACGTTTATCAGTAGGGCTGGTCCTGATACTGGCTCCCTGCTCCGGAGATGGTCCACATGCTTTTGCACCATCCAATCCCCTGTTTTTTCTGTGTATCATACCGGTGCAGTTCATTCCACCATGGTCCTTGGTATCTGCATTGCTGGGCCAACCACTTGAAGTCACCATCCAAACCTGGCCATCATTTTCAATCTTTTGACACATCCGGGTGTCCATTGTGTAGGTCTTCTATAGACTTCCTGCCTCGATTCGTAATGAGATTGCGAGCTCCCCACAGGAGGATGCCGTCCTCTACGCTGAACTCTTACTGCTTGGCCTCAAAAACCCGCAGTCCTTGCCATCCCCCCCCCCATGCAAGACGAGATGGTATAACTTAGCCAAAACGAGTCCTTCTGCATCCAGTTGGGAACTTGTGCAGTGACTGGCAAGGTATCCATAAAATACAAGGTTGATACAACCTAGTCAGTTACTGGCGTCGGCACCGAGAATCAGCTCAAAGCATCCTCATTGCGAGATGCACGTCTGGCCGATAGTCAAACATGTACTTGGAGACCGTCAACAGGAGGGCCCAAAGCTGTATCTGGCCAGATGCTATCGGTGGAATTGTCTTGTCCTCTTTAAACAAACTGAGCAAGGCCTTGGGTCCGTTAAATCATAAGGCACTGCCCATAAATATATGGGTGGCATTTCTTCACCGCATAAACAACGGACAGCCCTTCTTTCTTGATCGGAGAATAATATCGCTCTTCATCGGCCAAAGTCCTTGATGCATATGCTATCGACCTCTACAAGGTTGGATAACACTGCCCAGATCCCATATGGAAGGTATCATTCGTAACCAAAGAGGCCTTGAGGGATTGTAGTGGGTCAACAAGCCCCATGACGAGTCGCTGTTTCACCCTGGCAAATGCTTCTTCTTGTGGCACTCCCCATGCCCAGTCCTGCTGCTTTTTCCACAACACACACTGCAGAGCAAGGATGGTCACCAAGTTGAGGATGAGCTTCCCGTAATAATTCACCAGTCCCAAGACTGGCCGCTATTCGGTTGCATTCTTAGGCGTGGAAGCTTATTTGATTGCCCGCACCTTCTCCATCAGGTGCATGCCATCCCTGTCAACCCCGTACCTTAAGTACGTGATCTCTTTTGCATGAAAAATGCTTTCAGCCCTCAAGGCAGATGCCTGCCTCAGAAAGCCAGTGGAGGACGGCCTCCAAGTTGCTCAGTGCTCCTTTTCAGGGCTCCGGTGATCAGGACATCGTCCATGTAACCCATGGAAGCCCTTGGAGGATGCTCTCCATGACTCTCAGAAAAGTAGCACAAGCCGATGACAACTCGAATGGCAACCTTGTGTATTCGTAGGGGCACCAATGGGTATTAATGGTCACAAACTCTCTATAGTGGAGGTAGCCATGACTCGTGTCTAGTTTAGAAAAAGAAGTGTCCTCCAGCCAGCTTTGCACAGAGGTCCAACATGCGGGGCATCGGGTATCCGTCCAAACAACAGGCCTCATTTACTGTTAGTTTGTAATCCCCACATAGCCAGACAGTTTTATCCGGCTTCAGCACCGGGACTGCAGACACTGCCCAGTCTGCAAATTGTATTGGACGAATGTTTCCCAGGTCCAACCGGTTTAGCTCATCCTCCACCTTTGTGGAGGGAACTGGTTGAGCCCTAAAATACCTCATTTGAGCCTCAGGGTCTATGTGAATGTTGGCCACGGCTCCTTTGATCTTCCCAAGGCCCTCCTGGAAGACTTCTGGGTATTTCCCCCAGGATCATGGGGAACTAGCATGCCCCACTGTTGGGCCTCCACCCCTCAGCTGGGGAGCTTGTATTCCATGGGCCCCACAGGGAGATCAATCGGGTCAACAGGTAGGTTAAAAATAATTTAAAGAGAATGAGACAGATGTTAATATTAATTTACTGATACCTGCATGAAAAGCCAGTGGAACTTGACCGGGAAAATACATTTTTCTGTGTATGTGAACAAGTGAAGAGGATTGTGTTTGAGAAGGCAAAAATGGCCAACAAGAACAGTGGGGCCAGATTTTCAGAGTCAGGAAGGCTCTGCAGACTTTTAAAAATAATGGAGGAGACCTGGATGTTGAAGACTTCCATTTCCAATCGATCCAACTTTTGATGGTGTGGGGTGGTGCAGAAGGAGGAAATGTTTCACACAGGCAGCAAAACCTGAACTCAGCTGAGAACCTGAAAACCTGAACTTAGTCCTGAATTTAAACAGGCTGTTCCAAGGGCCTTAACCTGCAGTATGGGAGTCAAATTGATGGAGTGATGTAAACACTAAGTGTACATAAACAAGTGTCGTAAGCTGAAACATTTGAAACACCGTGCTCTTTAATCTTGAAAATAGACTTAAGCCACCAATGAGAGATAAAAAAACACCATCTGCTTCACGGATTGACAGACCATCTGGTGTAGCAAGAAAAAAATTATCTGTTCATCCAGTTTCAAAAGAGTTCTTTGTGCACATTTCCCAAGGGCTATTATATAATTTTTTAATATATAAATTTAGAATATCCAATTATTTTTTTCCAATCAAGGGGCAATTTAGCATGGCTAACCCACCTACCCTGCACATTTTTTGGGTTGTGGGGTTGAGACCCATGCAGATACGGGGAGAATGTGTAAACTCCACAAGGACAGTGACCCAGGGCCAGGATCAAATCCAGATTCCCAGCCATGAGGCAGCAGTGCTAACTAGTGCATCACCATTCCTCTCCCCGAGTTTCAAAAAGTGAAATTATCACAATGGGCAAATTTATGTTCACAATTTGACTGACTGTTTAAAGAAGCTATGAATGGATTAGCTGTCTTTGATGTGGGATCGGAGTAGACATTTGTTTTTACGAGAGATGAACACCAGATTAAAAGCTTTGAATTGGTTTCATGAATGGGAGCTTTTTTATTAATTCTGAGTGAGAGCCATATTAGATTGTTAAAGTTTATTTTTTTCATCTCCATATGGATCCTGAGGTCTGCTCATGGGGGATACTGGGTGATTGGCAATGGATGTGGCATCAGTTGGCATGGAGGGGCCATTAAGGATGGGAGGGAGGTGAGGGGGATGAGAGAGATGTGTTAGAGAGGGCCTAAAAGCTTCTAAACCAACTGGGGCAAAGTCCCAGAGAACAAGGACAGGCCTTCTAATCAGCCACCTTGGTACTTGCTCACCCCTGGTTGCGTGGAATCTGCTTCCGGATTCAGCCAGCATGACTTGATGCTACCCCCGCCTCCTCAGATTGAAAATTAGGTCTAATAGTGCCTTTTAAACTGGGGGCAGGCATTCCAGGTTGGGAGATTTCCAGACCCAAGCTATATACACGTCAATAGAAAACTCCGGCCCAGTGTGAAAGAAATTGAGCCTCAAGGTGCTGGAGGCTTAGAGGAGTTCAATGGGTTTTCGAATACTGTAGCACAATCTTGGGCTCCAGTGAAGGCTTTAATTACTCAAGCTTTCTCTTGCGGCATAGATTGTAATTTGAACCTGCACAATAGCCTTCAGATAGTCATTATTCCAGATATTAACAATGCAATGATAAGTATGCAAAAAATGATGGAAAGGATTGTAAACATGTCATACAGTATCTGCTTCCCAGAAAGAACGTTAATTGGCTTGATTAGTTAAAATAGATCTTATCTGTTTACAAAATGGGTCCTTTCAGTTAGTCCTGCCCATCCTTTGATTGTTGAAGGTTCACACCTTTTTCTGGTGTTCCGGGATGTTCTGTTCGGATTCCTCCTTCACATATTTGCAATGCAAGTAAGTTTAATTCAGCACTTCCTCTTGATGCAAGTGCAGTCTATTTAAAAAGGTCCTGATTTTGACCCTCTTCTTAAAGTACAATGGAATCTGATTAGTATCCTTTAGCTTGTTTTTATCATTCTCTTGACCTTTCAGTGTTTCTTGTTTAAGTAGTGACTTACAGGAATTACTGAAGCTGACTGGGAACTCAGTTGACTTGTTGTTCCTTCCTCAAGTCAATCAACTCTCCTACAATGGGTGGATGTTTCTCCGGGGTGATTGCACTGCCCCACCTTCTGGACCAATATCGGGACATGTTTCATTGTATGCAGACAGCCTGTATACTTCCAGAATGTTCTGTTGACTTGCACAATTTTACTGACAGTCCCAATGTTTCTGCTTTGTATTTGGCCTTATTTAAAATCTCACAGGGTGGTCAAAAACCTGAGGTCTTTCCCCTTCCCTTTTCTTTATGCACACAATTCACTTGCTACAAAACACATATCATCCAATCTCTAGCTCTTTACTGTTATTTTATTGTAAAAAAAAACAGGGTTTATACTAACCAAATTGAAGGTCAAGGATTCAGGCACGAATTTTGACTTCTTAAAAAAAGGTGTTGGAATGGTCATATTTTTTGCCTAACCCTTCTTGCCTTGTGAAGGTGGGCCATCTCCTTAGCCCATTGCAGTCATTACTTTATGGCACTTGTTTTACAAACAAATATGGCAGTTTGTGCATAGCAAGGTCCCATGAATTGCATTGTGTTAAGGACAAGATAATCTGTGTTTTAATGATGTTGGTTGAAGGATAGGTATCGGCAAAGACACCAAGACAGAATGCACCTGCTCCTCTTTGAAATTAGGGTCCACTGAACCGGCTGGCATCGGCAGCACCACCCAAAGCTGCAGACTGGCTCGCTGACCTCTCGGAATTTCTCCACCTGGAGAAGATTAAGTACGCCATCCGAGAGGAAGGCTTCCTGGACACTAGGGGACAATTCCTTGGCCTGTTCGAGGCCAGTAACGAGGAATAAGCCAGGGGAAAAAAAAAAGATGAAGAACCAAAGGACTGCACAACCCCGGGGGAGGGAGGGGGTGCTGAAACCAATTTGTAAAAAAAGCAAACCAGCGCGGGCAAGAAAATTGTAATGTATATAAGCAACAACTGTTTATAAATATGAGAAAAGCCAATAAAAAGACTTTTAAAAAATAAATTAGGGTCCACTTAATTCAGGCACGCATCTCCAAGTTGAGCCCCCACCCTGTTCTTACCAATCCTCACCCTACCCCTTGCTGGTGTCTTCTTGACTTGGGCGGCACAGTAGCTCAGTGGTTAGCACTATTGCTTCACAGTGCCAGGGTCCAAGGTTCAATTCCCGCTTGGGTCATTATCCGTGCGGAGTCTGCACGTTCTCCCTGTGTCTGCATGGGTTTCCTCCTGGTGCTCCGGTTTCCTCTCACAAGTCCCGAAAGATGTACTGTTAGGTGAATTGGACATTCTGAATTCTCCCTCCGTGTACCCGAGCAGGCACCGGAATGTGGCAACTAGGGGCTTTTCGCAGTAACTTCATTGCAGTGCAAATGTAAGCCTACTTGTGACATTAAAGATTATTAGCCCTTGCACACCCAGATCCCACTTACCTGTTTTGGAGGGTGGCCGCTCCTGTGCCATCCTCCTCTTCCAGGTGCAATCCCAGCAGGAGCCAGCGGACCCCAGGCACTGTTGAAACTGGTGAGCAGCAGGCCTTCAGATTGGCCAGCAACTCCTGGAGGTGGATCCCAAACCTTTGAAATGATAGGAGCCTTGATGATAACTAATTTGTTGCCAGGTGACCAAATAATGCAGCCAGGAGGTCCCACAGCCAGCCATGGTGGGATTGCCCCCAGCTTTTGGGCTTGTTGTCAGGGCCCCAGCCGTGCGGATAGAATGTGTTCCCGCAACTCACTTTTTCTTTACTTCCAAACTAAAGTGTGCTCAAAATATTGCTAATCTATTCCAATGTTGCATCAATATCTTTTTTATGTTAAAAATACCCCTCTTAATGACCGCAGTAATCTATAATCAATATTTTGCCATTTTTCAAGTCAACAAACAGTAACGTCAACATTTTCAAACCATGACCTGTACAAGAGGTAAATGGCTTTTGCACTATGTTTATGGTTTCATATATAGTGTTTATTTTGTTGTTACTATACCGAAAATACCTCAATAAAATGTTTATTAAAAAAAAAATTTCAAACCAGAAGATCACAGTAAAAACCAGTTGCTACCTCCTTACCGTCGATTCCTTTTCATCACAGTAAAAGAAAATCGAATTGCCTCGTAACTCTGACCAGTATCTTTGGAAGTCCTGTTAAGTAGAAACAAGAAAACATATCAAAGGGAGGGCAGAAAAAGGGCCTCATGCAATCGTGTTTAGTCACTATACAGTAAAATGCAGAAGGAGGCCATACATCTTTGGAAGAGCAGTTTAACTAGTCCCACTCACAGTCCCTTTCCTACAGCCCTACATTGGATTATCACCAGATGGGGGAGCAAATACCTTTTGAAAGCCATGAATTGAATATGCCTCCATCACTTCTTCAAGCAATGCATTCCTGATCATAACCACTCACTTTGGCCTTTTCCTGTACCAATTTGGAGTTATAATGATTGGCCTGGCCAAAGAACCAGTTTCCTCCGGTTCTAAACAACCCTTTTGACAATGGGAACAGTTAGATCAGTGTATCTCTACTCTGTCGAGAACACCTGTGTCAAACCTTCTCTCAACCTCCCTTATAAAAGGTGAAGGACCACATCTCTTCCCATCTATCCACACATTTGAAGTTCCTCATCCCTGGAACCAGTTTCCCTCTCTAAAGCCTTCACAACCTCCTTAAAGTGCAAAGCCTCGAACTGGCCTCTATTTCAGGCCAAACAGGGTGTCTCGTAAAAGGTTATTGTTTTCACTCCTTGCTTTGTACCCCCGCACAACCGCCACGAAAGGCGTCCCGCCATTTACTGCCGGTCCCGCCATCATCAACTGGGTTTCCCATTGAATGCCCCCTCACCACCACGAAACCTGCGGTGGGGGTGTACCATCAGCAGAACCGGAAGATCCCAGTGTGAACAGCCAGAAGATTCTGTACGCCTTTTTGACCACATTCTCAATCTGCTCTGCCACCTTCAGCAATTTGTTCACATATATATTCAGGATCTTTTGCTCTTGCACACCATTGGAATTGTACCCTTTAGTTTAGACTGCCTCTGCTCATTCTTCCTAGCGGTAGAACCCAAACGGATTGCTTGTGAGCAAAGTAAGTAGAGTCGCCATAGTCCCAGATGACCATAGGCTGCTTTCCCCTTTTGAGGGCAGGCTGGTGGCGATTTAACCTGAGGATCAGGCAAGGGGTTGAGATTGCAGGGCCTTCATGAAGAACCTCAGCCTGTATAGGAATTGAACCCGCGCTGCTGGCCTTGTTCTGCATCACAAACATCTGTCCAGCCAACTGAGCTAAACCTGGCTATTGTTGAGTAAGTGGCGTTATAGCACTGTTAACACTACTTTCATCACTTTGCTTATGACTGAAGTGACGGTAATTGGCCAGTTTGGATCTGTCCTGCTTTCTGTGGAAAGGACATCTTGGCAATTTTCGACATTGCTGGCTAGGTGCCAGTATTGTAGCTGCTCTGAAATAGCTTGGCTGGGTGATGCACTATCAATTACGACGAGATGAGAGTAGAGTATAATTGAGGCTTTATTAGAGGTGTGTAGCCTCCCGCAGCTGAAATGGCTGCAGCTCGGAGAGCCCACACATTTATACTCCACCTACTGGGTGGACCCAGCAGGCAGGGATCTACTCCCGTACCTATAGTACAGGAGCCTTACCGTTATACACCTCATATGCGATATATATACAATACCACATCCCCCCCCCCGCCCGAGTCCTGCGGTGGTGGTGGAAGACCATTTACATGCAGATGTTTAACATTTTAGGAAAAGTTTACAAATTCAGACGATCAGGCGCCTTATTCCTTCGTTGCGAGCGCCGCAGTCCCGGTGGCGATGCAGGCGTCGGTTCAGTCGCCGGTGACTCCGGGAGCGTGTCGACCTCATCTACATCCCCGGGTGGGACCAAGGGGAGGACGGATCATCGTAGAGCGGGGGCTGTGGTGAGATGAGCTGGGGGAAGGGAGTGGGGTGTGGGGACCCAGCTGGCACCAGGCCCCTGAGGGAGACGGTGTCTTGCCGGCCGTCGGGGTATGCCACGTAGGCGTACTGCGGGTTCGCGTGAAGTAGCTGTACCCTCTCGACCAATGGGTCCGCCTTGTGGAGCCGCACGTGCTTGCAGAGAATGGGTCCTGGGAGCGAAACCCCAGAGGTGGACTTCCTGGGGAAGGCAAAGAGACGTTCATGGAGGGTTTAGTTAGTCGCAGTGCAAAGGAGCGACCGAATGGAGTGAAGGGCGTCGGGGAGGACCTCCTGCCAGCGGGAGGCCGGGAGATTCCTGGACCGTAGGGCCTGCTGGACGGCCTTCCAGACCGTCCCATTCTCCCGCTCCACCTGCCCGATTCCCCAGGGGCTGTAGTGGTCGTCCTGCTCGAGGCAATGCCCTTGCTGAGCAGGTACAGGCGCAGCTCATCGCTTATAAATGAGGATCCCCAGTCGCTGTGGACGTAGGCGGGGAAACCGAACAGAGCAAAAATGGTGTTCAGGGCCTTGATGACGATGGCAGTCGTCATATCGTGGATGGGACGACGAAGGGGAATCTGGAGTATTCGTTGACCACATTAAGAAAGTATGTGTTTCGGTCGGTGGAGGGGAGGGGCCCTTTGAAGTCCATGCTGAGGCATTCAAAGGGGTGGGAGGCCTTCACCAGGTGCGCTCGGTCTGGCCAGTAGAAGTGCGGTTTGCACTCCGCGTAGACCTGGCAGTCTCTGGTGATAGCCCTGACCTCCTCGATGGAGTAGGGCAGATTGCGGGCCTTTATGAAGTGAAAAAACCGGGTGACCCCTGGGTGACAGAGATCGTCGTGCAGGGTCCGGAGCCGGTCCACTTGTGCGCCGGCAAATGTACCTCCAGATAGGGCACGGGGGGCTCGTTGAGCTTATCAGGGCAGTACAAAATCTCGTAATTGTTGGTTGTCAGATGGCTTAGCTCTGTCTATTACATAGAATTTACAGTGCAGAAGGAGGCCATTCGGCCCACCGAGTCTGCACCAGCTCTTGGAAAGAGCACCCTACCTCCTACCCAAGGTCAACACCTCCACCCTATCCCCACAACCCAGTAACCCCACCCAACACTAAGGGCAATTTTGGATACTAAGGGCAATTTATCATGGCCAATCCACCTAACCCGCACATCTTTGGACTGTGGGAGGAAACCGGAGAACCTGGAGGAAACCCACGCACACACGGGGAGGATGTGCAGACTCCGCACAGACAGTGACCCAAGCCGGAATCGAACCTGGGACCCTGGAGCTGTGAAGCGATTGTGCTGTCCACAATGCTACCGTGCTGTCTATGGCATACTGTCACTGCCCCTTTTATTCCATGGGTTTCAATGTTACTAGCAAGCCTATTGAGTAGAACAACAAAGAAAATTATCTTCATCAACTCTCTGAAAACCACATAAAAAAATTTTTTAAATTAAAGAATTTGCCTTCAATAAGTCAATGCTGATTTTTCTTACTTAAACCGTGCTTTTCCAAATGACAGCTAATTGTTTGATTGTTGTTCCTTAACACTTTCCCACCACTGGATTTAAACTGACTGGCTTATCGCTGGGAGGTTTACCTTGCAGTATTTTTTGCACAAGATTGTGACATGCAATTTTCCAGGCTTCTGGCATCATCGGCTCTGTATGTTTCTGGCCAGTGGTCTCCACAATTTCCAACCTTACTTCCCTTGGGTTTATCCCAACCAGTCGTAATGAGAAGAGTCGTTCCAATATCAAGACGCAACAGAGAACACGTTGGTTGACCAGTGAAGGAAAAGTTGATTTTAGGGGTTGGCTTACACACAAAGCATAAAATACTGCGGATGCTGGAAATCTGAAGTGAAAAGAGAAAATGCTGGAAATGCTCAGCAGAGGGCAACATCCAAGGAGAGAAGCGGGAGTTACGGGTGGAATCTTGTTCACTTGGTCCCTTCCACAACAGCAGGACCAATTCTGGGTCAGGAACCCACGTTTCTAATGGATGGGCTTTGCCAAGTCGCTTTCTCAGTACAGGATGATGCTCCCATTCTGTTAAATAGGAAAGTTTCTATTAAAGGGACCACGGCAGAGGTTTTAAAGGACTCATCGGCATTTGGGTTTTTTGGGGCTACAATGTCAACAGGAACGGAGAGGAGACCTGGGAAGTTTGATCTCAGGATCCCTCACTTTGACCAGTGGGCCCGCTGAGGTATCTGAAGGGCGACAGTGAGATGAGCTCTCCCAAGAATGGAAGGAAGAGGGCGACCACTCCAACCAAGCAAGTGTAGGTGGAAGCGGTCAAGGAAGTCAGCAACAGGGAGGCAGTGGCGTAGTGGTATTGTCACTGGACTAATAATCCAGGGACCCAGGGTAAAGTTCTGGGTACGTGGGTTGGAATCCCACCAGGGCAATAAAATCCTGGAATTAAAAGTCTAAAGATGATCATGAAAACATTGTTGATTGTCGCTGCCTGGGTTTCCTATGGGGCTCTGATTTCCTTCCACAAGTCCCAAAGACGTGCTTGTGAGGTGAATGGGGCATTCTGAACTCCCTCAGTGTACCCGAACAGCCGCCAGAATGTGGCGACTAGGGGATTTTCACAGTAACTTCATTTCAATGATTTTTAAAAATATTTTTATTCTCCTCCAGTTTCACATTTTCTCCCCAATTTACACCCACAATAAACAGTAACGAATGCAATGTCAATCCCCATAATACCAACGATCCCATCCTTCCACCAAACCCCCAAATATTAGCCCGCATGTCAACAAACAAATATTACAGAAAGGAATCACCCATAGTCCCCATTAACACATACAGTCCCCCTCCCCCCAACCCTCCCCATAATGTTCGATGTAATCCAATTCTTGAAAGTGCATAATGAATAACACCCATGAATTGTAGAGCCCCTCTATCCGTCCCCTCAGTTCAAATTTGACCTTTTCATGCGTCAAGAATTCCAGCAGGACCCCCGCCAAGGCAGGTCACAGGGTGGAGAGGTTGATCTCCACCCTAACAGGATGCGCCTTCGGGCAATCAACAAGGCAAAGGCTACAATATCTGCCTCCGCACCCGTTTCCAACCCTGGCCGGTCCGACACTTCGAATATGGCCTCCTGAGGGCCCAATTCCAGTTTCACGCGCACCACTTTAGAGATTATCCTAAAAACCTCCTTCCAGTAATCCTCCAGCTTTGGACAGGACCAAACCATATGAACGCAGTGGCCCCGCAACGTTCACACACATCTTCTACCCCCTCCAAGAGCCGGCTCATCCTCGCCCTTGTAAGGTGTGCTCCATACACCACCTTCAGCTGTATCAGCCCCAACCTCGCACACGAGGTGGAGGCATTCACCCTCCGGAGCACCTCACACCAGAACCTCTCCTCCATACCCTCTCTCAACTCTTCCTCCCACCTTGCCTTGATCCCTTCCAGCGGCGCCTTCTCCTCTTCCAAAATAGCCCCGTAAACCGCCAATACTACTCCCTTCTCCAGGCCCCCTGTCGTCAGCACCTCCTCCAGCAATGTGGAGGCTGGCTCTACTGGGAAGCACTGTAACTTTATTTCAGTGTTAATGTAAGCCTATTTGTGACACTAATAAAGATTATAAAGATTATTATTGAAACCCATCTGGTTCACTAATGTTCTTTAGGGAAGGACATCGGTCATTCCTTACTTGGTCTGGCCTACATGTGAATCCAGACCCACAGCAATGGGTTGACTCTTACATGCTCTCACGGATGAGCAATAGGGGCAGCACGGTGGTGCAGTGGTTAGCACTGCTGCCTCACTGCACCGAGGACCCTGGTTCGATCCTGGCCCCGGGTCACCATCCGTGTGGTGTTTGCACATTCTCCCTGAGCCTGCATGGGCCTCACCCCCACAACCCAAAAAGATATGCAGGGTAGGTGAATTGGCTATGCCAAATTGCCCCTAAATTGAAAAACAAAATTGGGTACTCTAAATTTATATTTAAAAATGGGATGGTGAGTAAATGCTGACCCAGCCTGCAACGCCACGTCCCGTGAACAAATTAAGAAAAAAAAACAGGAGGTTTCTCCCTCTAACCCACTGCTTATGCCACAAGCTCCAAGACCTCAAGAGGACATGACGTGACTTTTAGGTGCCAATCCCAACACTGTCAAGCATTCCTCTGCATGCCAGCTTGCAGCTCCACCCATTACTCTCTCAGGCAGCTCACAGCTCCATTCAAACTGCCAACACAGCCACTCACCCTCATCCCCTCTCTCCCCATGCCCTGCAGTGACCCTCTTCTGCGTACAAGCTATTACAAACACTCAACCTCTTCTTTCTCTCCTTGCTGCTCGGCAAGAGGCAGAGACCCAGGGGCGAATAGTGCATGAGGCACTTGTGCCGACATGTCAAGCGAGCACTGATCCTCAGTGTTGGGGTTTTCTCATCCACCCAGCTGGATTTAGTGTCCATCCCTCTGCCCCAAAAAGGGGCATGTAGCCGAGGAAAAGGCAGCTGCTGCCAATGCATGGTTGAGTGTTTTCCTCTCTTGCCCCTCAAAGGTAAGTGCAGCTGTATAAGTTGCTTATCAGCCATGGTGAAAGGTGGCAGAAGGAAGGGCAGCTAAGGGGAATGAAGTCCCAAGGCAGGAAAAATGCTTTCCAAAATGTTAAGAACCACCAGTCAAGCAGTGTGTGTGTTCCCTGGGAGAAGAAGTGCTTTGAACTGCAGTCTCTCTATAACATGGCTGAAACCTTCATAGCTTGTCAGTTTAAATGAATAATCTCTGCCCACTGTACACTATACCCAATCTTCCCTCCCACCAATACCCAATCTCTTCCTCGAAGAGATATCTCGGCTTATCCAATTATGATCTCGAGTGGCCCAAATTTTCATCGCTTCACCATTGGCGGTTGTGCTTTGAGATGTCAAGGACCCAAGGCTTTGGAATTCGTTCCCTGCAATCCTCCGACACACTATTTTGCCTTCTTCCTTTAAGATACTTCTCGAAACCTGCCTCTTTGACCAAACGTTTAGTCATCTAACCTAACATCACTTCATGTGGCTTGATATATTTTGTTTTAGAATGCTGCTGTGAAGCACGGGACATTATAAAAAGGTACTATATAAGCAAAAGTTGTTGTTTTATTACACTATTTGGCGTGTGGATGTTTCATGCAATTAACATGGAAACTGTAAAATGGGACAGCGATAGTGTGCATTATCATTGATGAAGCATTAGTATCTTTCGCCCATGCTCCCAAATTTCTGATAAATGCAAATATTTCTAATGAATATACATGCACATGTCAATTAAATAACGCAGGAGGAGGCCTTTTGGCCCACAGTGTCTATGCTGACTCCCTGAAGGAACAATTCAACTCGTGCTACTCTCCTGCCTTCTCACAATGCCCTGTGCATTCTTCCTTTTCCAATAATAATCCAGTTCCCTTTGAATTCCCCGCTTGAACCTGCCTCCATCACACTTTCTAGCAGCATATTCCATGTCCTACTCACACTGCAAGAACAAGATTTTTCTTAATACTTGTCAAGCCGAAATTAACACAGAATTTAAAGATGTATTATATTCCCACATCGCATTAAATCATCCCATTTAAAGCAGGTATTAAATCCCTCAGAGTCCTAGGTGAAAGTTAAGTTGTGATATTATTTAAAGGAGATAAAACATTCAACGAACCTTTAAAAGATAGCTGTCAAATCAAATCCACCAACTCCTGGAGAAGGAGGAGCAGCAACAACTACAGGAGACCACAGTCAGCAAGTCGGAAACTGGAAGCGAGCATACAAAAATGCCTGCTACAAGCTATCACGCGAGTACTACAAATATCTTACATGAGAGTTAAAGTAGTATACTGCTCTTTGATATACTAATGATGAGTGGAACATACTACCAATGCATCACCTAGCAGAACAGGAATTGTGAAATGAATAAAGACATGGACCCGTCTATTTCATCTCCTTTCATTCTAGTGGTCACATTGTGCAATGATAATGGAGTTGCGCAATGATAATGGAGTTGTTGACTAATTCTAGTAATCACTATTAATTAGTTTACAACAGATTAATTGGGAAAACACCCGGTGTTGGACAGCTTTGGGAACCAATCCTAATACACCTATCTATTCAACCATGGGTGTTACACTTTCCATGCATCCCATCTCAAATTACTCACACTTTTGGCCAAAACCTTGAAATAAATCAGTCTAGCTTGCGTTTGAATGAATCAATATTAACAGCTTCCACTTTCCTTGGGTGGTTCTGTGCGTTGGCCATTCACTCGCTGAAATGTTTCCAGGGACTAGTTTTAAATTTACCCTGCTTCAAGCAAAATCTGTATTCTGAAGGTCAATTGCTCTGAACAAAATGAAACAATGTGCCATCATCTATGTCATTCAGCTTTTTAGCTTCCGAAAAACAGAAATTACACCACCAAACCTTATCTTTACCAGCTTACATATCCTACAAGGGGCCTTCCTTGACAGGAAGGAAATTTTAGGCCTACATCAATTTCTGGAGCCAGGCCTCCAGCCACAGAGCAACAACCAGACACCATCATCAGCTTTGTGCAGGTCAAGGAGACACAGCCTGACTGAGACACATCCAGAGTGGGAATTGGAACTTGGTAATTTGGTGCAGTGAGGTAATTCGGAGCAGGGTGGGAGATGGTGCTTTTTCCCTACCGTTTTGTTCTTTTTCTTCTGTAACTTTTATTCTGCAGGGAGAGAACCAGAGAGCATCCTGGGAAGGTAAGTGATTTTTATTTTTATGACCTTTTCAAATTGTGTGGGAGGGGGGGGGGGGGGGGGGGGAGGACACGGAAGTGACATCACAGTAAAGCTGTGACCTGATTGGGAATCTACACTAAATTTAAAAATTAAACATGGTTAAACTAATTAAACATAATTACTTAATTATAATTTAGAGGGGTAGCTAAGCCAGAGATTGGAGAGTACTGCATTTAGCGTTCACATTTATAGTAGAAATCTAGTGCTAGGAAACATATAGTTAACAGTAACTTTTTAAAAAATGTTTAAAATTTAATTTACTAATTAATTAATGCAATGTCAATTAGAGGGGTGCAGTGCTCTGACTGTGAGATGTGGCAGGTCCAGGAGGCTTCCAGCATCCCAGATGGCTTCATCTGCAGAAAGTACACCCAACTAGAGCTCCTCACAGACCGCATGGTTCGGTTGGAGCAGTGGTTGGATGCACTTAGGAGCATGCAGGTGGTAGAAAGTGTCATAGATAGCAGTTATATAAATGTGGTCATACCCAAGGTGCAGGCAGAGAAATGGGTGACCACCAGAAGGGGCAGGCAGTCAGTGCAGGAATCCCCTGTGGTTGTCCCCCTCTCGGCCAGCTATACCCCTTTGGATACTGTTGGGATGGATAGCCTATCGGGGAAAACAGCAGCAGCTAGAGCAGTGGCACCACGGCTGGCTCTGATGTTCAGCAGGGAGGGTCAAAGCCCAGAAGAGCAATAGTCATAGGGGACTCTATAGTCAGGGGCACAGATAGGCGCTTCTGTGGATGTGCAAGAGACTCCAGGATGGTAGGTTGCCTCCCTGGTGCCAGGGTCCAGGATGTCTCAGAATGGGTAGTGGGCATCCTGAAGGGGGAGGGCAAACAGGCAGAGGTTGTTGTACATATTGGTACTAACGACATAGGCAGGAAGGGGTATGAGGTCCTGCAGCAGGAGTACAGGGAGCTAGGCAGAAGGTTAAAAGACAGGACCGCCAGGGTTGTAATCTCGGGATTACTCCCTGTGCCATGTGCCAGTGAGGTTAGAAATAGGAAGAGAGAGCAGTTAAACACATGGCTAAACAGCTGGTGTAGGAGGGAGGGTTTCCGTTATATGGACCACTGAGAGCTCTTTTGGGGCAGGTGTGACCTGTATAAGAAGGACGGTTGCATCTAAACTGGAGAGGCATACATATCCTGGCCGCAAGGTTTGCTAGTGTCACACAGGAGGGTTTAAACTAGTATGGCGGGGGGGGGGGGGGGGGGGGGGGGGGGTACTGGAGCAATAAGTCAGAAGGTGAAAGCATTGAGGGAGAACTAGGGAATAGGGCAAGTATGGCTCTGAGGAAGAGCAGACAGGGAGATGTTGCTGAAAACAGGGGGTCTGGTGGCCTGAAGTGCATATGTTTTAATACAAGAAGTATAACGGGTAAGGCAGGTAGGTAGACAGATTTTGGAAACAAGTAAAACAACAGGGTTGTTGTGATGGGAGACTTCAACTTCTGCAATATTGACTGGGACTCACTTAGTGCTAGGGGCTTAGACAGGGCAGACTTTGTAAGGAGCATCCAGGAGGGCTTCTTAAAACAATATGTAGATAGCCCAACTAGGGAAGGGGCTGTAATGGACCTGGTATTGGGGAATGAGCCGTCAGGTGGTAGAAGTTTCAGTAGGGGAGCATTTCGGGAACAGTGACCACAATTCAGTAAGTTTTAAAGTGCTGGTGGACAAGGATAAGAGTGGTCCTAAGATGAATGTGCTCAATTGGGGGAAGGCTAATTCATAGAATTTACAGTGTAGAAGGAGGCCATTCGGCCCATCGAGTCTGCACTGGCTCTTGGAAAGAGCACCCTACCCAAGGTCAACACCTCCATCCTATTCCCATAACCCAGTAACCCCACCCAACACTAAGGGCAATTTTGGACACTAAGGGCAATTTATCATGGCCAATCCACCTAACCTGCACATCTTTGGACTGTGGGAGGAAACCGGAGGACCCGGAGGAAACCCACGCACACACGGGGAGGATGTGCAGACTCCACACAGACAGTGACCCAAGCCGGAATCGAACCTGGGACCCTGGAGCTGTGAAGCAATTGTGCTATCCACAATGCTACCGTGCTGCCCCAAATTATAACAATATTAGGCGGGAACTGAAGAACCTAGATTGGGGGCGGATGCTTGAGGGTAAATAAACATCTGACATCTGGGAGGCTTTCAAATGTCAGTTGAAAGGAATTCAGGACCAGCATGTTCCTGTGCAGAAGGATAAATACGGCAAATTGCTGGAACCTTGGATAACGAGAGATATTGTTGGCCTCATCAAAAAGAAAAAGAAGGCATTTGTCAGGACTGGATGGCTGGGAACAGACGAAGCCTGTGTGGAATATAAGGAAAGTAGGAAGGAACTTAAGCAAGGAGTCAGGAGGGCTAGAAGGGGTCACGAAAAGTCATTGGCAAATAGGGTTAAGGAAAATCCCAAGGCTTTCTACACGTACATAAAAAGCAAGAGGGTAGCCAGGGAAAGAGTTGGCCCACTGAAGGATAGGCAAGGGAATCGATGTGTGGAGGCAGAGGAAATGGGCGAGGTACTAAATGAATACTTTGCATCAGTATTCACCAAAGAGAAGGAATTGGTGGATGTTGAGACTGGAGAAGGGCGTGTAGATAGCCTGGGTCACATTGAGATCCAAAAAGACGAGGTGCTGGGTGTCTTGGGATCTACCCCCAGAATATTGAAGGAGGCAGGAGAGGAAATTGCTGAGGCCTTGACAGAAATCTTTGGATCCTCACTGTCTTCAGGTGATGTCCCGGAGGACTGGAGAATAGCCAATGTTGTTCCTTTGTTTAAGAAGGGTAGCAAGGATAATCCAGGGAACTACAGGCCGGTGAGCCTTACGTCAGTGGTAGGGAAATTACTGGAGAGAATTCTTCGAGGCAGGATCTACTCCCATTTGGAAGCAAGTGAACTTATTAGCGAGAGGCAGCACAGTTTTGTGAAGGGGAGGACGTGTCTCACTAACTTGGTAGAGTTTTTCGAAGAGGTCACAAACTGATGCAGGTAGGGCAGTGGAAGTTGTCTATATGGACTTCAGTAAGGCCTTTGACAAGGTCCCTCATGGTAGCTGGTACAAAAGGTGAAGTCACACGGGATCAAGGGTGAGCTGGCAAGATGGATGCAGAACTGGCTAGGTCATAGAAGGCAGAGAGTAGGAATGGAAGGGTGCTTTTCTAATTGGAGGGCTGTGACTAGTGGTGTTCCGCAGGGATCAGTGCTGGGACCTTTGCTGTTCGTAGTATGTATAAATGATTTGGAGGAAAATGTAACTGGTCTGATTAGTAAGTTTTCAGAGGACACAAAGGTTGGTGGAATTGCGGATAGCGATGAGGACTGTCAGAGGATACAGCAGGATTTAGATCATTTGGAGACTTGGGCGGAGAGATGGCAGATGGAGTTTAATCCAGACAAATGTGAGGTAATGCATTTTAAAAGGTCTAATGCAGCTAGGGAATATACAGTGAATGGTAGAACCCTCAAGAGTATTTAAAGTCAGAGATCTAGGTGTACAGGTCCACAGGTCACTGAAAGGGGCAACACAGGTGGAGAAGGTAGCCAAGAAGGCATATGGCATGCTTGCCTTCATTGGCCGGGGCATTGAGTACAAGAATTGGCAAGTCATGTTGCAGCTGTATAGAACCTTAGTTAGGCCACATTTGGAGCATAGTGTTGAACTCTGGTCGCCACACTGCCAGAAGGATGTGGAGTCTTTCGAGAGGGTGCAGAAGAGATTTACCAGGATGTTGCCTGGTATGGAGGGCATTAGCTATGAGGAGCGGTTAAATAAACTCGGTTTGTTCTCACTGTAACGACGAAGGTTGAGGGGCGACCTGATAGAGGTCTACAAAATTATGAGGGGCATAGACAGAGTGGATAGTCAGAGGCTTTTTCCCAAGAGAGGGGTCAATTACTAGGGGGCATAGGTTTAAGGTGCGAGGGGCAAGGATTAGAGGAGATGTACGAGGCAAGTTTTTTTTTTTTACACAGAGGGTAGTGGGTGCCTGGAACTCGCTGCCGGAGGAGGTGGTGGAAGCAGGGACGATAGTTACATTTAAGGGGCATGTTGACAAATACTTGAATAGGATGGGAATAGAGGGATACGGACCCAGAAAGTGTAGAAGATTTTAGTTTAGATGGGCAGCATAGTTGGCACAGGCTTGGAGGGCCGAAGGGCCTGATCCTGTGCTGTACTTTTCTTTGTTCTTTGACGTGACCACTGGGAGCTTCCAGGCAGCAATAGGACAAATCAGCCAGTAGGTTTTCTTTTTATTCATTCACGGAATCTGAGCATTGCTTGAAAAACCAACATTTATTGCCCAACTCTAATTGGCCTCGAGTTGGGAGTGGTGAGCTGCTTTCTTGAACCATTGCTGTCCATGTGGTACAACCCAACATACTGTTCTGCAGGAAGATCCAAGATTTTGACCCAGAGACAGTGAAGGAATGATGTTATATATTTCCAAGTCAGGTGGTGAATCTGAAGGTGATGCTGTTCCATGCACCGCTGCCCTTGTTTTTCTAGGTAGAGATCTCAAGGTACTGTCAAGGAACCTTGATGAGTTGCTGCACCAAGATAATACAGACTGCAGCCACTGTTTGCCAGTGGTGGAGGGAGTGAATGTCTAAGATGGAGGAGCGGGCTGTTTTGTCCTGGTTGGGGTTGCTGGCCTTGCACAGCTCCAGATATGTGAATATTCAAACATATTTCTGCCTTGTGCCTTATGGATGGTGGACAGCCTTTGAAGATAATCAATGCTGAATTCCCAATCTCTGACTTGCTCTTGGAGCCACTAGATTTATAGGGCTGGTCCCCAGGTCATTATTTTCATATCCTCAGGACATCCCAAAAAACATAATAATTAATTAATTACTGGCAGTGTAATCACAGATGTTTAATAAACAAACATGCACAAACCTCTGTACAGCAAGGTCCCACAATCATCCATGAAGTAAAAGATGTTACTCTCTTTTAATGATATTGGTTAAAGATTAAACGTTGATTAAATGTTGCCCAGGCAAATTCACACGTTCTTTGTAAAATGAAATGGAATCTTTTGCAACCATCTGAACTGGCCAACTTGGTTTCATATCTCATCTGAAAGATACCTAATCTGATAGAGCAGAACTCCCTCAACGCTGTATCAAAGTGCCAACCTAGATTACAGACTCAAATCCTGGGAGTGAAGCAAGTGAAAAGTCCCTTCTCAATTGCCAGGAGAAATTAAAGGTTAAACATTTAAAAAGTTACAGGTAAAAATTTCTATGGGAAGAAACTCACTACATTTTTGCAGATACTGGACAAGTATTGTGATAATTATGCTGTTTCAAACCTTGATTCTCTCTCAAAATGGTCCGCAACCTGCTCATGAAGTTCTTTCAACTCACTAGATTTTATGTCTGTTCTATGTTTACTATTTAAACAGTTTCAAAATCTGTTATTGTTCTATTTGCCTCCACGTCCTGTGGTAACAAGGGCCACAGACTAACCTATTCCTTAGTATATTTTGCGACTTTAAATTCGCTATATAAATGCAAATTGCTGTGGAGTATGGTGTTAATCTGATGCCAACCAGTAGATAGTGCCAGAGTGCAGCTTGTGCCTCGCAATGTCAGCAATTGTACTTTCAAAGCACCTTTAAGCCATGAAATTTTCAAATCGCTTCACAGGAACATTATGGAGCAAAATTTGACACTGAACTACACAAGGGGGTGTTAAGACAGTTGACCAATAGCTTAGTCAAAATACATGATTTTGGGGCAGCACGGTGGCGCAGTGGTTAGCATTGCTGCCTCATGGCACCGAGGTCCCAGGTTCGATCCCGGCTCTGGGTCACTGTCCGTGTGGAGTTTGCACATTCTCCTCGTGTCTGCGTGGGTTTCGCCCCCACAATCAAAGATGTGCAGGGTAGGTGGATTGGCAACACTAAATTGTCCCTTAATTGGAAAAAATTAATTGGCTATTGGAAATTATTTTTAAAAAACATGATTTTAAGGAGCATCGTAAATGAGAAGGGATAGTAAAGAGGGATTTATGGAGCAAGTATCAGAGCTCTCGACCCAGGCAGTTGAAAGCACAGCCACCAATGGGGGAGCAATTAAAATTGAGGATGCACAAGAGGTCAGACTTGGAGCAGTGCAGATAATTTGGAGGGTTGTAGGAGATGACATGGTGAGATTTGAAAATAAGGATAATAATTGTAAAACTTCTCTTACAATAAGGACTGTGTGAACGGTAGCATTGTGGATAGCACAATTGCTTCACAGCTCCAGGGTCCCAGGTTCGATTCCGGCTTGGGTCACTGTCTGTGCGGAGTCTGCACATCCTCCCAGTGTGTGCGTGGGTTTCCTCCGGATGCTCTGGTTTCCTCCCACAGTCCAAAAGATGTGCAGGTTAGGTGGATTGGCCATGATAAATTACCCTTAGTGTCCAAAATTGCCCTTAGTGTTGGGTGGGTTTACTGTGTTATGGGGATAGGGTGGAGGTGTTGACGTTGGGTAGGGTGCTCTTTCCAAGAGTCGGTGCAGACTCAATGGGCCGAATGGCCTCCTTCTGCGCTGTAAATTCTATGAAACGCACCCCACAAGACATTAGCGAATAGGGACTCCAGGGCCTGGTTGGAACATACTGATGCCAGAATCTTACCGCCTTTAAAAATGTTATGAGTTTGGGACCAAAAGCAGATGACAACCCTGCTGGTGTTGCTTGGACACTTGATTTTGCCAGAGGCATCTATTAAGAGCCCAAGTCCAGAGCGCCATCAAATTAAGATTGATGGGTGGGATAGGCGGCCAGCTAGCCCAAATTGGGTGGGGGGATGGTGCTGGCAGCATTGTCTTGCTGACACCCCCATTGGTTGGGAGAGTTGGGTGTGGTTGCGGCATGTATAAGAAAGCAAGATGTGTGTGCGCTCTTAGAAGAGGAGTGAAAATTTAAAACACAGCCTTGCAGCAGGGGCCACAGGTATCATTGCGGAGTGAAATCTAGTGGGTTGGAGGGGTGGAAGGATAGGAGGGCGCACAGAACCACCCCCACCTTTGGCAGTCTGTGGCAAGTCACATCCAGGCACTTGCCAGCTGTGTCCTGAGCAGGGAACTCATCCATCGCCAGGAAGATCCCAGCCGTGGCTGCCAACGGACACATAAATAAACATCCAAGCTAGCTACCTGCTGTGTCATTTCCAAATGTCCTCCCAGTCCCATCTTCAAGCCCGCTCCCGTAGGACCAGGAAGATTCCATCCTATGGGTTAATTAAAAATATTTTGGTAGAGGACGGCCTTTGGGCGGACGCATTGAGTAGGGTCAACGCGACCGCAACATGTGCCAGACTCGGCCTGATCTAATTTAAGGTAATTCACCAGGCTCACATGACAGTGGCCCGGATGAGCAGATTCTTTGAGGTGGAAGACAGGTGTGCAAAATGTGCGGGAGGACCAGCGAACCATGTCCACATGTTTTGGGCATGTCCAAAGCTGAGGGGATTTTGGCAGGGGTTTGCCGACGTCATGTCCAAGGTATTAAATACAAGGGTGGCATTGAGTCCAGAGGTGGCGATTTTCAGGGTGTTGCAGGATACAAGACTCCAGGAGGAGAAAGAGGCAGATGTTCTGGCCTTTGCTTCCCTGGTAGCCCGGAGGAAGATATTACTAGCATGGAAGGACTCGAAGCCCCCAAAATTGGAGACCTGGCTATCGGACATGGCTGGCTTCCTCTGCCTGGAGAAAATTAAGTTCGCCATGAGGGGGTCTCTGCTGTGGTTCGCCCGGAGGTGGCAACAATTCGTCGACTTCTTTGCAGAGAATTAATCGTCAGGGGTTAGGCTAGTGTAGATTAGTGGATAAAGTAATGGTGGGACCTGTGGGAGAGGGAGGTGGTATTTGCACTATGTTAATATTTTCCTTTTTATGAACATTATTTATCTTGCTGCTGTTACAATGCCAAAGAAATACCTCAATAAAATGTTTATTAAAAAAACATTTTGGTGCTGTTCATCAACGATTTTTTTTTAAGCCATCTCAACAGGGCTCTGGAAAATCATAGTACTCACTGGAGAGAAAATAGGAGATCCCCCAACTGTCTGTAGACAAGATTGCTGAACATGTGAAAGTAGGTCCTGTGTCTGACCTGATGGTTTGAAACCCATGGGGGCAGGAGGGGTGGAAACTACAGGAAAGAGAAGGATTTTACAAATAAAGGGACACCATATTGCTGTCATGGCATTCCATACAATGCAAAACCCTGCTGCCTGGACCTAATTCCACCCAGCCATCATAGAATCTATAGTGCATAAGGAGGCCATTCGGCCCATCGAGTGTGCAGCGACCCTCTGAAAGAGCGCCCGACTTAATCATCCCTGGACTTATTGGGCTCCTGGTCCCCAAATTCCTCCAATACAGGACAGGTCTGTGTTCTGGGCCACACATGAATCCCCGGCTTTGGCTTATTTTATTGCACTTTTCATCAAGTTTCTCTCGTTGCTTAAGACTCGCGTCGGCAAATAGGAGGTAACTTGGGTGAAAAGCGGAGCCAAGTGCGACTGATTTCAAAGGGTATTTCGTAAGCTTTCCCCGAGTTGACCAATGAGAAATTAAGTATCTGTAGAAGTATTTCGAAGTTTCAGGTCTGTTATCTTAATAGTTCAGCAGTTCACGTTGACGGGCAATTAAATGGTATCTATCTAGTGCTTATTATTCTTGTGCCTAAAAAGGTGCTCGAGGTAAAAAAATAAATAAAACTTATTTAAATCTGATTTAATCACAGCACCCTGACAATATTTAACGTTTTTCCGGTACTTGCGTTCTCCCCCACGGCCGAATAGATTTCACTCTTTTCGGACAAAATGTGAAGCTGTCAGGCAAGACATTGTCCAATCATTTAAAGTTTTTAAAAGAATACTTCAGAACTTTCTACAGCACTCCAGGACATAAAAATGCAAGTAAGCCTTCTCGAAACACGAGTTATCACCTACCTTATCCTCGGAACTTTTTTTCCACAGGAACCCGTCGTAATATAAAGGCAGAGCGGTAATTTTCTCACGTCTTTGAAAGACTAATCTCAGATTTGTTCTGGGGGCAGCCATTTCTGTTGAACAACAAGCAAGCTGACTGTTATTTATTAACCATGAGGCTGGGCGAAGGAGGTGCACATACAGTCCAGCGTGGCCGTGCTGCTGCTGTCTGTTCACAGCCCCAGTTACCTGTGGTGAGAGACCCCTGGCCCGCCAAAAACAGAGCAGGAGCCTTCCTGCCACTGACTCCTGCAGGAATGAGGAAACTGCTTAATCAGGAAGCTAAAGTAATCAAACTTTTGTGCGATTAATGAGAGAACATTCCTATCAAGCAACAATGACTAAGCGGGCGGGCGGGGGGGGGGGTAATGAAAACCGGTAATGAAATGTGAAGCTACCTGATGACTATGCACTTTAACTTGTCTTTGTGTGTGCTTCTGATGGGGGGGGGGGGGGGGACGGGTTGAATTTAGAGAGGGTCAAAGGAGTGGACAACCTGCCCTGGGGCCTGGCAAAATTAGCCATTAACGGGCAGCACGGTGGCACAGTAGTTAGCACAGCTACCTCACGGCGCTGAGGACCCGGGTCTGATCCCACCCCCGGGTCACTGTCCCAGTGCAGTTTGCACATTCTCACCATGTCTGCCTGTGTCTCGGCCCACAACCCAAAGGACGTGGAGGTTAGGTAGGTTGGCCGCTAAATTGACCCTTAATTGGAAAAGTTTTTTAAAAACTTGCCATTGACAGGTCCAGGCAGCGTGCAACCAAGGGGGTCATCCATTCAAACCATCTGCCCATCTTCTGCGGCCCCGTTCATGACCAGGTGTCCCTGGAGAGGGAACATGCGGTGTCCACGGGCACTATCACAGCCTTCCCCACCCAGTGGGCACCACATGGACTGTATTGCTTTATCGACCCTCTTAATTGCACTTTGATTTGATTTTTGTTAAGTTTCTGTTGATCTTTGTTTTGTTTGGGCAGTGCCTCTATCAGGAGCAGCCCCTTTTAATTTGTCCCTTAGTTTGTTTCTTTTAGTATAATTGTTTGACCTCAAAGAACTTACAAACTGTCATTACACTAATATATACTCAAAGGATTAGCACTGCTTGTCATGTTCTGCAGACTGGTCGAAGTGAATGATGCACTACAGAACATGTCGTTTAAAATAATTTATTGTAAAGCAACTGCATGGTATGATAACTAGGATAAATTAAAATAATAAACTAACACTAAACAACTCTAGTGGAACTACTGCAAATACATCTATCTCCCAGAACGACCAACTCCCAGATCACATGGTGACGTGATGGGATTACAATGCCACCTAGTGGTCGGAGGCAGTGGCGGACTGGGTCTAAAAATATTGGTTGCCAGGAGACAAAGGGGGCCCACCCACAACTACAATGCTATCATTTAATTTTCATAACGAATAAATAAAATTTTCAAAAAATACATATGGAAAAAAGGGTACAATTAAAATTTTTGTGGAAAAAATGTGTATTTCTTAGTAATTACAGTGTACATGTACTGTACATATTACTGGCAGTAGATACCAAATGTAAATACAGAATGTTATAATTGAATTATTTTTAAAAAAATTTTAAGTAATTGGTTGATATTTTAAAATAGTTTCTGCACAATTTACACATTAATAGATAGTTAAAAAGCACAATAGAGCATTGCAGTCCACTATATTAAGAGCAATCGTTTGTGTTCGCTAGATGATTGTGCGAATCTGCCAATAATTGCTTCTGCATCCAATTCATCTAACAAATCCTTTTCAATGGATAGCAACATGTATGATTCCAAATTCTCCTCAGACAGCGAATGTCTTAACCTTGTCTTTATGATCTTTAGCTTTGAAAATGTCCTCTCACATTGGACTTGAGTAACTGATAGTGTGCAGATGACTTTATAAAGTTCATAAAGGTTATCATATGCCTTGTCATGAAGTCTGTTGAATGGCAGAATTTTTAGTACACATGATGGGCAAGTGCTGCAAATTTTACAATTGTTGCAACTGGAATCTATATTCTCACCATCATTAAGCAATAGCTTTAATACATCAAAGTTTGAAGCAAAATAAAACAATTCCAATACGTATTACTTGATCTTTGCTGATTTGTGGAAACAGCTTAATAATACCTTCCAATGCTTCATCTTCAAGGCCCTTCTCTGCAATAGTTTTAAACTTTGCTGGGTCCAAGCAGGACAAATCTTTATACAACTGTTTGTGTTGTACAAAGCGTGATTCTAGTGACTGGACAATACGATCCATTATTAGGTTAAACACATTTACTCGAAAACCAGCTAGAGAATCTGAGGAATTTCTTTCATAATCAATAAGCTCATCTGCCATTCTTTTCTTCTTCCTCTGCCTCTTAACTGGCAATGCTGTTTCCAATGTTTGATTTTCATCCATATTCATCTGTGAAATCCTGTCATTACATTTATTTACAAATTCCAAAGCCTTGCTGTGAACGTTATCAAATGTTCTTGTCTGTTCCTTCAACTTTGTTATAGCTGAATCTACCAAACTCCATGCAGTAAACATATCTAAACCACTTGTCTGTAGATAACTTGATAACGGGGTTGTAGTTTCAAATATATACAAGTAAGTAAATGCTGTCAATATGGTTTCAAACTTTAGAAGACTTTGAAGTAAAACATTTGCTTCATGTTTTGTTTTTGCATCAAACTTTTCTGAATCTTGTATCATTGATAAGCATGTCAATAGATTTACGAAAGTACTGGCAGCGGCATCATCAAAACATCCAAATATAGCTGTTGCTGCATTGGATTTTCCTGACCATCTGGTCTCACCAATTAGCTTTAATCGTTTCATTTTTTCTTGTCCTAGATGTTTTCCAACAACTTCTATCCATACAGCCATTCTCTTGTATGATGCTTTCACAAAAGTTGCTATATTCTGGAGCAAATTGAAAAAAGAAACTGCAGGCACACAACATTTTGTTGTTTCAGTTATCACCAAATTCAAGACATGGGCATAGCACCATATATGAACATGTTGATCAGCTACATCAGCAATTTTACTTTGTAAACCATTATACTGGCCATGGTAGCTTGCAGCGCCATCTGTGCTATCAGATAAACATTTTTGGGGGTCAATTTTAAGATGCTGTAATGTTTCAATCAATAGATCAAAAAGTCCCTGTCCTGTACCATCATTACTTGGCACAACTGAAAGTAGTTGCTCACAGATAATACCTTTAAGCACATGCCGAATAATAATGCTAAACTGATCGATGGATGAATTATCTTGTGTTGAATCAACCTGAATAGAATAATATTTTGCTTGAGAAACTTCATGACTAATTCTTTCTTGTATCATATTCTTCATAATTTTGATTAACATGTTTATAGTTGTTTTACTCAGGTATGTAACAAGTCCACCACGGCCTTTACTTTGAGCCTTTCCTTGTTGCTCTAATCGTTTGATTCTTTGTTTAGACTTGTTTTGCACTGCAGAAACATGAGCTGCCATAATGGGGTCATATTTTGCCATCAACTTCACTGTAGCTAAAAAATTGCCATGATTCAGAACCTCATTATCTAGAGTGTAGGCCGATTCATTTCTGTGACCTCGAAAAGGAAGTGCTTGCTTGCCTAACATCTTTATGATGTCTATAATCCTCATAACAATACTTGTCTGCTTCAATACTTCTTCTTTCCTTTTAATTAGTGATGCTGCAAAAAATTTATCTAAGGTGCCATCATTAACCACACTGATATATTGCTGAGCATTTCTGACATGTGTTGTTGTCGATTCATGTAAAGTCAAGCACTGGCTAATACGCCTGTAGTCACTAAAGCCACTTACAAAGGGTGATGGATTACAAGTGTTGGGAAACTCAAAGGCTAAGCAGTATGAACAATATAAGCATCTATTTTCTTTGTTATATGTTAGCCATTTTCTTGGGACTGAGTCATTCATAATTTTCCTCTCATACAAACGAGCATCAAATGGCAGATCATCAAGTGGCTGAAGTGGATGTTCAGCAAAAAGCTGTTTTAGCTTTTCTCGTGATGGATATTGGAAGATTCCAGTAATTGATCTTTCATTTTCTTGGGTAGGTTCATTTACAGGATGTGCTTCAGAAACCAAGTCACTTATGCTTGAAGGAAGATCTGATTCCCTGTCACTAGTTGAAGCTATGTGTTCAACTACAGGCAGTACAAATACCTGAACAAGGAAGCCAGAAGAAATATTGGGCCTGGGTTGATTAGTAATGGATGCACTTGTATTTGTATCTACATTCAAAGTAGCTCTTCTCTGTTCTTGTAACTCGTATGTCATTGCATCATCACCATGAGCATTGTTTCTTGCTTCTTGATTATTTGTTGCAGAACTGGATATTGATGTGGATTGTGCTTGTGGTATTATAAACTCTGTAATAGGCCTGCATCGCTTGGCTGATTCCTTCCTTTCTGCTTCTTTTTGTTCTTTGCGTTTTAGTGACCCAGATTTATGCTTTTTCTTTTCCATGCTGGTAGGGGTAATATTGCTGAAATAAAAACTTAATTAAAAATAGCCCACATTGGGAAAAATGAATATTGATGATTGCGAGAATAACTTGAAGGAACGCCAGATAAACCCCTACTTGATAAAAAATATAAAATAACTTACTTACACTTCAATAGGCTATGTTCATTAGTCAATACTACTGTGGCCTATGCAGCTTCAGAAGATGAGACAATCCAGTGTTCACACCAGCAAGCAACTGAGACAACTGTTGAAACTTAGAAATTTGGTCCGACTATAGTAAGAAATTAAGAATGGTCCCACGACCAAAGTTAACATGTCCAGTTTGATACCAGTGTAGTGTTACAAGTCGCAACCCTTTGAGTTTACCGATCATGGCTTATCACTTCAATATCTTTGACCTCATGATTCACGGTCAAAGGTACCGCTTCTCCTTTTCGGTGACCTCACGACCCTATGTACTGCTTGATATCCTTTCAAGTTGCCGACCATCTCAAATCACAAACTGTAACTTTATCTTTAAATTCACACACTCTTGCTGAAAACATGGATTTCCAACTATGTCCGACCCGGGTGAACCAGCCGTTCCATCCCCCCCCCCCCCCCCCCCCCCCTCCCCCTCTCCACTCCTTTTCACATCCGTTTAACACTGCTTCGTTCCTTCATACACTGAGTGATTATTTGTTTGTTTCTTTATTGCATTTTTATTTGGTATTGCTCTTTTTAAAAACAATTATATTTTATTAAGTTAGAATACAAATCTGAGGAAAGAAGTTGGAGATTTATTTATCTAATTAATTATAATTTTTAAGGGCCCTTCAGAGATTCACGGGCCCCTTCTTGGCTCTCCGGGCCCCGGACCGATGTACCGGCTGAACCAAGACTACTGCTTGATATCCTTTGAAGTTGCCGACCATCTCAAATCACGAATTGTAACTTCATCTTTAAATTCACACACTCTTGCTGAAAACATGGAATTTCCTTAATTATGCCCGACCCGGGCCCCCCTATTCCACATCCTTCCACTACCTCCCCTGCTTCGTTCATTTTCATGCACTGCTTATTTGTGTCCTGTTCTCTTTTTTTTCTTATTCCTTTTTATTACTAAAACAGTTGTCTGTGTTTGTTTCTTTATTGCATTTTTATTTGATATAGGGGGCCCACTTCATCAGTGGCCCACTTGCCATCGGGCAAGCTGACACCCTGGCCAGTCCTCCACTGGTCGGAGGTCATGCATAACATTATGCATATCATCACATCCCCTTTCCTTTGCAAGAGAAAATTATTTACAAGCATTAAATTACTATTTACATTTCATCATGATATGCATAACTATATACATGTTCAGACATCTTTTGTTTTTACAGTCTGTTACAAGTTCAGTCTTTCTGGCTTATGCCATATTCTTGTGGATCTTTTTAGTGTTTGCTGAACAGGCACAGGTTCTTCATGTTCGTTAATGTTTGTTGTTTGTGTTTGATGTTGTTCATGTGTTGACGTATCATCCTCTTGTCATGTTCGTTTCTCCTCTTGTGTTGATTCCGTCTGTACTTCAGCTGTTTTAAGACTGATGTATGCTTCTTCTGGTGGTTGCATCACAAATGGTTGCCGTACTTTGATCAAGGCTCTTCTATTCCGTCTCAGAACAACACCTTCATCCGTCATAACAAGATATGAGTTTGGACCTGCTGGTCGCAGTACTGTTGTCTGTTTAGACCATCCTTTGCCTTTGGAGTCTTCTACTCTCACCGTATCCTCTGGCTGCAGCGGTTGAAGCCTTTTGGCAGACCTATCATAGAACCCTTTGACATTCTTGATCACGCACCTTGCCGTTGAATTCAACAACTGCGCTATCTCCGGGTAGTCCAAGAAATAGTCTATAGTCCTTTCCATTGAAATGGAAAAGGTCCATGCCAACCTTCTGCCACAGAGATAGAACATAGAACATAGAACAGTACAGCACAGAACAGGCCCTTCGGCCCTCAATGTTGTGCCGAGCCATGATCACCCTACTCAAACCCACATATCCACCCTATACCCGTAACCCAACAACCCCCCCCCCCCCCTTAACCTTACATTTATTAGGACACTACGGGCAATTTATCATGGCCAATCCACCTAACCCGCACATCTTTGGACTGTGGGAGGAAACCGGAGCACCCGGAGGAAACCCACGCACACAGGGGGAGGACGTGCAGACTCCACACAGACAGTGACCCAGCCGGGAATTGAACCTGGGACCCTGGAGCTGTGAAGCATTTATGCTAACCGCCATGCTACCCTGCTGCCCTTGCCCATCTGCATAGATTCCTTGCTCTGCCTGCGCTGAAATCTTCGGCATGTTTCACAGTTTCCACCATCAGCTCAGAAGAGAGTTAAATCACTTGGTTGCATGGTGTACCTCTCTCTAAATTCTGGAAAGACCAAGGAACTGATCATCGACTTCAGGAAGCGTAGCACGACAACCTTCCCTATCTAAAGAGATCATTCCTAAATCAAGAGTTCTTTGGAAGACTATGGCGGAATGTGTGATTTTCCCTCGAAAGCCCTGGGATTGAATCCAGGACACGGGAATTAACTTTTTAATATTTTTCAGTTAATACTTTTTAATTTCTAATATCTTTTCTATTATTGCTTTCTTGCTTCTCCAGCCCTTGATGTATTATTACTATTTTCCTTGGAAAGTTAATATAAATTATCCCCTTTGTCTACTGTGAAGACAGACACAAAATTATGACTTAATCAGTCTCCTAGATAGGTAAGTTGGAAAACTATCTAATATTTAAAAAAGGTGAAAGTGGCAGAACCAAGAAGTTATAGTCCTGTTAGTTTAACATCTTCTGCGGGAAAATTACTTGAGTATGTAATTAAGGACAGAGTTACTGAGCACTTGAAGTATGGACTGGAGCCAGCATAGTTCTTTAAAATTATAAGCCTAATTAAAAGATTGGGAGAAGATAACTTGTGGTGTCCCACAAGAAACTGTACTGGAGCCAAAACTATTTGCTCAATAAATTGATGGCTTAATGTATCCAAGTTTGCTGATGGCACAACGTTTCATGGAATATTGAATGGAGTATATAATTACAAAGACACATTGATGAGTTCAGTGAGTGGATAAAACATTAATAGAGAGATTTCAACTCACGAAAATGTGAGGTCAGCCATTTTGGACCAAAAAAGGATAGAAGTGTTATGTGGAAAAAAGCTAGGGACAGCGAACTTCCAATCTCTTTATCGGGTATATAATTTGATACGACCTCCACGGGGATAGAACTTGTATTGCATCTGATTTTCCTCTTACACCTCAGAGTATGAGCTACCCAGGTGTCTAAGTGGCAGAGCTTCCTCCCAATTGGAGAAACTCCCCACAGGATATAAACCCCGACCTGGAAGCAGTTTGGGGAAGGTGACCCTGTGGGGAGTGGAGAGGAGTGATTGCTGTGTCTTGTGTGAGAATAATGAGAGTTGTATCCTGTCAGTCAGGCCTTGTGGAGTCTTTGTTTCCGTCTACAACATACAATTCCATCAGCTTTAATTTTATCTGAAAGTCTCTTATTCAGAAATGTCTTCTGGAAGAAACATAGATATTCTTCTCTCTATTATTTTACATACTTTCTCAAAAATTCTATTAGGCTTGTTAGGCATGGCTTTCACTTTTACAGATCTATTCTAGATCTATTTCCCTTAATCAACTCAAATTTATTTAAGTGCTCAGTTAATCTGTCTTTAATTATATATTCCAATAACCCCCCCTGTTACAGATGGTAAACTCTGACAGGTTTCTAATTTCCTGTTTTCTCTCTCTCACACAACCTTTCCAATACACAGCACCCCATCACTAAATTACCAACAATCATAACTCAACCTCACATTCATAGCTTTACCTCACCCGTACACACTTAGAAGTGTTATAAGCCTTACACTCATATCTCACGGCTTGCGTAATTACTGTTGGAGGTCTGAAGAAACTTAGGGTTCCATAGATCACTATGATATAATGGTCAGGTACAAAAATAATCATAAAAACTAATGCCTTTATATATGGAGGGCTAGAATATAAAAGAGAGTTAGCTTTGTTTTAGCTATACCAAATGTAATAACCCTCACGAGACCCATGGCGATGACCCGATTGATCCCCCCATGGGGCTGGTGGAATACAAGCTCCCCGACTGATAGGCGGCGGGCTATTAGCTGGAGCTCATGGACTGGATTGGGACTGGCATGATCGGCAGTCCCAGTTGGGACCTATGTGCTGTATGCCACATTGAGACCTCTTCTTTTGGTTGGAAATAAACTTCCGTTTAATTAATTATTTTAATAATTGGGATTAGCAAGGGATGGAGATATTTTTATGCACTATGTTTACATTTGTATTTGTACTGTTTACTGTTATTATAAAATTATAAACACCTTAATACAATGTTTTACAAAAAAAATAATCTTTATTGTCACAAGCAGGCTTACATTAACACTGCAATGAAGTTACTGTGCAAATCCCCTAGTCGCCATATTCCGGCACCTGTTCGGGTACACAGAGGGAGAATTCAGAATGCCCAAATTACCTAATAGCACATCTTTCGGGACTTGTGGGAGGAAGCCCACGCAGACACACGGAGAACATGCAGACTCTGCACGGACAGTGACCCAAGCCGGGAATTGAACCTGGGACCCTGGCACTGTGAAGCAACTGTGCTAATCACTGTGCCGCCCGGGTCTCCTTCTCAGGTCTCCTGAGCTTTTATACCAAGGTGTGATCAGACCACATCTGGAGTACTTGTACAGTTCTGAGCACTGCACTTTAGAAAGGATAAAATGACCTGGTTTAGGAGTGCAGCACAGATTCAGCAGAATGATGCAAGAACACCATGGGTGCATACAGTCTGAACCCAGTCAGTTTAATGTCAGTGGTGGGAAAGCTTCTAGAAATAATTACTTGGGATAGAATTAGTAGTTGCATGGAAAATGTTGGTTAATCAAGAAGATCCAGCATGGACTTCTAAAAACAAAATTGAGAAATTATTGGAAACAATTCTGAGGGACAGAATTAATCTCCACTTGGAAGGGCAAGGATTAAGCAAGGATAGTCAGCATGGTGTGTCAGGAGCAGATCATGTCGAACAAATTTGACTGAATTTTTGAAGAGGTGACTAGGCATGTGGATGAGGGCAGTGGAGTTGATATAGTCTTCATGGACTTCAGTACGGTTTTTGACAAGGTTACATATGGGAGACTGCTCAAGATGGGAAGAGCCCATGGGATCTCGGGCAAATTGGATCCAAAACTGGTGTTATAATCCTACAGGAGGCCCAAGAATCTGCCACTTCAAAGTCACTGTTGCCTCACCCGTGTACGATTTACCCAGATGAGGGGGCGGGGCTGCTCCCCTTTTCCTAGGAGTGCTGGGGCATAAATACACTGGCCCCAGGTATGGGCCGGGTGCGGGAGATCCTTCAGCGAGTAGGAGGTGTAAACAGTAAGGAGAATAAATCAACACCTTTCTACACTGACTGCTTCTGAGTGGCCGTTTGCCTGAGACTTTACACTGGAGACAAGGATTAAGTGGAGCTGCAGGAGGTGCCATTTCCTCTGGACCAAACCCATCTCGATTAGACCTTGGGAGGTCTCCATTCAGGCAACAGATATAACACTCATCGCTAAGCTAGAGGCGTTCGACGCCAAGACGGGACATTGGACCCAGTACATTGAGCAAGTGCACTACTTTTCTTGTCTGAATAACATAGTCGGGGACGAGAGGCAGACGGTGACCCTCCTCAAGGTTTGCGGCGCAGAGACTTACAGCATTATCAAAAGCTTAACTTTTCCCAAATCACCCGCCGGTTTGAGGAGCTCATTGCACTGGTCGCCAACCATTTTGACCTGAAGCTGTCGCTAATCGTTCGCCGTTTTCCATGCGGTTTCTCAATACCTGGGTGAACCTGTGATGGAATTTCGAGGCTGTTTGCAAAAACTCATCGAATTCTGTGAGTTCGGCCTTACATTATCTGAGGCACTCAGAAACCGTTTGGTTTGTGGGATCAGAGATTGGGTGACCCAAGAATGTTTGTTGGGTGAAACTAATCTGGACGTGAAGAAAGCGACCAAGATAGCTTTGTCCTGGAAGGACGCAGAACGCAGTGTCCAGGAACTCTGACTCTGAGGGATGGCCATCCTTAACCTTGGTCGCCCAACAAGGCACAGAGTGCCCCTCTCCTGTTCTGCAGTTCCAGACTCCTGCCACTGGGGGGCGCACTCCGGATGGCCAGGATCGATGGCAACATTTTCCTGCGTGGGCCGCTGTATTTCCCGCACACCGGACACCCCTGATGCATGGAATGAACGCGCTGGCGCCAGAGCGAATCTACGGGGCAGACGCCAGTGAGAAATTACACCCGCCCGCCTCCGCCACTTAATTGACCGTCCCAGAGGGTGGATATATCTCATCGACGACAGGCCGGAGGAGGCCCACCGTGTTTAGTGCATTTTGGCACCACAGGTGGCACCTAACCGAGTGACAGTCTGGTTCATCAGTTTCCCAATACGATGGAACATGATACCAGAGCTGCGGTTTCTATAATCTGCCCAGGCACAAACTCCCAAATTTGCTCAGGGATACGCGTTTTGGCGTTACGAGATACCAACGCCGGGCTGTCGATGTATACCGGGGTGCAATTGGGGATCGTCGGCACCTCCGGAAGTCCCAGTGGAATATGGGGCTCAGTCGACGAACTTACCACTGGAGTAGTAAAAGGTTCAGGCCGAAATTTGCTGAGGCGTGACTGGCAGCAACTATGCCGGATGTACCCCGGTGGGCCGGACGCGGTATTGGCCTCCGCCAAGATATCAGTAGACCCAGAAGCTCAATCACACTGTGCTTTGCTTTGCATTTTCTATGCTTTGAAACCAAAGGTCGATGCAGAACTGGACCATTTGGAGAAGTTGGGAATAATCCGGCCGGTGCAATTTGTGCATTGGGCTGCACATTATGAAGCCTGACGGTTCCATCAGCCTCTGCAGAGATTATAAAATGACCATCAACACTCATTCCGTCTGGATTGTGATCTGGTGCCAAAGATTGAGGACCTATACGCAAGGCTCAGTGGAGGAAGGACTTTCACCAAACGTATCACTCGTCCTCAAATGGGTTGGCGGCACGTGTCATAGACCAGTTTATTTCAAACTTTTTTGCCTGGGACCAATTTGGACCAACCGGCCATCCTTCGGGTCGCACGCCGGCCGACCTTGGCGACCCAGCCGCCCGAAATTTGTGACCCACCGTTTTCACTTGCCTATACTGTGAAAGGTGAGCCTGCTTGGGCCTCACACTTGCTTTGTTGTTCAAAGTTATATTTCTCATAATGACTTCAGCTAATGATGTAAGATCACACTGCATCTGTTGAAAAAAATCAAGAAGTTTGTCCTCAAACTCATCATGCCCTTCGAATGTCTTTGAAGTTTTGAGGATTTAAAATTTTCATTTGCAAGTGTTTCCCTGCAGATAACACACATGAAATTTGAATCCTGATTTGCATTGGCACAATTTATAAATCCACACCCCAAGTAATCATCTTTACGCGGCTTGTTCCTGTTTTCAGCTTCTTCGTGGATAGTTCACCAGAGGCCCTGGAGTTCACACAGCACTGCTGGCAGCTGCAAAATGGAGCAATCTAGCTTATGCCCAAAACACATGACATCAGCATGACTTGCTCTCTGCCACCATTCCAGGCTGGAAGACCCCAGCAATTTAAAAAAAAAAAAATCTCTTCCTGAGTCAGCGCACTAACGTTAGGAGGAGGCATTCTCCTGAGCATTATCGAGGGGCACGCAGGGAACAACCGACATTTTGACAGCCGGTCGTGGCCGGCATTTTTAAAAGCCAGTGGCGCTGTTGGGCACCACTTTGGTGATCAGGAACGCCTGGATGTGTGGCCCTGTGATTGAGGATGCTGCAACACGTGGCTCCGTGATGGGGAATCCACAATGCATGGCCCCGCAATCGGGAACGGCTCAATGCATGACCCTGTTACCCTCCTGACACCCGCCCCCGATCCACCCACGGGTCGCAACCATGGATTTGAAGATGACTGCTGAAGACAGTCAAACTCAGGATGCGAAAACAGACCCAGGGTTCCCCAGAAACCAGCCTCCCCGTTTCCTGTTCTACTATGGGACCACGCTGCATGCTACCACAGCGGTGATGCCCACGGACATTTTGATGGGATGTCACTTGCACACACGATCGAGCCTCGTTTAGCCGGACATCGGGGATAAGGTCCGCGACTGGCAGGAACAGGTCAAAGCGAAGCACACCAGGCCCATTAGGGAATTAGTCGCAGCTGCTGTCGGTTATGTCTGGATTTCTGCAGACGGGGCATTATGGATTCCGGAAACGATAATAAAACGGTCCGGGCTGATCTCGTATGTGGTGCGGGTACTAGATAAAGACTCCAACCGACACGTAGACCATCTCCGAAGCTGGGTGGAAGAGGTGCCCAAGGACCGAGCAAGGCCAGTGGTGTCCCTCCCTCCAGAACAGCTGCCCGTGATGCCCAGCAAGGCAGCTGACTCCGGGAGATTGACCGATCCAACCAGGACTCGGACATGGAGTTTTTACCCACTGACGTCGACGCAGGCCCAGGGATGGCCGCCAAGCAAGGGACGAGGATGTTCCAGATGTTCGGCCAGGAAGCGACGCTCCCCGGTCTGTTATACCCTTCCAAACACTGGATACAGCCAGGCGAAGAGGGAAAAGGGTTTCTCCCCTCCCATCGAAATGGATGACGTATCGGAATTGCGGGCGGGAGGGGGGGGGGGGATGTGTGTGTCTGTTATAACCCTACAGGGTGCCCGGGGATCTGCAACCTCAGAGTCCTTGTGGCCTCACATGAGTACAACTTACCTGGCTGAGGGGGTGGAGGCTGCCCCCCTTTTCCTAGGACTGCTGGGACATAAATACCACGGCTTGGATGTGGGCTGGGCACGGGAGATCCTTCGATGAGTAGAAAGTGTAAATAGTAAGGAGAATAAATCAAACCTTTTTACAGTCATCGCTTCCGAGTGGTCGCTTGCCTGAGAGCTTACAATTGGCTCAGTGGCAGGAGGCAGAGGGTGATGGTTGAA
Source organism: Scyliorhinus canicula (assembly GCF_902713615.1). Lineage (NCBI taxonomy): Eukaryota > Metazoa > Chordata > Chondrichthyes > Carcharhiniformes > Scyliorhinidae > Scyliorhinus > Scyliorhinus canicula. The sequence continues at coordinate 42,825,575 of NC_052153.1, forward strand.
GATTGCTTTTTGGGACTGGAAGCCTGTATCCAGTGGTGTACGCCAGGGATCGATGCTGGGTCCCTTACTGTTTGTCGTGTACATTAATGATCTGGACGTGAATGCGGGAGCTACGATCAGTCAGTCTGCAGATGAGACAAAATTTGGTGGTGTGGTAAATAGTCAGAAGGAAAGCCTTAGATTACAGGATGATATAGACGGGCTGGTCAGGTGGGCAGAACAGTGGCAAATGGAATTTGAGCCAGAAAAGTGTGAGGTGATGCATGCTGGGAGGGCTAACAAGGCAAGGGAATAAACAATGAACAGTAGGACACTTGGAAGTACAGAGGACCATAGGGACCTAAGGCTGCATGTCCATAGATTCACAAAGGCAGATCACAAAGGCAGCAGGAAAGGTAGGTAAGGTGGTTAAGAGGCATTTTGGATACTTGCCTTTATTAGCCGAGGCATAGAATATAAGAGAATGAAAGGTTATGATGGAGCTGTATAAAATGTTCACTGAGCAACAACTAGAGTACTGTGTGCAATTCTAGTCACCACACTATAGGAAGGATATGATTGCACTAGAGAGGGTGTCGAAAAGATTCACCAGAATGTTGCCTTGGCTGGAGCATTTCAGCTATGGCAAGAGGATGGTTAGGCTGGGGTTGATTTCCTTAGAGCAGAAAAGGCTGAGGGGGACATGATCGAGGTGTACAAAAGTAGGAGGAACATAGATTGGAAGAAATTTTGCCACTTAATAGAGAGGTCAATAACCAGGGGGCATACTGGCGGGGAGGGTGCAGTCCGTTAAGATGACGGTGCTCCCGAGGTTTTTGTTCCTGTTCCAGTGCCTCCCCATCCTTATCCCGAAGGCCTTTTTTAGGAGGGTCAACAGGGGTATTACGGGATTTGTGTGGGCGCATGGGACTCCGAGGGTGAGAAGGGTGTTCCTGGAACGGGGCAGGGATAGGGGGGGGGCTGGCATTGCCCAACCTCTGTGGGTACTATAGGGCTGCCAACGCAGCGATGGTGCGTAAGTGGGTAATGGACGGGGAAGGGGCAGCATGGCAGGATGGAGGTGGCATCCCGTGTGGGCACGAGCCTGGAGGCGCTGGTAACGGCACCGTTGCTGCTCCCTCCAACGAGGTACACCATGAGCCCGGTGGTGGCGGCTACCCTCAAAATTTGGGGGCAATGGAGACGGCATAGGGGAGAAGTGGGGGGCTCGATGGAGGCCCCGATACAGGGGAACCATCGGTTTGTCCCAGGGAGCATTGATGGCGGATTTCTGGGCTGGCACAGGGTAGGGGTGAGGAGGTTGAGGGACCTGTTTGTGGAGGGGAGGTTCGCGAGCTTGGGGGAGTTAGAGGGGAAGTTTGGGCTCCCCCCGGGGAACATGCTTAGGTACATGCAGGTGAGGGCGTTTGCCAGGCAGCAGGTGGAGGGGTTCCCCTTGCTGCCCCCACGAGGGGTGCGGGATCGGTGGCTCTCGGGGGTGTGGGTTGGAGGAGGGAGGATTTCGGACATATACAGGGTAATTTCAGGAGGTAGACGAGGCCTCGGTGGAGGAACTGAAGGGTAAATGGGAAGAGGAGCTGGGTGAGGAGATTGAGGAGGGGACGTGGGCGGATGCCCTAGAGAGAGTGAATTCCTCCTCTTCCTGTGCGAGGCTTAGCCTCATACAGTTTAAGGTGCTGCATAGGGCCCACATGACTGGGACGAGGATGAGTAGGTTTTTCGGAGGCGAGGACAGGTGTGCTAGGTGCTCGGGGAGCCCAGCGAACCACGCCCATATGTTTTGGGCGTGCCCAGCGCTGGGGGAGTTTTGGAAGGGGGTAGCAAGGACGGTGTCGAGGGTGGTGGGATCCAGGGTCAAGCCAGGCTGGGGACTCACAATTTTTGGTGTTGCAGTGGAGCCAGGAGTGCAGGAGGCGAAAGAGGCCGGTGTTCTGGCCTTTGTGTCCCTAGTAGCCCGGCGGAGGATCTTGCTCCAATGGAAGGATGCGAGGCCCCCAAGCGTGGAGGCCTGGATCAATGATATGGCGGGGTTCATTAAATTGGAGAAGGTGAAATTTGCCCTGAGGGGATCAGTACAAGAGTTCTTTAGGCGGTGGCAGCCTTTCCTGGACTTCCTGGCGGAACGGTAGGGAAATAGGCCGGCAGCAGCAGCAACCCGGGGGGGGGGGGAGGTAGGGAGGGGGGGGGGGGTTTGGATCGGTGGGAGGGAGAACTGTGTACATGGGTTTGTGGCCGGTGTTATCTCTTTCCCTTTTGTTGTTTGGGTGTTCTTTTGTTTTTTTTTTCTTTTGTTTGTAGTTGCTTTTGAAGTTGGGTGGGTATTGTTCTTGGGGTGTTACCGTGGTTGTTTTGTTAATAGAGTTGAGATGTTTATATTTTGTAAAAATCTCAATAAAAATTTTTTTTTAAAAAAAAACCAGGGGGCATAGACTTAAGGGGCAGGAGATTTATGAAATGAAAAATGAAAATCGTTTATTGTCACGAGTAGGCTTCAAATGAAGTTACTGTGAAAAGCCCCTAGTCGCCACATTCCGGCGCCTGTTCGGGGAGGCTGTTAGAGGGTAGTTGAGGAAAAGCGTTTTCACCCAGAGGGTGGTGTAAATCTGGAACTCACTGCCTGAAAGGGCGGTAGAGGTGGGAACCCTCACAACATTTAAGAAGCATTTAGATGAGCACTTGAAACACCACAGCATACAAGGCTTCAGGCCAAGTGCTAGAAAATCTGATTAGGATAGATGCTCGATGGCCGACGCAGACACAATGGGCCGAAGGGCCTCTTTTTGTGCTTAAAAAAGAAACAATATTCAAGGGTACGGAGGAAAGGACAATGGCACTCAGCTGGATGCAGATACAATTGGCTGAATGGCCACCACTGCACTGTAACAATTCTGTGGGTTAGAGAACGAGGAGAGGTTGCATTAACAAACTTTTATTATCTGTAAAACAGAAGATGGAAGGGTGCTTTGAATGTGTTTCTTTCAGTTTTTGAATGAAATTATTTAGGGTAGATAGAGAGAGATGCTTTCCACTGCCAGCCTGCACAGTTGAACGTCTGCCTGCATTTATTTTTCAGAAGTCTTTTCAGAGGGAAGGTGAACTGTGCCAGAACAGGTGCTGCCACTGTTGATAGAAGAGCATTCGAGCAGGAAGAAGAGTGAATTATGGACTCAAAGGACAAACCATGCTCTAAGGTTTAGCCATCTGGGATGGCCACTTCCAACTAGATACAGGGAAACTCGCAAAGCCTAGCGGGTAAAATGGACAATCCAAGACTCAGAGCCTGAAATGTAAGTAAGACGTCCAGACGGTATCAAAACTGCGACCAATTAGCATTTTAATGGTGCCGATTAGCATTTGATGGCCCATCTTCAACAAAATAAAGGACGGGTACTCGAGCAACTGGTACAGTCCCAGACATTTCAGCACCTCTCCCTGCTCAAGGGAAATGCAAACAACGGGGTCAGTGACCACTTGGGACACGTCCAGCCATCCGGATCCCCGTCCACCTATTGGTTAGGAATCGAACGGAGTGATCAGGGATCACCCAATTAGTAGGGTCCAAACTGGAGGACTGCCCAAAAGAGCGTGAAAACCCCCAAGTATAAGAAGAAGAATTTGCCACATGTTCGTCCTATCTTGGATCTGGTACCCCGGTCACGGCCATCTCCAATTGCAGCAACACCAGAAGCAAGTACAAGTTCAGTGCTCGCTCCCAGACGGATGAGCCTAGCTGAGCAGCAGTTACTCTTTCGGACTCGATAGATCCAGAATCGAACAGCGGCCACTGTTTCTCTGACCTAACCCCAGTGCCCAAAGTTAAGTACAAGTTGTCTTAGTCGATAGGTGTAGTTAACTAGTAGTGTTTATGTTGCATGACTAATTGTGTGTAAATAAAGTACCCTTGACCGTGAACTAACTAACTGGTGTTTGGCTCTTTGATCGATAGCCGGTTGAAACTTGTGGTGGTATCATTCGATACCTGGCGACTCTAAGCATTAGGACATAGATAACATAGAAAGAAGGGCAAATTCACCGATTGCCATAGTTGGAACAGAGACACAGAAAGGACAGAGTAAAAGGAGAAAAGGCAACAAATGTTATCAGTCACTGCACTGTATGCTTTGATAGAAAAGGTGCAGGAGGAAAAACGAGGTTCTCTCTCCACCAGCAGCCTGGAGATCCTCCAGATAAATTCAGAAAATAATGGGAGCAGATAGCATGGTAGTCATTCCCAGCATTCTAGTCAGTTGACTAGATGCAGTGCCACAGGAAGCCCATTGACCTCATATGAATGGCAACGGTCAGTGAATTAATCTCCAAAGTATCATATCCCACCACTGGCCTCACACACTGTTAAATGAACCACCCTGCTATCACTCCATTGTCACTAATAATGAGTCATACCTCAAATTCATAGGTTCGCCTCATCCTCACTACCCACATCTCATAGCCTGCACACACTGCTACCTAATCGACCAAGACAGGTGCATCACCCAAACAGATGTATCCATAGCGTCTGATGACTGGTTCCCTTCCCTCTCTGTTGCATGAGACATTTTCATGTAACCAGAGGCAGCCTGGGCTTAACCAGCATGTTCTTAACCCGATGGAGGAGATGATGGTCACTATTATTGAAGCAGACACACTGCAGGGGGTGTTGTGTTCTTTGTTTTAGTTCTTTCAGGATAGTGAAGGTTGTAGTGCTAACAAAGAACAGCAAGTCGTGCTTAATAAACAAAGCTAATTTATTACACAACACTGAATTAGATTTCAACATATTACTAAGGAATTAGTTGAGTAAAATTTACACTACACATCTGCACTATTAACTATACTATTTGTTCAACTGTCTCACAACTACTCTGTCTTGCTCTCTTCCACTCTCTCCGTTGCTCCCAGAAGTCAAGGAGGTGTGTGATATTTATATAGGTGCTCTACAGCACCATCTAGTGACTAGAGTAGTAACATTACATTAACCCTTTATGTACTTTACAATATCCACATATTGTGACAGGGGGTGTTGAGATCCTCAAATATGATGATATGTTCTTACCAAATCCTCCTCTCACAACCCACTTGTCTCTCTCACCACAATCGTTTTTGATCTACAAGCTGCAGGTGCTGTAAGAATATATCACTTTCCCCACTTCTCCCCTCACCACAAACCAACTCTGGTAACTCTGTCTTTTCAGAAATGCAAGAGCTGCCAGCTGGCCAGGCAATGGCAGAAGAGAAAGAGCAGCCACCAAGTCAGATACTGAAACTGCATCTGCACATGGCAAGATCTGCACCACACAGGGCTTGCAGTCTGGATAGGGTAGTGCAAATGCTAGCTTGCCTCAGGATGAGGTTACACACGGGTTCTCCTGTAGAGGACTCAGATGAGCACCTCCATGGGACAGGCCAGAAGAACGGTAGAGGAATTGAGCACCATCTTGACACAGGACTTTGTGCAGAGGTCGGAGCCCAGTTTGGGAATGGTGACCAACTCCATGAGAACACTTGCAGACCTATTTTGAAACAGTGTTTGATGATCAATTCCACAACTTCCATTGCAGCACAAGCAGAAGTCACCCACCATGTAGGTGCTGCTGTGGAAGCTCAGGCCTGTCTTTTGTAAGGTCAGCTTGCTGCCATGCAGGCTTGGACTATTGCCATCATAGCCATCACTTACCACTGTTTAAAGGGGCTTTCAGGATGTCACAGCAATCCAGCAATTTGTTCTCCTGCCCATTAGTCAAATTGCAGAGCTGTCATCCCAGGAGAGTGGCAGCAGCTCCATGGAGCACAAACCAGCTGTCAATCTCTCAGGATAGTAAGAAGTCTTACAACAGCAGGTTAAAGTCCAACAGATTTGTTTTGAATCACTAGTTTTCGGAGAACAGCTCCTTCCTCAGGTGAATTAAGAGGTTGGTTTCAGAAACATATATATAGACAAATTCAATGATGCAAGACAATACTTTTAATGTGAGTGTTTGCAGGTAATTAAATCTTTACAGGTCCAGACGGAGCAACTGGAGAGAGGAATAATCACAGGTTAAAGAGGTGTGAATTGTCTCAAGCCAGGACAGCTGGTAGGATTTTGCAAGCCCAGGTCAGATAGTGGTGAATATAATGCGACATGAATCCAAGGTCCCGGTTGAGGCCGTACTCGTGTGTGCGGAACTTGGTTATAAGTTTCTGCTCGGCAATTCTGTGTTGTCAGGTGTCCTGAAGGTGTTACCCAAACCACCTGGTTTGTTATGGTGGCTCAAATTCAGATGGCACAGTGAACGTTTGCAAAATAAAAGCACCATTAATGTTGACAGGATATCGAGCTTGATCTGTATGAAACACTGCATATAGTCACAAACCAGCTGTACATTGAGGGAGTGGAATCCCTTTTGGCTACAGTGTATTTTAAGAGTTGGCACTGTGCCTGTAAAGTGATGTGTATCCTGCACCATGAGGAAGCCTACAATCCTGGTGAAGTCAGCTACCTGCTCTGCCTGCTACTCTCAAAAAGAGAATGGAATGAATTTGGTACTTTCGGAATAAAGAACCTCAGGAGTTTCCTAATGTAACATGAATGGCAAGCTGGGAGATGTTGTGAATATTGCCTGCTCCAGCCTGGAAGGAGCCGGATGGAAAAGCTCCTGGTCAGAGTTTCCTCCACAGCCACTGGTCCTCCCCTTGCTCTGAGGTTGCAGCTGTGGCTGCAGCAGCTGGCCGACTTCAATGAGAATACCCTGACTGAAGCATAAATGTCTGACACACGGCTCCTCATTGAGGTTCAGGGAGGTGAACACTCCATTCAGGTATGGCCTTCTACTGGTTGCCACCTATGGGGCTGGTTTAGCACACGGGGCTAAATCGCCGGCTTTTAAAGCGGGCCAGCAGCATGGTTCGATTCCCGTACCAGCCTCCTCGAACAGGCGCCGGAATGTGGCGACTGGGGGCTTTTCACAGTAACTTCATTTGAAGCCTACTTGTGACAATAAGTAATTTTCATTTCATTTTCATACTGAGAGCCCTTACCCCCCTTTTCTCTTCCAGAAGTTTCTCCTGATCTGTGTCACCTCTGCTTATTTTCCTTGTGATGCTGTATTCAAAGGGGAATACATGCACCTGTACTCCAATCTGGGAGCAAGTCGTTTCTGTAGAATCTTCGAAGCCCATAGAATCTGTACAGTGCAGGAGGCCATTTGGCCCATCATCCTGCATCGACCTGATAGAATTTACCTTGCAGTTTGAGAGGGAGAAGCTGCAATCAGATGTAACGGTATTACAACCAAATAAGGGTAACTACAAAGACATAAGGGAGGAGCTGGTCAGAGTTGATTGAAAAGGAGCCTAGCAGGGAAGACAGTGGAACAGCAATGGCAGGAGATTTTGGAGGTTATAGGGAGGCACAACAGAAATTCATCCCAAGGAGGAGGAAACATGCTAAGGGGAGGACAAGGCATCTATGGCTGACGAGGGATGTGAAGGACAGCATAAAAGTTAAAGAAAAAGATACAAAGTGGCGATTATTTGGAAGCCAGATGATTGGGAAGCCTTTAAAAGCGAGCAGAGGACAACTAGAAAAAGCAATAAGGGAGAAGATGAAGTATGAGTGCAAGTTAGCTAGTAGTATAAAGGAAGATAGGAAGAGTTTTTTTTAATATATAAAAGGTAAGAGAGAGGCAAAAATAGACATTGGAACATTGGAAAATGTGGTTGGAGAAGTAATAATAGGAAACAAAGAAATGGCAGACAAACTGAATAGTTACTTTGCATCAGCCTTCGCGGTGGAACATCAGTGGGATGCCAGAGTTCCAGGTGAACGAGGGGCAGAGGTGAGTGATGTGACCATTACTAAGGAGAAGGTTCCGGCGAAACTGAAAGGTCTGAAGGTGGATAAGTCACCTGGGCCGAATGGGCTTCACCCCAGGGTTCTAAAAGAGATCGCTGAGGAAATTGTGGAGGCATTGGTGATGATCTTTCAGGAATCACTGGAGGCAGGAAGGGTCCCAGAGGACTGGAAAGTGGCTAATGTAACACCACTGTTTAAGAAGTGAGGGAGACATAAGGCGGGAAATTATAGGCCGGTTAACCTGACTTCAGTCATTGGTAAGGTTTTAGAGTCTGTTATTAAAGATGAGATCGCAAAGTACTTGGAAGTGCATGGTAAAATAGGTCTGAGTCAGCACAGCTTTGTTAAAGCGAGGTTGTGTCTCACAAACCCGTTCTTTGAGGAGGTAACAAGGTAGTTAGACAAAGGAGAACTAGTGGACCTGATTTATTTAGATTTCCAGAAGGCCTTTGACAAGGTGCCGCATAGGAGCCTGTTAAATAAGTTAAAAGCCCATGGTGTTAAGGGTAAGATCCTGGCATGGATAGAGGATTGGCCAACTGGCGGAAGGCAGAGAGTGTGGATAAAGTGGTCTTTTTCAGGATGGCAACCAGTGACTTGTGGTGTGCCTCAGAGGTCTGTGCTGGGACCACAACTCTTCACAATACACATTAATGATCTGGAAGAAGGAACTGAAGGCACTGTTGTCAAATTTGCAGATGATACAAAGATCTGTAGAGGGACAGGTAGTACAGGTGAGGAAGCAAGGGGGTTGCAGAAGGATTTGGACAAGCTAAGAGAGTGGACAATGCAGTGACAAATGAAATACAATGTGGAAATGTGTGAGGTTATGCACTTTGGAAGGAGGAATTTAGGTATAGACTATTTTCTAAATGGGGAAATGCTTAGGAAATCAGAAGCACAAAGGGACTTGGGAGTCCTTGTTCACAATTCTCTTAAGGTTGATGTGGAGGTTCAGTCAGCAGTTAAGAAGGCAAATGCAATGTTAGCATTCACGTCGAGAGGGCTAGAATACAAGACCAGGCATGAGGCTGTATAAGGCTCTGGTCAGACCCCCATTTGGGTATTGTGAGCAGTTTTGGGCCCTGTATTTAAGGAAGGAGGAGCTGGTCTTGGAAAGGGTCCAGGGGAGTTTCACAAGAATGATCCCTGGAATGAAGAACTTGTCGTATGAGGAACGGTTGAGGACTCTGCGTCTGTACTCGTTGGAGTTTAGAAGGATGAGGGGGGATCTTATTGAAAATTACAAGATAATGTGAGGCCTGGATAGTGTGGACGTTGAGAGGATGTTTCTACTTGTAGGAAAAACTAGAACCAGAGGACATCATCTCAGACTAAAGGGATGATCCTTCAAAACAGAGATGAGGAGGAATTTCTTCAGCCAGAGGGTGGTGAATCTGTGGAACTCTTTGCTGCAGAAGGCTGTGGAGACCAAATCACGAGTGTCTTTAAGACAGAGATAGATAAGTTCTTGATTAATAAGGGGATCAGTACCTTATTACTGTACCTGAAGGTATCTGAAAGCGTTTCCAGGGGGCAAGCTGAATTTCTCCTCCAGCGTTTTCAGGCTGGGGAAGGTCCCGTCTATGAACAGGTCCCCCATCCTTTTAATGCCTGCCCTATGCCAGCTATGAAACCCTCCGTCTATCCTGCCCGGAACAAATCTGTGATTGTTGCATATCGGGGTCCAGACTGAGGCTTCCTCCACCCGCCTGCGCCTCTTCCACTGTCTCCAGATCTTTAATGCCGCCACCACCGCCGGACTAGAGGAGTAGCAGGCCGGCGAGAACGGAAGAGGTGCCGTTACAAGTACCCCTAGGCTGGCACCTTTACATGAGGCCGCCTCTAACCACTCCCACGTCGACCCCACCCCCAATATCCATTTCCTAATCATGGCTATGTTAGCCACCCAATAGTAGCTGCAAAAGTTCGGCAGCGCCAACCCCCCCCCCCCCCCCCCCCCCCCCGACTGCGCTCCAGGTACAGTCTCTTTACTCACTGTGTCTTATTTGCTCATACAAATCCCCAGATGATCTTGTTCACCCGCTTAAAGAAGGACTTGGGGATGAAGATGGGAAGGCGGCACTGGAAGACAAACAGAAATCTGGGGAGGACGGTCACCTTAACGGTCTGCACCCTCCCCGCTAGAGATAGCGGGAGCATGTCCCACCTTTTGAAATCCCCCTCCATCTGCTCCACCAGCCGAGATAGATTAAGCTTGTGGAGGGCATCCCACTTTCGAGCCACCTGTATCCATAGGTACCGACAGCTCTTCTCGACCAATTTCAGCGGAAGCTCTCCCAGTCCCTTTTCCTGCCCCTTAGCTTGGATCACGAACATCTCGCTTTTATTCTCGTTTAGTTTGTACCCCAAGAAATTGCCAAAGTCCCTCAGAATCTGCATGACCTCCCCCATCCCCTCTCGTGGGTCTGAAATGTACAGGAGCAGACCATCTGCATAAAGCGAGACCCGATGCTCCTCCACCGCCCCCCTCTCCCCCGAACCAACCCCCGCCAGTTCTTTGAAGTCCGCAATGCTATAGCCAGTGGCTCTATCGCAAGGGTGAATAATAACGAGGAGAGGGGTGGTCCCCTGGTGGAGACTAAAGTATTCCGACCTCACCCTGTTCATGCACACACTTGCCACTGGGGCCTGGTAGAGTAGCTGGACCCAACCTATGAACCCCTCACCGAATCCGAACCGTCTTAGTGCTTCCCACAGGTACTCCCATTCCACCTGCTCAAAGGCTTTCTCCACGTCCATTGCCGCCACCACTTCAGTTTCCCCTCCATCTGAGGGCATCATGATGATGTTTAGGAGCTTCCGTACATTGGAGTTCAATTGCCTGCCCTTGACGAAGCCTGTCTGATCCTCCCCTATCACCCCAGGGACACAGTCCTCAATCCTAGCAGCTAAGATCTTGGCCAGCAGTTTGACATCTACATTCAGGAGCAATATCGGTCTGTAAGATCCACACTGTAGCGAATCTTTCTCTCGTTTGAGGATGAGTGAAATCGAAGCCTGTGACATTGTTGGGGGGAGGGTCCCCCTCTCTTTGGCCTCATTAAAGGTCCTTAGTAGGAGTGGGCACAGCAGTTCCGAGAATTTCTTGTAGCATTCTACAGGGTAGCCATCCGGCCCCAGGGCTTTGCCCGACTGCATGTTCCCGAAACTCTTGACCATCTCCTCCAGCTCTATTGGGGCCCCCAGTCCCTCCACCAGATCCTCTTCCACCTTTGGGAACAAAGAAAAATTACAGCACAGGAACAGGCCCTTCGGCCCTCCAAGCCTGCGCCAATCCAGATCCTCTATCTAAAACTGTCGCCTATTTTCTAAGGATCTGTATCCCTCTGCTCCCTGCCCATTCATATATCTGTCCAGATACATCTTAAATGACACTATTGTGCCCGCCTCTACCCCCTCCACCAGCAATGCATTCCAGGCACCACCACCTCTGCATAAATAACTTGACTCCACGCATATGTCCCTTAAACTTTTCCCCTCTCACCTTGAACACATGACCCCTAGTAATTGAGTCCCCCACTCTGGGGAAAAAGCTTCTTGCTATCCACCCTGTCTATATCTCTCATGATTTTGTAGACCTCAATGAGATCCCCCTCAACCTCCGTCTTTCTAATGAAAATAATCCTAATCTACTCAGCCTCTCTTCATAACTAGCGCCCTCCATACCAGGCAACATCCTGGTGAACCTCCTCTGCACCTTCTCCAGAGCATCCACATCCTTTTGGTACTGTGGCAACCAGAACTGTATGCAGTATTCCAAATGTGGCTTTTAAAGCAGACCAAGCAGGCCAGCAGCACGGTTCTATTCCCGTACCAGCCTCCCCGGACAGGCGCCGGAATGTGGCAACTAGGGGCTTTTCACAGTAACACCCCCCCCCCCCCTGCTGGTTAGCCATCTCCCTTTTTTGGCCAGCCACAAGCCCGCGTCCCCCGCTTACTCGAGCCCTCCCATTGGAGGCCCACCCCCCGACTCTCCCTCTGTTCCCCCAAGTTGGCACCTTTTCTGTCAGCCAAGCAGCATCCCACCCCGCCCCCCAGCAACCCCGTGATTCCAAACCCCCAAGTCAAGCACCCGCTTGACACTGGCTCTCCCCCCATTACGCTTTGTGAGTCAGCTGACCCATGCTGATCCCGGCCGCTCGCGCCACGGTCTCCAATTACAAAGATGCCTCGTTTTGCGGCCCCCCCCCCCATGGAAAGCCCGACTTGTCAGCTTTAGCAGCCCCCAAAGAACATTTTCCGCCCCCTACCCCCAGTGAAACAAACAGCAAACCCCGGGAGCAAACCCGGCCCCATCAAAGACACGGTCCCAGCTGCCAGGAGAGCAGCCCCACATGTAGGGCCCCGCTCCTCCCTCTGCGGCCGAGTTCTACAAAAGCCACAAACATGGCCGAAGAAACAGGGAACAAACAGAAATAAGAGGAAACAACATAATGTCGCTGCCTCCGGCTACTCGCCAATTACCATCCCCACCAGAGTAACGTCCCAGTGTGGCTGTCCTTTAGTTCGAGTCCAACTTTTCTTGCTTGATGAAATTCTACACCTCATCCGGTGTACCAAAGTAATGTGCTGATCTTGATACATGACCCACAGCCTCGCTGGATGCAGCAGCCCAAACTTCACCCCTTTGCTGTGCAGAGCCGCCTTAGCCCGGTTGAACCGGCTGCCATTCATAACGGGAAATGTTTCCGGTCCCTGCCACAGGACTTAGTCCCAGATGGATGAAATCCACCATCCATTTCTCTTTCCAGAGATGTTTCCAGACTTACTGAGTATTTCCAGCCTTTTTGTTTCTATACTAAAACTATGGGTGTAATTCTCCCAAAACATTTCTAAGTGTGGTCTCCGGTGGGAAATTGGGTATCATTCCTGCCGGGTGGTTCAATATGATCCAGATCGCAATCCGTCCACACATCAAAATGTTTTTGGAGGTTGGGGTGAACTGCGCCCTGAATGAGGTGTGCGGGACCTGAAGATGCAATAGTTGCAATCTCAGAATAATGCTCCAGCCCCCTCCACCTTGTCACCGCAGAGACCCCCACTCCGCAAGACCTAAGGAGAATTGGGAGAATACAGCCAGTACCTCTGAAATTTCTACCCTTACTTCTCTATGCAACCTGAGACTCATCTCATCCAGTCCTGGTGAATTGTCAACTTTATATACAGACAGCCTTTCTAATACCTCCTCTTTCTAATTTTTAGATCATCCAGTGTCTTGACTACCTCCTCTCCGCTTATGATTTTGAAAACATTTTCTTCCTTGATTAAAAATAGGTGCAAATTATTCATTTAGTACCTCAGTGAATTCCTCTGCCTCCACATCTGGATCTCCTTTTTGATCCTTGTTAGGTAATTTGGACATTCTGAATTCTTCCTCTGTGTACCCGAACAGGCACCGGAACGTGGCGACTAGGGGCTTTTCACAGTAACTTCATTGCAGAGTTAATGTAAGCCTACTTGTGACAAGATTATTATTATTATTATTATTCCGTCCCATCCATCTCTTATTACTCTTTCATTATTTATGTACTGATAAAAGATTTTTGGGTTCTCTTTTATGTTAGCTGCCAGTTTATTCTAGTGTTATCAAAATATCAACACAGGACAGTAATCTCTTTATATGTGAATGTTTTACAATAGATTCTGTTGAGGACTAAAATAGTTTGATCTTTTACAGAACACAACAGCCACAGAATACAAGAGAAAATCTGCAACATTGGGCCGGCTTCTCCGTCCCTCAGCACCAGCAACATGAGCCGGGATTGGGCAGGGAATCAGCCGTCCGGCCAAAATCAAGGTTGGTGCCAGGCGCCGAACCAACTGCTATGCTCTGGCTCCCGCTGGCGACGATATTGGGGTTCATGCCAACACGCCAGTGGGAGGATACCAAAGGATGCAAATGTATGCTCTTGACCCATTTGCATCCACTTAAAGGGCCCAGCACCAGATTCTCCGGGCCTCCGCGAATCTCTGGTCCACCGGGCTAGAAATCACGTGGTCGGGGATCAGTACTGGTATTCACCAGTATGGCCCTGACGTGGTGGACCACACCATGGGCCAAGGGAGTAACCGCTTAAGGGAGTTTCGGCCAAAGTCCACTCAAGAGCCATCCTCCCCCCCAACAATGCACAACATGCCCACCCTACCCTCACAAACTACCCCCCCATAGAACGCCCCTAAAATGGCAGACACCCCCAGAGATTCCCCTAAAATGGCAGACACCCCTAGAGACCGCCCTCAGATGGTGCGACTGCCCCAGACCCCCCTAAAATGGGAGACGGCCAGAAATCCCCTAGATAGGGAGAGCCCTCCACTAAAGGAACCCACCACTGTTACCCCCTGAATAAAGGAACCCACCCCAATGAGATCCGCAACTAAAGGGGAACCCCCACAGAGACCCCCAAAATAAAGGAAGCCTCACATCCCTGTGGTGATTGTAGATCTGAGTAGATGCAATACAACTGAGCAAGCACTAGAGGGAGCATGGGAGAGCTATAAATATACAGGGACAGGAAGTGAGGACACACTTCACGGAAGGCAGAACTGGGAGCAGGACACAGACACACAGGCAGGCAGCATTTGGGGTAGCCGTAAGTTAAGCTCTGAAGAGAGAACGAATTCACAATAAAGCATCTTCTCCACCTTTGAGACTACGAGCTTTATTAAGACACGAGGAACAACACAATCCCCGCAGACAAGAGACCACTACTGTCTGGAAGCCGGAGTGCAGTCTAGACAGCAGCAGTGAAAAAAAACAACTGTTGTAACACTCAACTGAGCATACACCTACTGGCTCAGACAAAGGAAGCATCATGTGTCCATTCCTGGAAAGAGAATAGCAGTGACCTGTGTTTAAACCCCTCAGATCCTTCAGCTGCAAGCCATTCATTCATTTCTCTTAGTGGGCTGTGATTGAAGGAGGGGCCCAGAAAATCCAGGGGGAGCTGAAATTGCAATGTGGGTGGGTGGGCATGGGGGGCTGGTGTGTGATATGGGGTGGAGGTGGTAGGCCATGGATCTCGCTATTGGCCGCCGCCCAACATGGTGGCCTGATAGCGGTTTTCCAAAATTTGCATGGCAAGGGAAAGAGAATTGCTTTCTGAGAACGCAATCAGGAGAAATTCAGCTTCGGCGGGAGAACATAGGGCGGGTTTCTCCGTCCTGCCCAATCAGAGCTGTAGGGAGGGAATTCCAGAGTTTAGGGCCTTTGGCAACTGAAGGCAAAACCACCAACGGCGGAGAAATTAAAATCGAGGTGCTCAAGAATCAGAACTAGAGGAATATAGATAGATTGGAGTGTTGTGGAGCTGGCGGAGATTAAAGAGATAGTGAGGGACAAAGGTGGAGGGATTTGAAAACGATGATAATTTAAAATCATGGCATTGTTTAACCAGAGTCAGTGTAAATCAGCAAGCACAGGAGTGATGCATGAATGGAACTTGCTGCAAGTTAGCACAGCAGAGTTTGGCCGACTTCATATATACAGAGAATACAATGTGGGAGTCAGGCCAGGAATGCAATAGAATAGTCGAGTCTGGTGGCATGGATGAGTGTTTCACGAGCCAACAAGCTGAGGCAGGAGAGAAGTTCAAGTACGTTCCTGAGTTGGGAAGAGAAAATGCTGGTGGAGACATGAATCGGACATCAAGCTTGCGAACAGTCTGGTTCATCCACAGGCAGATGCCAGACAGAGGGGTGGAATCAGTGGCTCGGGAGTGGATTTTGAAGTGGCGACTGAAGACAACGGCCTTCCCAGAAATTGGAGAAAATTTCTATTCAACCAGTATAAATGTCAAATAAGCAAGCTGACAATTTAGAGCAATGATGGGCAACCATCATGGAGGCTGTATATACCCAATCGGCTCAATACATCCATTTCTATGTGCACCGAGCCCACCAGGATGCCAGGGCAGTGGGGTTTTCCATCATCGCCAAGATGCCCCGGGTCCCGGGGGTGATCGACGGGTTACGTGTCACCCTACGAGCCTGCAGGTGACAGGCCGCTCTACACAAACTGAAAGGGGTTCCATTTGATGAACGTGCAGCTGGTGTGTGACCATCAGATACACATCATTCACGTCCGTGCCCGAGCAGTGCGCACAACGCCTTCATCCTGGCACACTCAACAAGTCCTGGCCTTGTCCTGGCCACTCAACAAGACCCCCGCTGGGAGGTTAGCTCCTTGGCGACAGGGGTTATCCGTTGTGGTCGTGACTGAAGACACCTATCTGAAGGCCACAGACTGACTTGGAGACCTGGTACAACGACGCCCACGCAGCGACCAGGGGCATGATCATGCAGTGTTTCGGTCTCCTGAAGATGTGGTTCAGGTGCCTGGACCGCTCTGGTGGGACCTTCCATTAGAGCGCTGGGGGAGGGTCACCCGATTAATGGCAGGCTGCTGTGTCCTCCACAACATTGCGCAGCAGAGGAGCGACGTGCTTCTGGAGGAGGATGAAGGCCAGGCCTCCTCCAAAGATGATAATGCGGGGGAGGGGGAAGATGGACAGGCCATGGGGCCCGGGTCGGCACGGGAGGTCACACAACATGTGCGCTACGGCCAACGTGCACGGAACGCTCTGATCGCCTCCAGGTTCACTGACTGGGGGGGGGGGGGGGGGGGACTGGCTAGGGGCATGAAAACCGCATCCATCCCCACACACCAACCTCCCCTCCCCCGGCCAGCCCCCACCTGCAACCCCCTCCGTGATACATGCCGGCCACACTACAGGGTGTGGACCCTGAGTTGGCAGAAACAGCGAGTCTGGTCCATGGGATGGAGGGTGATGACAACCCACTCTGTAATGACCTCTGGTGCTCCGCATCGTTTGGCAACTTCTGAATCCTGCCCACGGTAGCACTTTCCAATGCTCACCTGGGTGATCCCTGCATATGAGCTGGCCATTCCATCACACGGTCCCACCTAAACCATGGAGTGGCGGAGGTGAGGACGGTGGGGTGGGGGGTCACCGGAGAGGTGAGTGCTGGCTGAACTCTGGCCCCTGAGCCAAGGCCACCTTGCCCCCAGGCCAATCACCCGGGGGCTTCTGATCATCTGGGAGACCGAGCGACCACGACAACACACAACCCTGCCATGGCAATCTCTGCAAGATGTGCCAGATTATCGACATGGGTACCACCATTACACATGAGAACACCACCCACCAGGTACATGCTACATACTCGTGCGACTCGGCCAACGTTGTCTACCTGATAAGCTGCAGGAAATGTCCCGAAGCGTGGTACATTGGCAAGACCATGCAGATGCTGCGACAACGGATGAACGGACATCGTGCGACAATCGCCAGGCAGGGATGCTCCCTTCCAGTCAGGGAACACCAGCGGTCAAGGGCATTCAGCCTCTGATCTTCGGGTAAGTGTTCTCCAAGGCCTTCAGGATGCGCAACAACGCAGAATCGCCGAGCAGAAACTGATAGCCAAGTTCCGCACACTGGCCTCAACTGGGACCTTGGATTCATGTCGCATTACATTCCCCCCCCCCCCCCCCCCACCATCTGGCCTGGGCTTGCAAAATCCTACCGACTGCGCAGGCTTGAGTCAATTCACACCTCTTTAACCTGTAATTACCCCTCTCCAGTCACACTGTCTGGACCTGAAAAGACTTAATTACCTGCAAAGACTCGCATTCAAAGTATCGTCTTGCATCATTGCCTTTGTCGAAATATATGTTTCTGGAACCCATCTCTTCACAGTGATGGTCAGGGACAGGAGGCTGTGACTGCAAGTCAAGCAGATATGGCGAACCAGCATACAGTGATGGAGGAACCTCAGCCCTTGGCCTTAACCAACAGGCAGAGGGTACTTTTTACCTGTGTGGCTGAAAACAAGAACTGCCCGGTAGATGAAAAAACAGACAATAGCAGCATGGCTCCAGAAGTCATTCAATTGTGGGGTGAGGAAAAGAAATGTGATAGTAACGGGGGGCAGTATAGTCAGGGGATAGATACCACTCTCTGCACTCACAAATAGTTTCTGGAAACCACCTCTTCATTCACCTGAGGAAGGAGCTGTGCTCCGAAAGCTTGTGATTCGAAACAAACCTGTTGGACTTTTGCCTGGTATTGTAAGACTTCATTCTGTCCTAGACTTAAGGAAGTGGAGATGAGAGTTGTAACAGGGTGAACAGGGTGAGAAAGAGTGAGCTTTTCAGGGAACAAGGGTGTCAAAGATGGAGGTGAGGGAGTTGTGAATGAAGAGTAAGCTATTTGGCTCTTCAAGCCTGTTCTGCCATTCATCTCCACTTTCCCGCCAATCCCCATATTCACTGACCCCATTAGATTCTGAAAATCTGACTGCAGCTTTGAGCAACTGCTGAGCACCCGCAACCCTCTGGGATGGATAATTCCAAAGATTCATAATCCTCCCAGTAACGAAAATGTTAATCATCTTAGTCCTAAATAGCTGACGCTTTTTAACAGCACTGTGCTGCATAGTTCTCGATTCCAGCCAGAGGAAATAGCCTTTCATACCCTGTCAATCCCTCTCATAATTTTATACGTTTCAATGAGCATGCTTTAGCCCTCCAAATAACATTTGCTGGGAAACAAGTGAGGTGCTCCATCTCCTAACCCAATCAACTGACTGAGATGGTATTTTAGATGGTTTTTCTGTTGGCTTGTACCTAATAGGTACAGGAGAGGATCAATCCAGTGTCATTTCAAGCTGCATTTGCTGAATATTAAGAGGACATAGTAATAATCATCAGAAGAAATTCTTAGTGCAGGTTGATCCCTTATGAGGCAAGAAGATGAATGTTCAGAACAAAGCTATCTACTAAAATATCCTACAACGTTGGCTTATCTTGTGTGATAATATTTAGCCTATTAAACAATACGCTTTAAAACTTGAAACATTCATTCCATTAATCCCATCTGGATCTACATCTGATGACTTGAAATTGTGCTGTAAACTTTACCACCTAATTCCCTTGATGCAAACAAATGGAAAGCACAACAAATGTAACATTTAAAGATTTATGTGAATTGAAATAACTGGGAATCTTATTGAAGAAAACATAGCTCAAACCTGACTGCAATGTAAAGGGCAGGAATTGATGGCTTACATTCAGTTCTGAGTTGCAAAGGGTAGTGAGGATCACAATGGTTCATTTAACCCATTAGCCTGGTTAGAAAGGGTGAGTCAAAAAGAAATTCAGTCAGTCCGATAACTTAACACACTGAGTGGGTGATACGGTGCACAGTGGTTAGCACAGCTGCCTCACAGCACCAGGGTTCAATTCGGCCTTGGGTGACAGTCCGTGTGGAGTCTGTATGTTGTCCTTGTATCTGTGTGGGTTTCCTCCAGGTGCCCCGGTTTCCTCCCACAGTCCAAAGATGTGCTGGGTTAGGTGGATTGTCCATGATAAATTGCCTTTTAGTATCCAGGCACGGGCAGGTTAGGTAATGGGGTTAGGGCGAGGTGGACGGGCGAGTGGGCATGGGAGAGCGCTCATTCGAAGGGTCAGTGCAGATCCGATGTGTCAAATGGCCTCCTTCTGCACTGTCGGGATTCTACGGATTTTATGAACCCTATTAACATGCCTCCAATGGAAGCTACTAAGAAATCCCCAGAGCCATTGTTTTTGTGGCTAACGTGAAGTGCCCATTCTCACCTTGTAAGGGACACCCTTAACTACATAGAGAAAACATAGGCACATTTATGGAGTCAATGAAGGCAGGTTCATGTGATGGACTGGGCTGTGTTCACGACTCTCTGAAGTTTCTTGCGGTCTTGGGCCGAGCAGTTGCCATACCAGGCTGTGATGCAGCCAGATAGGATGCTTTCTATGGTGCATCTGCAAAAGTTAATGTGGAAATTCCAAACAGTATAGGCGCTGTTGTGCGTTCTTGGTGATAGCGTCGACGTGGGTGGACCAGGACAGATTTTTGGAGATGTGCACCCCTAAGAATGTGAAACTACTAACCATCTCCACCTTGGCCCCATTGATACTGACAGGGGTGTGTACAGTACTTTGCTTCCGGAAGTCAATGACCAGCTCTTTAGTTTTGCTGGCATTGAGGGATAGATTGTTGTTGCTGCAGCACTCCACTAGGTTCTCTATCTCCCTCCTGTATTCTGACTTGTCGTTAGTCGGGATCCGGACCACAATGGTTGTGTCGCCAGCAAACTTGTGGATGGAGTTAGAACCTAATTTTGCCACACTGTTGTGTGTGTAAAGGGAGCATAGTAGGGGGCTAAGTACGCAGCCTTCCGGGCTTGGCATTGAGGACTATTGTGGAGGAGGTGGTGTTGTTTATTCTTACTGATTGTGGTCTGTGGGTCAGAAAGTCGAGGATCCAGTTGCAGAGGAAGGAGCCGAGTCCTAGGTTTTGAGCTTTGATATGAGCTTGGCTGGGATTATGGCGTTGAAGGCGGAGCTGTAGTCAATAAATAGGAGTCTGCTGTAGGAGTCCTTGTTGTCGAGATGTTCTCGGGATGAGTATAGGGCCAGGGAGATGGTGTCTGCTATGGACCGGTTGCGGCGGTATGCGAATTGCAGTGAATCAAGGCATTCTGGGAGTATGGAGTTGATGCGCTTCATGACCAACCTCTTGAAGCACTTCATTACGACTGATGTCAGGGCCACCAGACGGTAGTCATTTAGGCATGTTGCTTGGTTCTTCTTTGACACTGGTATGATGGTGGTCTTCTTTAAGCAGGTGGGGACCTCAGAGCGGAGTAGGGACAGGTCCGCGAACACATCTGCCAGCTGGTCTGTGCAGGTTCTTGAGTGCACGACCGGGGATCCCGTCTGGAGCCGTTGCCTTCCAAGGGTTCACTTTCAGAAAGGCCGATCTGACTTTGGAAACTGTGGCGGTGGGTATGGGTGTGTTATGGGCTGCTGGGGCACTCGACAGCGGATCGTTGGTTTCCTGCTCGAACCAAGCACAGAATGCATTGAGTTCATTGGGGAGGGGGGCGCTGCTGCTGGAGATACTGCTCAGCTTCGCTTTGTAGCCCGTTATGTTGTTTAGTCCTTGCCACAACCACCGAGAGTCTGTCTGTGACTCTAGCTTGGTCTGATATTCTCTCTTGGCATCCCGGATGGCTTTGCGGAGGTCGTACTTGGATTTCTTGTATAGGTCAGGGTCGTCTGACTTGAACGCCTCAGACCTGTCCTTCAGTAGGGAGTCAATCTCGCGATTGAGCCATGGTGTCCTTGGTTGGGGAACATACGTACTGCTTTCTTTGGCACGCAGTCGTCCACACATTTGCTGATGAAGTCTGTGACGGTGGTGGCATACTCATTTAAGTTGGTCGCTGAGTTCTTAAATAGTGACAGAATGCTCATAAGTCTCCTAACAAATTAGTCTTAAGTCTTCTATCCTGCGGGGTTATCCTAAGTTCAGTTTTAACAATCCAACTCCCAGTGCCAGATCACTTCCAATGGCATTCAACATTTTACTGAGAAGAGATTGAATATGTAGGGTACAGGATTGCCATGAACCTTTTATTCAATGGCTAATGGGAATTCCATCCAGTAAACTCAAACTACAAAATGCAGTACAAAAAGGACATGCAACAGGAAAGGTTGTGACACAAGAGCAAAATATGTGGATGCTGGAAATCTGAAATAAATCAAAAACTGCTGGAAATACTCAGCAGGTCAGGAGGCATCTATGAAGGGAAACAGAGTTAAGGTTCAGGTTAATGACCTTTCATCAAAACTCCTTTACTGGGTTCTGGTGAAAGGTTAACTCTGTTTCTCTTCACAGATGCTGTCTAATCTGCTGAGGAAGGTTGTGACTTTGGACACTAATAAAAATAAATGGTAACAGGAAGGCCCCATTTATGGAAGACAGAAACCAAAAGATGAAGCATCATAATCTGCATAAAAAGCAAAGGTTATCATAAAGAAAAGTTCCATTCATGATTAGAACAAGTAATAAAACTGTTTCCAGAAACATAAGGTCAAATTATTGATAATAATAATAATCCTTAAAATAGTATGAGTAACAATTAAACAATGGTCCATAACTTCCTGGTTCCACATTGTTGCATTTAGGGGGTACCCCAATGATGCGCTGGGGAATCCCTTCGAGAAGTTTCCAAGTAAGTGCAAACTTCCTCTGGACAATGGGGCTGGGCTGGGAATCATCCGACAGAAGCGATTTAAATTGTTAACTTCGGATGATTCTGTTTTACACTGATAGTTATTCTGAAAGAGGAAAGGAAAAAAGTAACTCTTTAAAAAAATCAGACCCAACTTTGCAAGGGACATCCTTTCCCCCTGCCTCCACAAGCAAGAGCCTCAGTTTCATAGTTTGTGAGTGGAAATTTGGCCTAATCGCACAAGGGAGCCACTCTACCTTAGCAGTTATCATTTGTTGCAGGATAAGAAGTCTTACAACACCAGGTTACAGTCCAACAGGTTTGTTTTGAATCACTGGCCTTCGGAGCACAGCTCCTTCCTCAGGTGAATGAAGAGGTGCGTTCCAGAAACGCATATATAGACAAAGTCAATGATGCAAGACGATACTTTGAATGCAAGTCTTTGCAGGTAATCATGCAGATGCTGCGACAACAGATGAACTGAAATCGTGCGACAATCGCCAGGCAGGAATGTTCCCTTCCAGTCGGGGAACACTTCAGCAGTCAAGGGCATTCAGCCTCTGATCTTCGGGTAAGCGTTCTCCAAGGCGACCTTCAGGACGTGCGACAATGCAGAATCGGCGAGCAGAAACTGATGGCCACACACATGAGTACGGCCCCAACGGGTACCTTGGATTCATGTTGCGTTACATTCACCCCCCACCATCTGGCCTGGGCTTGCGAAAACCTACCAACTCTCCTAGTTTGAGACAATTCACACCTCTTTAACCTGTGATTATCCCTCTCTCTAGTCGCTCCGTCTGGAGCTGTAAAGTCTTAATTACCTGCAAAGACTCGGATAAGACCATGAAAAAAATAAGAGTTATAGTTCCACATGAGTCCAGACTCCAAAGTCCAATGGTGTAATCCTTTAGAGATTAGCAGGCTGAAACTGTTGCATGGTTATCCGTCTGCCTGGAAGCAATGACTTCCTGATGGTAGAAAGCATATAGAGGCGAATAAGTCTTATGGGCACAGATACAGGAGTCCCCGTGTTCCATTAGTACACAATGCCGGGACGGCCAGGCAATTTACCTGGACAAAGTTCTCTCTGCACCTACCTGTTGGGCGGCAAAAGTGGCTGACTGGCCAAGTTCAGTTCCACACTGCTTTATTACAGCTTGCGTTTTGGACAAAGGATGTATATTTCCAGGTCTGAAAACTTGAGTTGTTTAATGGAGGAGTCAGGGTCCCTTTTGTCCGCGGCCAGAGCTTTGCCGTAGTAATGTAAAGGTGCACTTCTTTGAAATTTGTTTTTCTGCAATGACAGCGGGCATTAGCACTTCTTTAAAGGTAACGAGGTCCCTGCTGTTTACTGAAAGCTAGAAATTCTTCTTGCTTGAGTCATGGCTAATCAGGTATGTCAGGGTAAAGCCTTGATCCATTTTCAAAATAAAAGAATTTTATAAAGTAGCCAGGTTGACATATATGTATATTTTCCTGTCTGTCTTCTGGATGGGATCATATTCAAAACTACATGATCAATTGTTGTGTTTGATGTGTTAGGCAGGTTGGTTCGACGTTGACAGCAACTGGATGCAGGGAAGCTAGAAACAAACGTCTGGCACAGGAGATGATCCAACACTGTTTTATTTAACTATGGACTGCTGTACATGCTCAGCTGTGGGTGGACAATCTACTAGTCCAACTGATGACCTCTTACTGGCTTGACCAGACTTACTAGCTACCACATGGCAGTAGTGCCCACTAACTTGTGTACTCTGACTGTCTCAGTATCTGGGTCCTGAGAGGGGGAGAGTCTTGATGCCCTGTGGGCTTTAGAGTGTTGGTGTCCTGTCTGGTGATTGGTTGTTCTGTGTTGTGTGTTCATTGGTCATCCTGTGTGTCAATCACTGCCTGTCTGCATCTCATTATATAGTGGATATTATGACAGTGTTCATTTGAACCAATGGCACATAGTTAGTAAACATTGGAAATAAAACAGCATCATTGAGGGAGGAGTTGCATATATCAAGCTATTCCAATGATCTTATAAGAAGTAATTAACAATTGACTAATTAAATAAATAAGGTTAGTCAGACATGGCAGAGATGGTGGTGTGCTCTGACTAGAATATGTGGCAATTTGTGGGATGCAGTGCTGTCACAGACAACGCCCCGAATCATGCAGTGAGGATATCCCAACTTGGGTCACCGGTCCGGGTGTGTATAGTTTTGTTTTTGCAATGGTGTGAGGAATGAAGTGAAACCCAGTGAGAATAAGTGGCCCAGTCGCGTGTAACAATTATTAAAGATTACTTATTAAATTAAAGAAAAGACAAATATACACAAACAGAACTATAGTACTTATAAGACAATTAAAGTATATGAATTACTAAACACACACAGTTTAGGTAAAATGTACCCCGTGTTACCAAATATATCTACAACCCCTGAACTCCTTAAGACATTCCTTGCTCGGGCAGTACGGTGGCACAGTGGTTAGCATTGCTGCCTCACGGCGCCGAGGTCCCAGGTTCGATCCCGGCTCAGGGTCACTGTCCGTGTGGAGTTTGCACATTATCCCCGTGTCTGCGCGGGTTTCGCCCCCACAACCCAAAGATGTGCTAGGCAGGAGGATTGGCCAGGCTAAATTGCCCCTTAATTGGAAAAAATGAATTGGGTACTCTAAATTTCATTTTCATTTCAAATTTTTAAAAAAGACATCCCCTGCTTCACAAACAACATCCAAATTAAAAAGATTTGTAGATTAAAGGCGTGATTCAGTGGACTGAAAACTAAGTCCAATTTAGGACTCGTTTGGTGGGGTGTTTCACGTCGGCCGCATTGGCCAAACCCCGTGCATCTTTGGATGTGGGAGGAAACTGGAGCACCCAGAGAAAACCCATGCAGACATGGGGAGAATGTACAACTCCACATAGATAGTGAACTAAGCCAGAATTGAATCCACGTCCCTGGTGTCATGATATGCAAACATGCAACCAATGAACACTCAGAATAGGACACAACCAATGGGCAGTCAGGACACTCAGAGGTGGCATCACCACAAGAGGGCATGACATAAACACTATAAAAGGGATGAGGCACTCACACCCTGCCTTTTTCCACAGACAGACATCTAGAGAGTTAGACAGGGTTGAGCAGCAGCATCACACCCCAGCACGTGGCTTAGAGCAAGCTGGTACAGTTAGACTGAGTTACTACAGTTAGATTAGCAGAGAGTCAAACTCATTTGAGAATTGTGTTAATCGTTCAATAAACACGTTGAACTCATTTCAGAGTCTGGAGCATCCTTTAGTTAAGACTGCATCAAGTAGCACCTGTGTTATCCGAAGCAGCATAACACAACACCTGGTGCTGTGAGGCAGCAGTGCAAACCACTTAGTCTCAAAAATGAGCCCCCACGTGAATCTTGACATGCCTGTCTCCCTCACCGTCTGATTTGCCTGTCTCGCGCCTCAGATTCTCGCATCCTCACCACTCACTCCCAGTTAACAAACGAGGATGGCAGCGCGGAGACCAGGCTTCTCCATGTCGTTGATGAGAGGCGGGACACCCTGTTCCCCCGAGGGGGACAGTGAATCAGCATCATGGCACCTGGGAGACAGTGGCAGCTGCAGTAAGTGCTGGCAGCGTGACCAGGAGGACAGCTGGCCAATGTTGGAAGAAGACGAATGACCTCCAACGAGCTGCAAGGATAAGTTATCCCCTCTCTCCTGGCATCAGCTCCGCCTGCCATCCCATAATTTCTCCAATCTCTCCCCCCCCCCCCCCCCCATCCACTAGCTCATACCTTGCACACCCCAACATCTGATCTTCAAGCTGTTCCTCAGAACCCCTGGCACCCACTAGCACAACCCCTTCATGTACAGGTGCGGTGCCCACACTTACCACCTGCTATAGCCCCTCCATCAAGCATGAGGCTCATAATGTCCTCTCCCTGTCCCCGGAGACTCTGACCCTGGAGATCATTTTTATTTTTTTAAATTTAGATTAGCCAATTATTTTTTCCAATTAAGGGGCAATTTAGCATGGCCAATCCACCTACTCTGCACATTTTTGGGTTGTGGGGGCGAAACCCACGCAGACACGGGGAGAATGTGCAAACTCCACACGGACAGTGACCCAGAGTCGGGATCGAACCTGGGACCTCAGCGCCGTGAGGCGGTTGTGCTAACCACTAGGCCACCATGCTGCCCGGACCCTGGAGATCATGGGGTTGGATGAGAGAGCAGTGAGCGACAGCGAGCTTGGCCTGAACCAGAGAAGTGAGGATCCACTACCACTTCAATCACATGACCTGTCTCAAGTGAGTAGTTGATGTCTGACAAAAGTATCCTTCCCTTTCATTGACCACATGTCCATTGTCTTGGAGAATCACCACCTGATGGGGCCGGTCATCATGAGTTGTACCTCTGATGCATATGAGGTGGAGGCAGAAACTTGTTAGGGAGACATCAGTTGGACGTCTGCTGGATCCCAGGACACAGCTGGGTCCCAGCCAGGTGTTGAGCCTCTGGACAAGGTTCTCCCTGAGCTGATGCAGATTATAGGCCAGAGCCGTGACATTCAGGAGGGGGTGAGAGCAACATTCCAGCGACTGCAAGGCCAATTGGAGGAGTCCCAAAGCCTTCAGGCGCAGGAGATGGTGCCAGCAATGCATGGCACCCCGGCCAGTACTGCCAGGGTGACAAGTGCAGTGGAAAACCTGGAGCATGATGCCTGCATCTTGAGTGGTGGTGTCCAAGGTGTGGCTCAGTCTGTGACGACCATGGCTGTGGGCCTCGACATTATGTCTCAGTCGACGAGGGACATGTCACAGACACAGTTGGACATTGCCAAGGCACTCCAGAATGTGGCCGAGTCACTGATGAGCATCGCTGAGGGCGTCAACATCATGATATAGTTAGATGAATCAGGGACTCCAGCTACCCCTCCATCCTATGGAGTCACCAAGGGCCCTACGGGCACCCTCAGGTAGGATGAAGCACTGGTGTCCAACGCGGGGCATTCCACCAAGGAGACTACAGAGGTTTCCAGTTTTCTGATTCCCCCCTCCTGACACTGGCGCATCTCAATGGCAGTGGGCAGAACAGGTTGGCATGGAGATGTCTGTGACACCAGTAAGTTGGCCGGGGGCCCCAGCTCCAGAGGATGTCCGCCAAGGGCATCAAAGGCCACAGGGCACAGAAAGCAGCAGGCTGCCTCCACCTCTGATGTACATCTTGGGGACACCTAGACGTAACACAAGACCTCGGAAGACCAAGAAGAATGAGGAGCACTGAGTGGGCACTGGTGAGGTCACTATACGTGGCTAGGGGGAATGGATCTGTCACAGTAAAATGTTAACAATTAAAACATTTCATACCTGAAACACGTGAAGCCTCTCTCAAGTCAATTTTCACAGCGTGCCTAACTACACCCACACCCCCTGTTCCCCCGTCCCCTGGCACAGTGTTCCAAGATCAAAAGCCCCCAATGCACATTCTGTCATGAAGCCTGTCTGCTTCTGAGGCTGCTAGATATACTAGCCTACCTTGCTTCTGAGGGCCTAGCAATTATGCCCCACTTTAATTCTGCCTTCTGTGTATTTGGCTGTCTGCCCCTATCAAATTCCTTGTCTCTAGACATTAGTATGTGTATACCTCATTGATCTCTCAATCTTCTAGATAAGCTGTTTCTATTAATAGGGAATTCACATCTGGTCTATCTTGTTACTGGGAAAGACACATCTCATCTGGCCTTTTGCAGCTGACTACTGCTGCTGCTCGGCAGATTTCTACCTATTGGTCAGCATATCGCCTTCTATTAAGTTTTGTTAAATTTGTGTTACTGTTTTTGTTAGACAAATCCATGACAAGACAACCACATTGGCAGTGTGTATAGCTTGAGCAACTTCAGTTCAGAGTTGCTGTGCTGGAATCCGAATTTCTGGCAGTGCGAGGTATGCAGGTTAGGTGGATTGGCCATGCTAAATTTCCCCTTAGTGTCCAAAGATGTGCGTGGATGGACCATCATCAATGTGTGGGGTGATGGGGATAGAGCGGTAGAGGCCTAGGTAAAGTGCTTTTTCAGAGGGTCGGTGCAGACTCGATGGGCCGAGTGGCCTCCTTCTGCTCTGTAGGGATTCTATAGATTGGGGGAGGGGGGGGGGGGGAAGAGAGTTACGGGGACATTTTGTCGCAGGAGGCAGTCACACCCCTTTGGTTCGAGAGAACCTCACAGTGACGGTCAGGGACAGGAGGCTGTGGCTCCAAGTCAAACAGATATGGCGAACCAGCATACAGTGATGGAGGAACCTCAGCCCTTGGCTTTAACCAACAGGCACAGGGTACTTTTTACCTGTGTGGCTGAGAACAAGAACTGCCCGGTGGATGAAAAATAGCAGGGTGAGGAAAAGAAATGTGATAGTAACGGGGGGCAGTATAGTCAGGGGATAGATACCATTCTCTGCAGTCACAACCAGGAGCTCTGTAGGGTGTGTTGCCTGCTCAGTGCCAGGGTTAAGGCCATCTCTTCATGGTTAGAGACAGTGGGAGAGGGAGGACAGAAGAGGGCATGTAAGATCGAGGCATAGATAGAACTAAGAATCATATATTTTTTTTGGATATAAATTTAGGGTACCCTATTCATTTTTTCCAATTAAGGGGCAATTTAGTTTGGCCAATCCACCTAACCTGCACATCTTTGGGTTGTGGGGGCGAAACCCACGCAAAGCACGGGGAGAATATGCAAACTCCACACGGACAGTGACCCAGAGCCGGGGTCAAACCTGGGACCTCGGCACCGTGAGGCAGCAATGTTAACCCACTGCGCCACCGTGCTGCCCAAAGAATCATATTCTGCTGAGAAAGTTTGAGGAGTTAAGGTTCAAGTTAAAAAACAGAGACTTAAAGGTAATTATCTCTGGATTATTACCTGAGCCACACACCAATTGGCATAGGGTTAAACAGGTAAGAAAATTAAACACATGGCTCAGAGAGTGGCATAGGAAGAAGGGGTGACGATTAATGTGGCGCAGGCACCAGTACTTGGAAAGGGAGAGCTATTCCATGGGGATGGGCTCCACCTAAATGGATTGGGACCAGTATCCAGGTGAATTGGATAACTCGGGCTGTTGATAGGGCTTTGAACTAGCAGAGTGGAGGGAGGGTTTGGATGAAGGAAGTTTTAGAAATCCAAAGGAAAAGGTCACGGCAATTGCGCAGTGTAGTGATATGGTTAAACACAAGCACAGTGTGGCAAGAAGGGCCAGAGAGATCAGCTGTAATAATGACTGAGGTTCATGCTGGAAATAGTATTAAAAATAAGACTCTTTGACTGAATGCCCCAAACATCGCATTAAAATAGATGAACTGGTGACAGAAATAGAGATACGTCGTTTTGATCTAATCGTCATTACGGAGGCATGGTTGCAAGGTGACCAAGTTCCAGGGTACGCAACATTTTGAAAACACAATATGAAAAAAAAGACAGGGTAGCCCTGAGAGAAAAGATGATGTAAGTGTGAGATGAATTACTTTAGCTGTAAGAATAGAAAAGCAGAGTTTTTTTTCAAAAGCGTGAAACTTGTAAATGTTGATGTTCAGAAGTACTTGGGCGTACTCATATAAGAAAAACAGAAAGTTAATACGCAGTCGCAGCAAGCAATTCGGAAGGGGGTGGCACGGCAACATTTCTTGCAAGGGGTTTGGAGTACAAGCTTAAAGGAAGTCTTGTTAAAATTTTACATGTCTTTGGTGTGACCACACCAGAAACATGGAATGCTGTTTTGATCTCCGTATTTGAGGAAGGACATACTTGCTTTGAAGACACAACATCGAATGTTCACTGGATTGGTCCCTGGGATGAGATGGTTGTCCTATGATGTGTAAATTGTGTCTATATGATGTATGGTTTATAAGAATCAGAGGTAATCTAATTGAAACATATAAGCTTCTGAACAAACTTGGCATTGTAGACACTGAGGGGTTGTTTTCCCTGGCTGGGGAATTGAGAGCACAGGGGCACATTCCCAGGAGATGATCATTTAGGACCGAGATGAGGAGAAATTTCTTTGCTCAAAGGGTTGCGAATCTTTGGAATTCTCTATTTTGCTGTAGATGCTCTGTTACCTTGCATGGTATTATGACTGGATTAGTGATTTATCACACCATTACACGTGAGAACGCCACCCACCAGGTACGCAGTACATACTCGTGCAACTCGGCCACCGTTGTCTACCTCATACGCTGCAGGAAAGGATGTCCCGAAGCGTGGTACATTGGCGAGACCATGCAGACGCTGCGACAACGAATGAACGGACATCGCGCGACAATAACCAGGCAGGAATGTTCCCTTCCAGTCGGGGAACACTTTAGCAGTCAAGGGCATTCAGCCTCTGATCTCCGGGTAAGCGTTCTCCAAGGACGCGCAACAACGCAGTATTGCTGAGCAGAAACTTATAGCCAAGTTCCGCACACACCGGGACCTGGGATTCATGTCGCATTACATTCATCCCCCACCATCTGGCCTGGGCTTGCGAAATCCTACCAACTGTCCTGGCTTGAGACAATTCACACCTCTTTAACCTGGGGTTACCCTTATCTTTGGCTCTGTAAAGACCTTAATTACCTGCAAATGCTCGCATTCAAAGTATCGTCTTGCATCTTTGAATTTGTCTATATATATGTTTCTGGAACATACCTCTTCATTCACCTGAGGAAGGAGCAGTGTTCTGAAAGCTAGTGTTTGAAACAAACATGTTGGACTTTAAGCTAGTGTTGTAAGACTTCTTACTGTGCTCACCCCAGTCCAACGCCGGCATCTCCACATCATTGCATATTTAAGGTTGATGTGGGCAGAATTTTGGTCTCTCAGCGAATCAAGAGTTATGGGATTCAGACGGGCAAGTAGAGTTGAAGCTGAAGATGAGCCATGATCAAACTGAATGACAAAGAAGGCTGGAGGGGCCTTATGGTCTACTCCTGCTCCTGTATCTTATGTTCTTAAGTCATTCTACTTGGTGCAAACAGCAATGGTTTTGGTGAACATAAAACTTCAATGGCAGGTGATGCAGCAGCTTTTGACAAACATGGGAGGCGGTGGTGTCATGGTATTATCACCGGATTAGTAATCCACAGACACAGAGTCATTCTCTGGGGACCCGAGTTTGAATCCCGCCATGGCAGATGGTGAAATTTGAACTCAATAAAAAAAATCAAATCTGAAATTAAAAGTCGAAAGATGACCATGCATGAAACCATTGTCGATTGTCGTAAAAACCCATCTGGTTCACTAATGTCCTTTAGGGAAGGAAATCTGTTGTCCTTATCTGGTCTGGCCTACATGTGACCCCAGATTCACAGCAATGTGGTTGACTCTTAACTGCTCTCAGGAATGGGCAATAAATGCTGGCCCAGCCAGCGCCGCCCATATTCCATGAACGAATGGTGGCACAATTGTAAACTACATCTGGCCCATTCACCAGGATGAATTAAATGCAGGCTTGTCGACAACCAAATCTGGAAAAGTTTCTCGCCCAGAGGGTATTTTTTCAGAATTCTTAAAAACACGGTTGATCTCCATCTCAGAGGTACTAGCAACTGGTAAAATTCTATCTAACTGGGGAAAGGCTAAAATGAAGCAGGGAAAGAAGACTTATGAGACTGCCCCATCTCCTTACTTTGCACCTGTTATAAAGAGTTGGATTATTCCATAGCCTAACTCCCATCATTGAGCCAAATATCCCGAAAGAGCAAGCAGGCTTCCAGAGCACCCATAACTGCTGCAAACAACTGGTATGCATCAACGCAGTGTTCCAGCACCAAGTCAGGATCACTGTGGCACCCAAGGATCTGACACAGTATGAAAACATGAACTGCTTTTCAAGCTCTCCACTATTTTATCTTGCAGAACAATGATCCATCTTCTCAACTCCATTCTTAGCAGTTGGATGTTTTGTATGTACACCAGCACACGGAAGAGCAGATGCAAGACACAGATAATGTATCGGTTCTGGCATTCTTGTTATTTAACATTTACACCATCGATCCGCCAGCGACCAATTCCATCCTCATCTTCCTGCCCAATGCCTGGCCTGAACCAAACCATTCACAATCTCACTGTCCTATTTGACCCAGAGTTGAGATTCAGGCTCTTTATCCTCACCATCAGAAAGGCTACTCATTTCCATGTCTGTAATGTCACCCATCTGGGTTCCTAACTCATGCTCAAATCCTCAATCCTGTTTTTGTAACGAGCTTGCCAACCTGCCATTTTCCACCTTCTACAGACAAGCTTATCCAAAGCTCTGCTCAACATATCCTACACACACCAAGCTCCATTTATCCATCATCCAGTACTCACTGACCTATCTTGACCCCTAATTAACAATTTAAAAATTCCTATCATTATATCCATTCCTTCATAGCTTCAACCCCTCCCTATCTTTGTAATCTCCTCCAAATTCCTAATATATCTGAATTCCTTCAACTTTGGTCTTTTGTGCATCCTCAGGGCATCCCAATGCACTTTACAACGAGGTAAGTGCTACTGAAGTGCAGTCAATGTTGTGATATAGGAAATTCAAGGGCAGCACGGTGGCCTAGTGGTTAGCACAACCGCCTCACGGCGCTGAGATCCCAGGTTCGAACCCGGCTCTGGGTCACTGTCCGTGTGGAGTTTGCACATTCTCCCCGTGTCTGCGTGGGTTTTGCCCCCACAACCCAAAAATGTGCAGAGTAGGTGGATTGGCCACGCTAAATTGCCCCTTAATTGGAAAAAATAATTGGGTAATCTAAATTTATTTTAAAAAAATATAGGAAATTCTGTCAATAACCTCAAAGCAAGGTCTTACAAACATCAATTTGACAGTGGCCAGATTTTGTGTTTGTAGTCTGGGGCCTCACGGTAGCATGGTGGTTAGCATCAATGCTTCACAGCTCCAGGGTCCCAGGTTCGATTCCCGGCTGGGTCACTGTCTGTGTGGAGTCTGCACGTCCTCCCTGTGTGTGCGTGGGTTTCCTCCGGGTGCTCCGGTTTCCTCCCACAGTCCAAAGATATGCGGGTTAGATGGATTGGCCATGCTAAATTGCCCGTAGTGTAAGGTTAATGGGGGGATTGTTGGGTTACGGGTATACGGGTTACGTGGGTTTAAGTAGGGTGATCATTGCTCGGCACAACATCGAGGGCCGAAGGGCCTGTTCTGTGCTGTACTGTTCTATGTTAGTGTTGATTTATAGATAAATACTGAGAATCCCATGCTCTTCTTTCCAGTATTGCCATGCAATATTTTTAAATCTAAGAGGGCAGGCTGAGCATTGACATAATACCTCATTCAAAAGGAGGTACTCAACAATGTAGCACTCACTCAGCACTACTGGCGTGCCACCAAGTTTTAGACACCCTCTTAATATTTCCTTTGACTCAATTTTAACTTTTGCCTGATTACATTCCTACAAAACGCCTTGGACATTTCACTACGTTGAAGGTTCTGTATAAATGCAAGTTCTTGTTGTTTCCAACTTGGAAGGAGGTATCTTAGAAGCATTCTTGCAGAGGCTGCTAGCAGAGACGGATTTACAATGAAACACACCATTCCTAGGAACAGGGCCGAAACTACTGTTGGGGGGTTGGGAGGAGGTCTGTGCCGGCCGGTGCACTGGACATCCAATCAGAACCTGATCGCTCTGCATTTTCTGATAGGCTCCGATATCAGCAAGCAATGCAGGGCAAAGTCAGATTGGTGAGTCTGAAAGTGTGGGAAAACACTAGTCCAACCGTATTAACGGTTAACTTGAGGCGTGAGGAACAAAAAGAGACGACCAGGCGAAGAGGCAGAGGCTGCTGAGGTTTCACCATTTTTGTGAAAGGCGAGCAGATTGGCGACTCAATCCAGGGTAGGCCAGCAACAGCAAGTCATGAGGAGCCCTAAGCCACCAGAGGTGAGGTCAGCCACTGAGAGGAGCAGCAAGTGAGGCGAGCAAGCGACTCGACCCAGGGATGAGGGCAGGACAGCAACAGCGAAGAATGAGGTGCCGAAAGCCACCTTGAAGTGACATCAGCCACCGAGCGGAGCATGCGAGGCAAGGCGAGCAGGTCTGCGACTTGACCAGAGTGGGCCCTCAACAGCGAGGCGCCAAAATCGAGCCACCATGAGGTGAGGTCAAATGCAGGGCAGGTGAGGCGAGCAGATTTGTGACTCGACCCAGGACAGGGTAGCAACAGTGAGACGCGAGGCCCTGAATCAAGGCTTAGTTATAAGGGGATGAGTGAGGGTGGCTGCCTTGAAGAACCAAGGTGAGTGAGATTGGGAGAGTGAGAGGAAACTGTGATGGGATGGGGAGTGGGGAGAAATAAGTGTGTGGGGGTGGGGTGAGGAGAGGAGAGTGTGTGAGGGGGTTAGTCAGGGTTGCAGATTTGCAGGGAGGCAGAGTTTGTGAAGGCTGATTTGCATTTTGGAGGGAGGGAGAGTGTCTGATGGGGGTCGGGGTCCACTGCAAGGGAGAGTTTGTGAAGGGGATGATGGGCAGGAGAAGAGTAGAGTGAGTGTTGCCTGAAATTCAGAATCACAACTTCATAGTTAAAAGATTAATCCAATTTTTGCAGAGCTTGAAGCTGATAAAACATGGGAATGACTGTGCAAACACCTACTCTTTATTTTTGAAACTGAATGAGACTGTTAAATATATGTCTGCTTCTTGTTGATTGGAGTATTTGCTCCTACACTGGCCTGTGCTGCAGTGATGCCAACGTCTGATTTTTTTTCCACTTCACTGCTGATCAACAAGTTCCATGTTTGCTCGCCTCGAGACACACATTGCAATATTGACCATCTTTACTCTTATTCTGACAAGGTAAGCTTCGATTTCAATTCAGCAATTATTCAGACAGGCGTGTTTTTACAAGCTTAATTATAAATCTATATTTAGATGCGCACTTGCAATGCCAAGGCATTGCTGGAAAATGGGATCAGTTAGGTGCTTGCTTTTGACCGGTGCAGGTGTGATGGGCCGAATGGTCTTTTCTATGCTGTCGACCGGTGGTTTTCAAACTCTGGGCGGGTTATGAGGGCCGCAGAGCAATCAGCCACGTTGTTCCCGATTGCGGAGGGCGCACCCAACCGTTTTTCAGAATGCCAGCCGCAATCGGCCTTTAAATGCGAACGCTGGAGTCTTTCTGCTAGAAGCAGCGGCAGAGATGAAGTCACACGCTCGGTACTTACACTGATGTCACATGTCCTGTAGGTCCATGCTTTGGGTACAAAATCACAGAGGAGAGATACCTTCACTTTGTAGCTGCCAGCAAACAAGCAACAGGACTGTGAAGAACTGAAGATGGGTCATTTTGTAAAAATGAAGAGCAGGCCAGAGACACAAACAAGCCAGATCTCACAGTTGGAATTTGCTGGAGAGAGCTTCTCAGGAGAGTCCACTGCAGGACAAAGCAGTGTTGGTGTGAGCTTCAGGGGCTCTGGTGACTACCCCATTAAGATGAAGCTGAAATCAGAAACAAAGCAGTATAAAGATGATTTCTTAAGGTATGGCATTGTTAATTGTGCCAATGCAAATCAGGATGCACGCCCACGGGTGTTATGTGCAGGAAAGTGCTGGCAAATGAAAGTTTAAAACCCTCAAAACTTTAAAAGCATTTGAAGACTATGCATGGTGAGTTCGAGGACAAACCTTATGATTTTTTTCAAAGGATGCAGCAAGAACGTAAATCATCTGCTGAAGTCTTGCAGAAATGTAACATTGAATGAAAAAGCAATGAGATTATGAGTACTAAGCAGGCTCAAAAGTGGCATTAAAGGTAAGTAATAATGGTGTGTTGCGCAGGTCGGCCTGTTGGTAAAAGTGGGTCCTGGGGAAAAATGTTTGAAAAGCACTGCTGTAGAGTTCTGTGACTCTAAAAGTGATCAATTTGTGTATTTTGTGGCTTCCGCCTTTGCATTCTGTGGGGAGAGGGTGGACGGGCATGAGGGTGAGGAAGGTGCCAGAAGTTAAGGTGAGCACTAGGCCGATGAACTGTAAATCCACCTGTGGCTGCTAGCCAATAAATGTTATGGAAAATGTAAATCCAGAATATTAAATTAAGCTGGAAAGGCCACCAGGTAAGAATAGTAAAAGGTAACTGCGACTAAGTCAGTATTTTGTTCTTGAAGTGGAAGGCAACAACTTAGAATGGACTTCCCAAATGAAGATTGGAACATAAATTTTCAGCAGTTAGAGAAAAATAGATGCTGTAGCAGACTGTTTCTGGATGGACGAACTAATGTGGGCCAAATTATCTTTCTAAATTAAGTCCATTGATGCAAAATTCCAAACAAGATGCATGTTTAAAAAAAATTACATGATGGTAATACCACATCAGTCTAGCTAGGGTGAAATGCAGAAATTAAAAAAAAAACTATCATGGTGCAAAATCTTCCCTCGGCTCTAAATATTTAAATTTTTTTTAAAGTGCGCGCATATTAAACCACCTTATGATCATTTGTTTTCTCAAAGAAATCCACTAACTTGCAACGCCCCGTGCCCGGTAAACCCGTACCCCCGCTTTGCATGGTGCAGTCGCTGGGGGACAGCGCGGGAGAGGGAGAGAGCTGCGCGCGTGCACTTCGGCTTTGCCAGCGGTTGGAACGTCCCCGGGCACAGCACGCGCTCAGGGTCGACGCGCGCGAATAGAACGTCCCCGGGCAGAGCACGCGCGCTATACTCGCCTGCAGCCGCGAGCAAAAGCAAAGGCGGCGGCGGCGGGGGCGGCAAGAAGGAGAGTTAGTGACCGAGGCGTCTCGCTGCGTTTCCATTCCTCCGTCCCACTCCGAAGAGGCCATGACTCACGAGTATAAAGCCGGGGAGTTGATTTTCGCCAAGATGAAGGGTTACCCTCACTGGCCTGCCAGGGTGAGTGATGCATGGGGAGGGACACACGCACGCTGGAAAGCGAAATGCAAATTCCAGGCCGGCGGCCTGTTTGTCATTGTGGTGCTGCACCGTTCACAAGCATTCTATTTTGCAGAATTGCCGCGTTTCTACATAAGTATGTTATGCAAGCCGCAAAATGCATGCTCAGAAAGCCCTCCCCTGGGGAAAAAAAAAAGGGAGCACACGTCTTTATTTGTGGGAGTTAAGAGACTTTTTAAAGGCAGTTTCACAGTTCATGTGCACGGCTTGCAGGATATCACGGTACTACTGTTGAAGAAGGAGGCGGGGTGCTGGAATAAATGGATATCTCGATCCGCACGTGGAGTCCTGTTCAATTGCTACACTACAGATTTAAAAAAAATAACTTTTGTAGTTGCTTTTCGCGGTTTGTTTCAACAAGAAGTTGTGTATTCCGGGCAATGAAGAAATAGTTCAGGATCCCCACTGGCAATGCAATCTGACTTATTAACCTCGTGCACCATTATTTGCTTAGTGTTTCTTTTGTATACCTCCTGTAGCCTGTTGTAAAACATCGAGACCCCCTGTCATTTGATTCATATATTCTTGCCTCAATAATTGCCTGGACAATTAATCGAAACTATTCCTGTCGTAAGTTAACATTTGTGGTACCACAACTGGTGTGCAACACGGATAAATGTTTTGGTTCCAGATTAAAATACTCAAACCTTTTGAAAGTTAGCATCACAAGCACGAATACTGACCAACAGTCCTTTTATTGGACATGTGCTGGGCCACTGAGTGCAGGTACATCCCTGCAAAACAGTTTTGAGGATTGAAAAGACTTAAGGAAAATCAAATATGGATTAATTGATTTTATTTTGTGTTGTGGATTAAAGATTAGCCTGCACTCCAGGCTAATTCTCTTCCAGAGGGGCAGGTCTGAGAATTTTCAGTTGAGCTGCCGAACTTCTGGATAATAACTCATTCTCCTTCCCCATGTTAACCCTTTTCCTTTGTCCAATAATCTTTGTGTAATTTTACGGCCACGAAGTTTCCTGGACTCTAGTCTGTTTGATAGTTTTTATTTTATTAAGGGGCACTTTAGCACGGCCAATCCACAACCTGCTCATAGAATTTACAGTGCAGAAGGAAGCCATTCGGCCCATCGAGTCTGCACCGGCTCCTGGAAAGAGCACCCTACCCAAAGTCAACCCTATCTCCACCCTATCCCCATAACCCAGTAACCCCACCCAACACTAAAGGCAATTTTGGACACTAAGGGCAATTTATCACGGCCAATCCACCTAACCTGCACATCTTTGGACTGTGGTAGGAAACCGGAGCACCCGGAGAAACCCACGCACACACAGGGAGGATGTGCAGACTCCGCACAGACAGTGATCCAAGCCGGAATCGAACCTGGGACCCTGGAGCTGTGAAGCGATTGTGCTATCCACAATGCTACCGTGGGGGTACATAGAAGATAGGAGCAGGAGAAGGCCTTTTGGACCTTCGAGCCTGTTCTGCCAATTGGCTAATCATCCAACTCAAGAGTCTAATCCTGCTTTCTCCCCATATCCTTGGAGCCCATTCGCCCCAAGTGCTATATCTAGCCACCTCTTGAATATATTCAATGTTTTAGCATCAACTACTTATTGTGGTAATGAATTCCACAGGCTTACCATTCTTTGGGTGAAGAAATGTCTTCTCATCTCTGTCCGAAATGGTTTACCCTGAATCCTTGGACTGTGACCCCTGGTTCTGGACACACCCACCATCGGTAACATCTTTCCTGCATCTACTCTGTCTAGTCCTGTTAATTTTATAAGTCTCTATGAGATCCCCCACTCCAGCGCGAACAATCCTAACCTAGTCAACCTCCTCATATGAAAGTCCCGCCATCCATGGAATCAGTCTGGTAAACCTTCGCTGCACTCCCTCGAGAGAAAAGGAGACCAAAACTGCACAGTTTTATGCACAAAACTGCAGAGGTGTGACCTCACCAAGGCCCTGTATAATTACAACAACACATCCCAGCTCCTGTACTCAGCCTCTCCCAATGAAGGCCAAAGGACCATTAGCCGCCTTTATCGCCTGCTGCACCTGCATGCTTATCATCTGGTGCACAAGGACACCTAGGTCCTGCTACACACTCCCCCCTCCCAATTTACAACCGTTCAGTTAGTAATCTGCCTTCCTGCTTTTACTTCCAAAGTGAATAACCTCATGCTTATCCAAATTATACTGCATCTGCCATTGATTTACCCATTCGCCCAACCTATCCAGATCATGCTGTAGGATTTCTGCGTTTTCATCACAATTCACCCTCCCATCCAATTTGGTATCATCTGCAAACTTTGAGATGTTACATTTTGTTCCAACATCCAAATCATTAATATATATTGTGAATAGCTGGGGCCCCAGCACCGATCCCTGTGGCAACTGTGAAAAACCGACCCATTAATTCCCAACGAAAGAGAAAATGCTGGAAAAACTCCGGTGGAAAATCTCAGCAGGTCTGGCAGCATCTGTAGGGAGAGAAAAGAGCTAACGTTTCAAGTCGGATGACTCTTTGTCAAAGCTAGCAGGCAGAGAAAGTGGGAAATATTTATACTGTGGAGTGAGAATGAAAGATGAGTTATAGCCACAGAAACCCAGGGAAACCGGGTGCGAATGGCCACAGAAACCAAGGGGAAAGAGTGCTAATGGCAGCCCCCAGAGAGGACAAAAGATGTGAAAGGTCAAACAGCAGAGAAACTAACATCAGATGAACTGTAGATGTGAGGGAGGGGAAGGGGGAAGCAAAGAGGAGAAATGTAAAGGAAAGGTGGATAAGATTGGGGGGAGGGGGGAATTAAATATATATTAAAAAAGAAAGTAAAAGACCGTTAATATGAAATGAAAACAAATGGGGTAGAGCTGATCATCTGAAGTTGTTGAATTTGACGTTCAGGCCGGAAGGCTGTAGCGTGCCTAACCGGAAGATGAGATGTTGTTCCTCCAGTTTGCGTTGCGCTTCACTGGAACATTGCAGCAGGTCAAGAACAGACATGTGGGCATGGGAGCAGGGTCAACAAAATAAATTGCCCTTACTATCCTGTGGTGCAACTTTCAGCCATTGGGTAACCTGTATTCCAAGGTTCACCTGTTCCTCTATTCACCCAGAATTGCACTCTCCAAGTAATAAGTGACACCCTATTCCTCCCACCAAAGCCGACCACCTCGCATCTATACTTGTTGAACTTATAGTTGTCAATTAATAGTGCGTTCTACAAGTTCATTCATGTCCTCTTGTATAAAGCTCCCTCTTTGCCCCAGTACTACTAATGTGGCATCATTTATAAATCCAGCAGCTATTCTCAAGTGAGATTGAGGTTTAGTGCTAAATTAAGAGGCATTTTCTGTTGCATGTCTATTAAGAATTAAAGTGAGATTGCTCAGACTAGGGTGGCACAGCGGTTAGCGCTGCTGCCTCAAGGTGCCAAGGACCTGGGCTCGATCCCGGCCCCGGGTCGCTGTCCATGTGAGGTTTGCACATTCTCCCTGCATCTGCGTGGGTCTCACCCCTGCAACCTGAAGATATGCAGGGTAGGTGGATTGGCTATGCTAAATTGCCCCTTAATTGGGAAAGAAAAGAGATTGCTCAGGCTCATCTCACAATATGACCCTTAATTGTGCTAGTTTTGATTGGATTTGAATCACAGCCTTAAGAGGTGAAGTGCCTAACCTACTGAAAAACACATTTTGACAGCTCCTCCCAAACCTGTGACATCCACCACATAGAAGGACAAGGGCAACAGGTGCATTGGTACACCACCACCTCTCAAGTTGCACATCACCCTGACTTGGCCATGCATCACCATTTCTTTTCTTTTAAAAAAAATAAATTTAGAGTACCCAATTATTTTTTCCAATTAAGGAGCAATTTAGCGTAGCCAATCCACCTATCCTGCACATCTTTGGGTTGTGGGGGTGAAACCCACGCAGTCACGGGGAGAATGTGCAAACTCCTCACGGACAGTGACCCAGAGCCGGGATTCGAACCCGGGTCCTCAGCGCTGTAGGCAGCAATGCTAACCACCGTGCCGCCCGCCATTCCTTTTCTTAAATTCATTTACGGGATGTGGATGTCGCTGGCTAGACCAGCATTTATTGCCCATCCCTAGTTGCCCTTGAGAACGTGGTGATGAGCTGCCATCTTGAATTGCTGCAGTCCATGTGGTGTAGGTACACCCACTGTGCTATTAGGGTGGGAATTCCAGAGTTTTGACCCAGAGGTAGTGAACGAACAACGGCGATATATTTCAAAGTCAAGATGATGAGTGACTTGGAGGGAAACTTCCAGGTGGTGGTGTTCCCAGGTATCTGCTGCTCTTGTCCTTCTAGATCAGTGTTTTTCAAACTTTTTTACCTGGGACCCATTTTTACCCACCGGCCGATCTTCACGGCCCGAATTTTGCGACCCACCATTTTTGCT
Source organism: Scyliorhinus canicula (assembly GCF_902713615.1). Classification (NCBI taxonomy): domain Eukaryota; kingdom Metazoa; phylum Chordata; class Chondrichthyes; order Carcharhiniformes; family Scyliorhinidae; genus Scyliorhinus; species Scyliorhinus canicula. The sequence continues at coordinate 42,866,846 of NC_052153.1, forward strand.
TACCTCCAATGTGACAGGTGAGCCTGCTTGGTCCTCATGATCTCACTTACTTTGTTATTCAATGTTACATTTCTGATAATGACTTCAGCTGATGACTTAAGATCTCATTGCATCCGTTGAAAAAAAATCAAGAGGTATGTCCTTGAATTCACAATGCAATAATCTTATGCCTTTGAAGTTTTGAGGGTTTTCATCTTTCATTTGCCAGTGCTTCCTGCATATAAAACACGTGAAGTTTGAATTCTGATTTGCAGTGGCACAGTTAATAAACACACACCTCCGTAATCATCTTTATGCGGCTTTGTTCCTGTTTTCAGCTTCTTAGGTTGTTCACCAGAGACCCTGGAGTTCACACCAGCATTGCTAGCAGCTGCAAAATGGTGGAATATCTGTCTTGCGTTCAAAACACATGAAGCCAGCGTGACCTCTCTGCCGCCGCTCCAGTCAGGAAGACTCTGGTGATTTTATGAAAGAAAAAAATCTGCTCCTTGGTCAGTGACTGACATCAGCAGGAGGCGTTCTGCCTACTGGGCTCCATGCCTGTAAAATGCTGAGAGCCACGCATGCGCAAAATGGCCGGGATTCTGAAAGCTGTCGCGGCCAGCGTTTTTCAAAATCGGTCATGCCCTTAGGCACTACTTTCTGCAATCAAGAACACGGCTGCACATGGCCCTGCGATCGTGAACATTACTGCGCATGGTCCCGCGACCCATCCACAGGTCACGCTTTGAAAATGACTGTTGTAGTTGTTAGTGGTCGTGGGTTTGGAATGTGCTGCCTAAGGAATCATGGTGAGTTCCTGCAGTGCATCTTGTAGATGGTACACGCAGCTGCCACTGTTTGTCAGTGGTGGAGGGAGTGAATGTTTGTGGATGGGGTACCAGTCAAGCGGGCTGCTTTGTCTTGGATGGTGTCGAGCTTCTTGAGTGTTGTTGGAGCTGGACTCATCCAAGCAAGTAGGGAGTATTCCGTTCCACTCCTAACCTGTGCCTTGGAGGATCAGCTTTGGGGAGTCGAGGTGAGTTGCTCACTGCAGGATTCCTAGCCGTTGACCTGCTCTGGTCGCCACAGTATTAACATGGCTAGTGCGGTTCAGTTTCTGGTCAATGATCCCCTCAGGATGTTGATAGTGGGGGAATTCAGAGATGGTAATGCCATTGAATGTCATGGGGCAATAATTAGATTATCTCTTGTTGGAGAGATGGCCGTTGCCTGACACTTGTGTGGTGCGAATGCTACTTGCCACCTGTCAGCCCAAGCCTGGATATTGTTCAGGTCTTGCTGCATTTGGACATGAACTGCTTCACTATCTGCTTCAGTGTTTGAGGAGTCACGAATGGTGCTGAACATTGTGCAGTCATCTGCGAACATCCTCACTTTTGACCTTATGATGGAAGGGAGGTCATTGATGAAATAGCTGAAGGTGGTTGGGCCTAGGATACTATCCCAAGGAACCTCTGCAGTGATCTCCTGGAGCTGAGATATTGACCTCCAACCACCACAACCATCTTCCTCTGTGCCGGGTATGACTCCAACCAGTGGAGAGTTTTCCCCTTGAGCCCATTGACTCCAGTTTTGCTAGGGCTCCGTCAAATGATGTCAAGGGCAGTCACGCTCACCTCACCCTTATGGTTATTAGGTCTAAATCCTGTATTTCTCCACCCATGGATTGTACCAGTTCAAGAATTATGTCCCACCACAGTTGCAGCAAGGACCGGCTGGTCCTGTTGGTGATGTTGATATCTCAATTAGTTTTTAAAGTTGAGAGAAGTTTTAACACTTCCACATGCATTCCTCCTGTCTCCTGGGTTGTACCACCTGTCTTGGATACGGAGCTGACAGCAACAAAGGAATTTCCTCTGGGCCCCAATCGAAGTCCAGGAGTCAAAAGGTAAACTTTTTGTTCTGCCTTGCCTATTCCTTGTAGATTAAACTGGGTTGTGCTGGAGAGCTTTGAGAAGTAATAGTTGGAAATTTCAACACCATACCATTAGAATCGGGCCTGAAAAAGGCGATACTGGTCCAGAAAGTACTGATTTAAGTTCACTTTAAACGTAGATGGATAATATACTTGAAATAAGCAAAATGTGGACGCTGGAATCTGAAAGAAGAGCAGAGCATGCTGGAAAAACTCAGCAGGTTTGGCAGCGTCTGTGGAGAGAGGAAACCCGAGTTAATGTTTCAAGTCCGAATGACTCTTCATCAGAACTTCTGGTGAAGAGCCAAACAGACACTGTTTTCTCTCCCTACAGATGCTGCCAGACTTGCCGAGGTTTTCCAGCATTCTCTGTCCTTGTTGGATAAAATACTCTTGAGTAGTTGTACCAAACTTTCAAGCAGTGCTTTATGGCCAAGTACTGTTATCACTGGTGGGGGGGTTTCACAACTTGTAATCTGATGAGTAATGGAAATGTCTTCTTTCTTTAGATTGACGATTTTTCGGATGGAGCAGTAAAATCCTCAACAAATAAATATCCCATTTTCTTCTTTGGAACTCATGAGACGTAAGTAGTGACGAATACTTTTGGTATTCGTGGCAGAAGTGGTTTTAAGATCTTTACTGTCTGTCAGGCCAGAATTCACTGTCGCCTACCCATTTTGAAGGGAAACGAGCAATATTGCCCCATGGATTGTTCAGCTTGGTGTCAGCCTCTACTCAAGTGATAAGCATTCTGGTCTTTCAGGCAGAAGGTTGTGGGCTCAAGTCCTACATCAGAGACTTTGGGTGCATGCTGGTACTTCACACCTCTTGATGCTGTCTTTCAGATGAAGCGTCAAACGGAGGTCCTAACCGGCCACTTGAATGGGCCTCTTGATATCATGAAAGACGCTTTATAAATGGGAGGTCCTTTTTATGTCTGCCTTTCTTTAAAATCTTTTTGTGCGCCCCTGAGTTAGGTTAGGTATTTAGTTTGTTAATGCCTTGTTGTGAATACTTGCTACAGTAAAGTTAGTATGAAACATTCCTGCGAATCATATTGGCAGTTAGCTTTTGAAGCATTTAATAAAAGATAGCTGCTGCTCTAATATGGGCTAGTAAATGAGCTGGTAAAGAAAGAACTTGCATTAATATAGTGTCTTTCAGAACATTGCAAATGCTTTACAGCCAATGAAAATCGCTTATTGTCACGAGTAGGCTTCAATGAAGTTACTGTGACCCTAGTCGCCACATTCCGCCGCCTGTCCGGGGAGGCTGGTACGCAAATTGAACCGTGCTGCTGGCCTGCTTGGTCTGCTTTAAAAGCCAGTGATTTAGCCTGGTGAGCTAAACCAGCCCTGAATTAAGTTCTGTTAAAGTGTAGTTACTGTTATATTATGAAGAAACATGGCAGCAATTCAGTAATGATTAGATTGTTGTTGGTTGAGGCGGTAGAACTCCCGTGCTCCTCTTTAAGTAACACTGTTGGATCTTTTAGCTGCACCTGAGAGGGCCGATCTAACCTGAAATCAGTGCCTGAACTGGAAGACCATACCTTTTGACAGGTGTGAAATGCTAGTCAGTCTCTCACGTGATAACGTCTGGAGTGGTTTGAACCCACCACCTTCTGACCCCAAAGTAAAAGTGCTATTGATGGGCCACAGCTGACTCCTAAATAATTTTTTAATATCAAAATTAGCAATAAGAAGATGTGTGCGTGGAAATATAATAGTTCCCTTCTGTTTACGGATTTTATGTTGTAGTTTTCTGTGGCCTAAGGGTAATTTTGCCAATTGCAGAAGAAGGGTTGCAATGCTTGACGGATATCGCTCTGACCTAGAAAGTGTCGAAGCTGAGCATATTTTCATTTTTAAAAAAACTTTTCAGTGCCTATTTGGGTCCACGGGACATTTATCCATATGAAGAAAACAAGGAGAAGTATGGGAAGCCCAACAAAAGAAAGGGTTTCAACGAAGGACTGTGGGAAGTTGAAAATAATCCTACTGTCAAATTTCTAGGACAGCAGGTGAGTTCAGCAATTAATTGGTGCAAAATGAGTAACGGCAAGTAACAGAAAATGGTGGAAAACTTGTAGTTAGCAAAGTACACCACTGAGTTGGTGTATAAGAAGACGGAGGGGGATTGGTCAATCCTTTCTGTCCTCCATTTCCATAAAACCATAAGACATGGGAGCAGAATTAGGCCACTCGGCCCATCGAGTCTGCTCCGCCATTCAATCATGGCTGATATTTTCTCATCCCCATTCTCCTGCCTTCTCCCCATAACCCCTGATCCCCTTATTAATCAAGAACCTATCTATCTCTGTCTTAAAGACACTCAGTGAATTGGCCTCCACGGCCTTCTGTGGCAAAGAGTTTCACAGATTCACCACCCTGTGGTTGAAGAAATTCCTCTACATCTCTGTTTTAAAGGATTGTCCCTTTAATCTGAGATGGTGTCCTCTGGTTCTAGTTTTTCCTACAAGTGGAAACATCCTCTCTACGTCCACTCTATCCAGGCCTCGCAGTATTTTGTACCTTTCAGTAAGATCCCCCCTCATCCTTCTAAACTCCAACGAGTACAGACCCAGAGTCCTCAGCCGTTCCTCATACGACAAGCTCGTCATTCCAGGGATCATTCTTGTGAACCTCCTCTGGACCCTTTCCAAGGCCAACACATCCTTATGTAATGTACATTCCAAATGTAATGAGCTTGGCTGAGCATTAATTCTAATGGTGTGATGAGGCGAAACAAAGTTCTTGTATGTTTTGACAAACAATGTTAAAATTCCAGCTCAAATCAAATGAGTTCCATCCTTTATCAAAGTTTATAGCACTGGCTTTATAGATGCATTGGAATGGTTACACCACAGAACGAGGCCATTAGGCTCACTGTTTCCATGCTGCTCATTTAAAAGGCGGTAGTGGTCGCCAGTCTCAATAAATAAAATACCGATAGCGGCCATTGGGCGCTTCTCCCGTGATCGAGACCACCGTGGGAACGTCTGCCCTGGCCAAAAGCGGGTGCCCTACCGACATCGCCTGCCACCCACCCGCGAGTCTTGGCCCGCACTTTGAAAATGCCTGACTTCGGTAGTTGTTTTGAACTGGCGCAGACACAATGGACTGAAGGGCCTTTTCTGTGCTGTTGGCTTCTGTGACTCTAAAGTCATAGGGCTCAGAGACCCTGGATGCCAGGCCAGGCTTAGGAAATGTAGATGGCTGTTCTATATTTCCCTTTGAATTTGTTCTCTGGAGCCCACAGGGGTCGCTAGTGTCTCTTCAGAGATAGTGAGGCACAAGGTGCTGCAATATTGCCATATAGCTCTGATTGTTTGAGGGTAACAGCCAGACTTAAGTTTGTTGTTTTAAAAGGCCCTTGTCCAGCTTGTAAAATTTTAGAAAGTAACTACTATGTATTATGTGCGGCCAGTGAATGCTTGGAAAGGGCTCTCGCGGGCTTCCGGGCATCTTCACGCTCGCGGGATCCACCCAAGTCCAGCGAGGTGCCGGAGTCAGAATCCCACCCACAAGGGATGTGACTAAGCAGCGAGTCCCGAAGCCGGTTTAAAACCGACTTTGGCAACCTTACCAGCGAACCACTGGCCACGTGGGATCTACCGACCTCCCCAGCGAGGCCGCAGGCTGTGCGCCGTTCAGCACTGGTCCACACACGTGAACCAGGTGGGACGGCACCCATGGCGTCTCCCAGGCCATCGGAAAACCCCTGGTTGGTCAGGGTCAGTGCAGGGTGACTCCCTGGCCCTCCCCCTCGAATGCGGATACCATGGCACTGCCACCCTGGCACTCCCTCGCTGCCCGATGGCACTGCCAAACTGGCTGGAGCACTGCCTGGGTGTCAGTGCAAGGGTGCCCAGCTGCCAGAATGGCATTGCCAAGAGTCAGGGCCCAAGGGGGGCCATTCCCATGAAAAGGGGGTGGGGGCTAAACCGGTGAGAAACTCCCCAGGCCCAAAAGTGTCATTGAATAGCGTTGGGAACTCGCCGGCGGGGAACTCCCTGAAAAACCCATCATAAATTAACTTAGAAATTTTTTGGAAGAATCATGCCCAAAGTGTATGATTGGCCCCTTTTCATCTCTCTATAATTTTCCTGCAAATTTGCTTCTCTAGGCAAAATTCGAGGGAATACACCCAATTGTGTAATGATATCTCTATTATTGTTTCTTAAGTATAACCAAATAGATTCTGTCAATGGCCCTGCACAGACTTATTTCTTTCAGAACTAAAATATTTCCCTTAATCAATGCTGTCACCCCTCTTCCTCTTTCCTGAACACCTTGTATCCATAGAAAGGTTACAACTCCGGAGGAGACTATTTGGCTTGTTGTGTCCGTGCCGCTGTCTGCAAGAGCAGCATAACTAGCCGTGCTCCCTTGGCTTTCCCCCATTCCCCTGCAATTTTTTTTCTTTTCAGATAATAGTCCAATTCTATTTTTGAAGGCCGTAATTCTGCCTCTTTCCACATTGATAGGCATTGCGTTCCAGATTCTAACCGTTTGCTGCATAAAGTTGTTCCTCGTGTTGACAATCATCTGAAATTGGTGTTGTCTAGGCCTTGATCCTACCATCAAGAACATTTTTCCCCCTACTCTGTCCAGACACCTCATGATTTTGAATACATCTATCAAATCTCCTCTTGATCTTCTCTTCAAAGATAACAGCTTCTCCAGTCTATCCTCATAATTGAAGCTCCCCATCATTGGAACCATTCTCTCAAATCTTCTGCACCCTCTCTAAAGTATTTGCTTCATTCCTAAAGTGTGGTGCCCAGAACTGGCCACACTATTCCAGTTGAGGCTGAACCAGTGTTTTATACCATTTATTATAACTTTATTGCCACTCTATGCCCCCTATTTATAAAGTCCAGGATCACATATGGTTTATTAACAAACATGCCCTGCCACCCTCAATGATTTGTGCACATATACCCCGGTCGCTACGCTCCTGCACCCTTTTTAGAATTTTACTCTGCACTTTATATTGTGAATTTTTGTTTCACACTTCTCTGCATTAAGTTTCATCTGCCATTGTCTGCATATGTCCTCCTGAACTCTTGCTTTTTTTGGAAAACACTTTTATTGAACTTTAAACATTTTATACAAATCAAAACAAGACAACAGTAAAACATGTATCAACGCCAATAACGACAAACTCCCATCAATAACTATTAACAACATTTCCCCCCCCCCCCCCCCCCCCCACACTAACAGCGAACAAATCCTTAAAGTGCAATATGAAAGGCTGCCATCTACGATATCTATCTACCCCCTCAGTGAAGTTGACCTTCTTGAAGTACAAAAACTCCATCAAATCACCTAGCCACCATGTGGCACTGGGTATCGCCTGCCTTCAAATCAGCAGAATCGGCTGCCGAGCCAGCATTGAGGCGAAAGCCAAAGCATCTGCCCCCACATCCGTCCTCAATTCCAGCTGGTCCGACACCCCAAGTATCTCTATTAATGGACAGGGCTCCAGTTCCATGTTCAGGATTGTCCATATGGTGTTGAAAAAACACTTGGGGTCGGACCAGAACATGTGCGTGTGGTTCACAGGCCCTCTCGAGCACCTCTCGCATATACCTGATGTGCTGCCCTTCTCCAACCCCACACTGGAGAATATCCTTTCCAAGTGGATGGCGGCGCATCCGGAAAGGTCAAAAAGCCCACAGAACCCAATTGCAGCGCAAGAAACTACCTGAATACCCCACCCGCTCCCAAAGTCCTGCTCTCCTTCAGCTCCCAGCTAGCAAACTCACCCTCCAAATACAAGTCCCTTACCCTCTCCAACCCCTTGCCTTTTTCCACATCCCAATTCTGATATCCAATTTTGCCAGTATGATCAGATGGTTCCTACAGATAGCTACCGACAGCTTAAAATGCTGGCGGAGTTGCTTTATAACATGGTGATGACCCCCAGATTCAAAGAATATTTCACTGGGGCAAGTGGCAGAGATGCCATCACTAACGCCTCCAAGCAAGATCCATTGCATGACCCCGACTCCATCGTGCCCAAGTGACTTCCTAGTCTCCAAACGAATTCAGTGCCTTCTCCACATTATCTGCCCAATAAAATATCAGGTACGCAGCTGACTATCTTATTCATCACGCTTTGTGCATTTCCTTAAATGATCTGTAAACCTGAATTAAGTCTTGTACCTCAGTGCCTTACTATTTGTGCAAATTGCTGTTCAGATTTAATGAGGCAGCAATCCTAACACGTCTACTGTAGCTGAAATTTGTTTTGTGAATGGAAAGGAGCAACTTGTGTGATACTTCAAAAATTAATTTCTGACTGGTGAAGTAATATTGGACTTAAAGCCTGTACTGCTTTGCAGTATGGAAAGCACTTTCGATTAGGCACTTTTAATGGCTATATTCTGAGCAATTAGTTTTGTGTCCCAAACCTATATTTAGAACATAGAACAGTACAGCACAGAACAGGCCCTTCGGCCCTCGATGTTGTGCCGAGCAATGATCACCCTACTCAAACCCACGTATCCACCCTATACCCGTGACCCAACAACCCCCCCCTTAACCTTACTTTTTAGGACACTACGGGCAATTTAGCATGGCCAATCCACCTAACCCACACATCTTTGGACTGTGGGAGGAAACCGGAGCACCCGGAGGAAACCCACGCACACACGGGGAGGACGTGCAGACTCCGCACAGACAGTGACCCAGCCGGGAATCGAACCTGGGACCCTGGAGCTGTGAAGCATTTATGCTAACCACCATGCTACCGTGCTGCCCCTTACTTCCATAGTAACGTTACTTTCTTTATACCGATGCTGGCTGGGTAGTAATGACATTCTTCTCTTCTCTTCTCCTCTCCTCTCTCTCTCTTCTCTTCCCCCCCCCCCCCCCCCCCCCCCCCCGCCTGCATGCCCCCACTATTTGTTGCTGCCTCAGCTAACTCGACAGATTGTGTTTAAAACGTTTTGCCTTTCCATGACCGTTGTAGCTCAATGGTCACTCACTGAATCATCAGAGGAGTTTTTAACATTGGCACACTACTCCATGACTAGCAGTGCATAACATCCAGTGGGATGGCTGGGGTGGTGATTGAATCTGCTCCTGCAGTGTGTGTCAACTAGTTACAATATTTGGTTACATTTTAGGGTTCTAATAAACGCGCTCGCAAGTTGTCAACCGACAAAGATGCTGAAGAGGGGAAGGAAACAGTTGGTTCAAATCTGGGAAAAGAGGAGTCTGATGCTGCCAGTTCACCAGAGTTCGATAAGCATAGTGATGAAGTAAGTAATGCACATCATCAAATGACCATTGTGTGTAACGGCCTGTACTTATGAATATGAATTAAAGGGCACAGTGTTTGGTGTTAAGAATTTACAATTTTTTCCTGGTTTACCATGTCTTTCTTTGCTGTGTTTTGGGTTACTCATGCAGGTAAGACCTAACTCATGGTAGTCTGAATGTTTCACTTCTAATTCCCATCAGACTAACTTGATTCATCGAGTGGCAGTAACATCATAAACAGTCCAAGGTCTTTCAAGGAGGGTAATCACATAGAAATTGACACCAAGCCAAATAAGGTTCTGAAAGGTAGGGAAAGTGGCAACAGGAAAATGTTCATGGAAGCACCTTCAGTGGGTGAGACCAAAATGGCTGAATACTGGCCGGATGGAGGAAACATGGAACCATAGAATAATACAGCACAAAAGGAGGACATTGGTCCATCATGCCTAGGACGTGCTCTTTGAACTATTAGTCCTACTTGTAGCCCTGCAAATGTTTCCCATTCAACTAAGTCCCGAAAGATGTGCCTGTTGGGTGAATTGGACAGTCTGATTTCTCCCTCTGTGTACCAGAACAGGCGCCGGAATGTGGCAACTAGGGAATTTTCACAGTAACTTCATTGCAGTGTTGATGTAAGTCTACTTGTGACACTAATAAAGATTATTATTATTTATTCAATTTCCTAACCTCCCTTTTTGAGTCCTCTGGTTACTGACTTGCTGCCACCAGAAACAATTTCTCCTTATTTACTCTTATAAAAAATACCTCATTTAAGTTTCCGGCTTTGAAGAGGAGCCCCGGTTTCTTTAGGGTCACCTAGTAACTTGCGTGATGAATCTTTAGGGCGGCACGATGGCGCAGTGGTTAGCAGTGCTGCCTCACGGCGCTGAGGATCCAGGTTCGATCCTGACCCCGGGTCACTGTCCGTGTGGAGTTTGCACATTCTCTCCGTGTCTGCGTGTGTCTCCCCCCCCCCCCCCCCCCCCCCCCACAATCTAAAGATGTTCATGGAAGGTGAATTGGCCACGCTAATTTGCCCATAATTCAACAAAAATGTTTAAAAAGTGATGAATCTTTAATATCATTCTTGTAAATTTGTGCATAATCTTTGAACTGTAACATCTTCCTAAACTGTGGTGCCCAGAATTGGACAGAGTGATCCAGCCAGGCCCAATGAGTCACTTATGAAGGTTTAACACAGTTTATTTTTATCACTCCACTTTTACGCCTCTATTATAAAGCCAAGAACTTCTGCTTGTATGTTTTTAATAGCCTTCTCAACCTATCCTCTACAGCCAAACATTTGTATGAATATATATACCTTCAGATATATATCTGTTCCAGCACTAGTTTGTTTACATTGCCTTCCCTCATTCTTCAACCAGAAGATATCACTTCCATATGTGTGTGTGCGTTTCACCAGTTTTATGTCCATGAGTCTGTTGGTACCACTAAGATTTGCCTCCATTCCAAGTTTTAGTCATCTGCAAACTTTTAAGTAATGCTCTGTATCTCCAAGTTCAAATCATCAGTCTATATCAAATAGACCAGCAGCTCTAATACTGACCACGAGGAACACCACTGGATACACTTTCCTGCACTGTGGAAAACAATTGTTGACCATTACTCTCTGCATTCTGTCCCTTAACCAATTGCGTATCCACACAGCTAGTGACGCTTTAATTCCATGGGCTTTAGTTTTGCTAACAGGTCCATAATGAAGCATTTTATCAAGTGCTTTTTGAAAATCCGTAAATACAACCTGAACCTTTAAAGAATTGTCAAGTTAGAGGTACACAATTTACCTTTAACAAATCCATGTAATCTTTTTTAATTATTAACCTATATTTTTTTCAAGTGACAAGTTTTTTGTTGTGGATTATTGTCTCTGCTAGGTTTTATCCTCTTACATTTTTGAACAAGGGTGTAACATTTGCAATCCTCTGAATTTAAAGAGTGTGACCAGAGTTGCTATCAGCAGCCTGATTTACCTTGAGTTGGAGGCCAGTGATGTAATGATGTGGGAAGAATTTGAACATGGGTTGGGATGAAGCTGTGGAAGGTTTTCAACAAAGCCAGGACTTTGAATTTATTGTGTTTATTAGAGACCTGGGGCGGGATTCTCCGACCCCACGCAGGGTCGGAGAATCGGCGGGCAGCGGCGTTATTTCCGCTCCCGCAGGGTTTTTAAATCTCCCACCAGCCAAAAACCGGCGTTGTGCAAATCCCGCCGGCAGCCTCTGAAAACAGCTGGCGCCGGCGGGATTTGATTTTTTCTTAAGTGTCCACAAATCTCCGGCCCGGATGGGCCGAAGTCCCGCCGACGTGGCCACGGGTCACGTCGGCGAAAATCACAGTTGCTTTAAAACGTCGTCAACCATTGATGATGGTTGACGCCGTTCAGTGTCGGGGGGGGGGGGTTGCTGCATGGGGGGGGGGTTGCTGCATGGGGGGGGGGGTTGCGGCATCGGGGGGGGTTGCGGCATCGGGGGGTGGGTTGCGGCATCGGGTGGGGGGGGTTTGGGGGCAGCGGCGTGCAGAGAGGGGGGGGCGACGGATGCCCGGGGCCAACACACCGTCGCCCCCCCCCCCCTCTGTACGCCACTGCCCCCTACCCCAACCACCCCCCCCTCACCACCCCTACCTCCCTCCAACGCCCCTACCCCCCTCCCCACCACCCCTATCCCCCTCCCCACCACCCCAACCCCCCTCCAACGCCGCCCCCCCATCCCCCCTCCAACGCCGCCCCCCCATCTCTCGCAACGCCGCAACCCCCCACCCTCAATGCCGCAACCCCCCCTCATCGCCGGGTCTCCCCCCCCCCCCCCCCCCTCCCTCAACGCCGGTACCCACACACCCCCCCCCCCTCTCTCCTCCTCCCCCCCCTTCCTTCTTCCTCCCCCCCTTCCTTCCTCCGTTTGTTGGGGGGGGGGGGGTGCGGCGTTGGAGTGGGGTAGGGGTGGTGAAGGGGGTAGGGGTGGTGAGGGGAGGGGGTTGGGGTAGGGGCAGCGGCGTGCAGAGGGGGGGCGACGGTGCGTTGGCCCCGGCATCCGTCGCCCCCCCTCTCTGCCCCTGCCGCTGTCCCTACCCCAACCCCCCCCTTCACCACCCCTACCCCCCTCCAACGCCCCACCCCCCACTAATGAGGAAGGAAGGGGGGGAGGAGGAAGGAAGGAGGGGGGGGGTGTGGGTACCGGCCTTCAGAGGGAGGGGGGGTGTGGGTACCGGCGTTGAGAGGGGGGGTTGCGGCGTTGCGAGAGATGGGGGGGGCGGCGTTGGAGGGGGGTAGGGGGGGGCGGCGTTGGAGGGGGGTAGGGGTGGTGGGGAGGGGGGTAGGGGCGTTGGAGTGAGTGGGGGTGGTTGGGGTAGGGGGTAGCGGCGTACAGAGGGGGGGGGGGGCGACGGTGCGTTGGCCCCGGGCATCTGTCGCCCCCCCCTCTCAGCACGCCGCTGCCCCCAACCCCCCCCCCCCCCCCCCCCCCACCATGCCGGGTCGCTCTTCTCCCCCCACCCCACTGGGTCTCTCTCTCTCCCCACCACACAAACGCCGGGACTCGCCACTTCCGCAGCTGGAGAAACTGACGCCTATCGCGTCAGTCCACTGCTGGCCCTTCCGGGAACGGAGATTGCCAGTTTAAAAGAAGGCCCAGACGCCGGAGTCATGCACACCGCTTTTTCCCGCCGGAAATGGGCGTCCCGTCGGTCCACGGAGATTTTCGCCCCTGGATTCGGAGGAGGCTTCGAGTGTAGGTTGGTGAGTAAAGAAAGATCTGGAACAGAAAGTAGGCAGTGGAAGTTTTGAAAGCTAGTTTGTAGAGGAGGACTTCAGGCTGTTGATTGAAAGCTGTATGATAGAAGAGTCTTGAAATAGTCTCAATAATTCATTAGGCAATAAACCTGATATTCTGACTAATCCATTCGAGATTAGAATGAGATCCATTAGTCCCATGGTAATTTAATCTCTACTGTGAACTAGTGATTTCTCTGGTAAATTTTAAAATTACATATTAACAAACAGTGAAACCTCCAATATCCAAGTTCCAGTTATTTGTCCTGAGTAATCCAGCAGACATTTCACTCTGAACGTTAATTTAAAAAGATAATAAATTTAAAGTGCCCAATTCTTATTTTTCCCCTTGAGGGGCAATTTAGCGCGGCCAATCCACCTACCCTGAACATCTTTGGGCTGTGGGTGTGAGACCGACGCTGACACGGTTAGAATGTGCAAACTCCACACGGATAATGATCCAGAACCGGGATCGAACCATGGTCATTGGCGCGATGAGGCAACAATGCTAACCACTGCATCACTGTGCTGCCCCTCACTTGGATCATTTAAATGCAGCATTTTTGCATCGTACTTGCCTTTATGATGTGTAGATTAAATGTGCAAATTTAGACTAAAATGTCAGTGCCTACCAGAGATCTTTTAATTTATTTGTTCACTGAATGTAGGTTTAATTTGTATGTAGGTGTAGCTTATCTGGCTGGCATTTATTCTTTATCTTGGCTACCCTGAAAGAGCAGTGGTGACTTTTTTTGAGTTATTTTTTGTTGCAGTTTGATACAGCTAGGAATCTGCTAGGCCACTTCAGAGGACGGTTAAGAGTAGAACTGAAATTACATATGATCCAGACTGGTTAAGGACAGCAGATTTCCTTTTTATAGGACATCGGTGAATTAGCTGCATTTTTGTGACAATCCAACTGCTTCAAGGTTACTTTATAAGTCGGGATTTTATTTGCAGATTTTCTGAACTAAATTCAAATTTGCAGATTGCCACAGTAGAATGTAAACCTGCATTCTCTTAATTTATTAGTCCAGACCTCTGGGTTGCCCACACTATGACATCCCTGTATTAAATTAGGTTTTGAAAGTTATACTTTAGATCCAGATTTCATATTGTTATGGGCCAGCGTTTAAAAACTTCAAAAGTGTATTATGGAGTTCACCTGACCTATAACTTTTTGTTGAATTTGGCTGGGATGAGCACAAGAGCCTTCACTTGAGGTGTGATTCAACAGTCTTCCTAGACACTTAAATCAAAGCAAGCTTTATTCTTTAAAAAAAAAAGTTAACATTTTTTAAATAAACAGCAAGAATTTTTATTAATTACAAACATTAAAGACAGCTACAGTAATCTATGTATAACACTTAATGAATTCTCCCTTAACTGTTCCAATTTAAAAAACAAAATCCCATAAATCACAAACCCCTTTTCAAGGGCGTGGCCCAGCACTCTGCATTCTCACTTGAATGAGACTGGCTTTCCCTGAGATTCTAATCCTGTCTCGCCAGCAGATTTAACTCCTTCCGGAAAGCAAACTATATATTTTAAGATGCCTAAGCAGGTAACTATAATCAATGTTTCTTTTCCTGGAATGACTCTTTAAAATGAAAATAGGGAGAGACAGGCCAAAACACTTATTTTCTCTGTCTGTAGTACACAGCAGTCAAATCGAAATGAAAGCGAAATCAAAATCCTCACAAAGCCACAGCCCAGCTCCACCCACACAATGACATCACTGAAGCCATGTGATAAGCCAAAAAAAGTTCTTAAAGGAACACTCGCTTGACAATATGATCGCCTCCAGTGGTTATGTTTCATCCCTGTGTGACATCGCTGACTTTGTAGTTCCACAGGAAATAGATTAGCGTGTAAAAATTAACGCCCTGATTTGTTTACCCAGCTCCAAAAATGAAGTTGCGCTTCTTGTGTCCCTGCAGTGAGGTTTGTAGCATTTTAACAATGGGCATTCAAGTCATTGCCCTCTGTTGCCAGAGTAGTCTTGAGCATCATCACTGAGACTAGGAATCTGCTGCTTGATATTTTTCGGTGCAAATTCAAGTGGAGTACATAATCCTAATCTAGTGGAGTGCATAGGGCAGCACGATAGCATAGTGGTTAGCACAATTGCTTCACAGCTCCAGGGTCCCAGGTTCGAGCCCTGACTTGGGTTACTGCCTGTGCGGAGTCTGCACGTTCTCTCCGTGTCTGCGTGGGCTTCCTGTGGGTGCTCCAGTTTCCTCCCACTGTCCGAAGATGTGCAGGTTAGGTGGATTGGCCATGCTAAATTGCCCTTGGTGTCCAAAATTGCCCTTAAGTGTTGGGTGGGGTTACTGGGTTATGGGAATAGAGTGGAGGTGTGGGCTTGGGTAGGGTGCTCTTTCCAAGAGCAGGGGCAGACTCGATGGGCCGAATGGCCTCCTGCACTGTAAATTCTATGATAAACCTACTCTCATTTCCAGAGGAGAAGTTGTGAATCTTCCCCACAAACCTATTGCTTTCCATTACATTTGAGCAGGTCTAATCCTTTGCTGGGGAACTTTGATTTGTATCAGACTGTAGAATTTGAGATGAGTTATGTAATATCCCACCATGATCTTTTGCTTGAAGTAGTTACCTTGTTCTTCCCTTGATGCCTAGGTCTAGATTAATTTATACCCCCAAGAAAGTGCACTTCAATCGTGTCATATTTCTCTATTTAAATTGCCGCAGGTTTAAGCTTGTGGTTATTCGGTACATTTTGATGGCTTTTTGTTGTTTAATAGGAGACTCCTGCAAAGAAAGCTCCGGTCGTACAGACTCCGAAGAAGAGGGGAAGAAAGCGAAAGGTAGAGCACATCTTATTGGTTTGTACGAATGCTTAAAGGAATTTGCCAGTTTCTGTGCTATCTTTTGGATCTAGATGTGTCAACAGTGAACACTAATCTGGCTCTGATGTTGTGTACAAGTACCTATATCTAGGTTTATTCGTCAAATCCATGTGAGTGGGTTAAAATGGACCCCTATTGTAACTATTACTTTAAATGTTAAAATGTAGCATTGTTGTTGCATACAGAGCAGATTGGATATTGTTGTTTTGGTGTTTGTTGACATTGGATTGAATTGTTACAGGACCTACCTAGCATGAAATCTACTTCCAGAGATGGGTTTAGTTTGTCCAGACCAATCTAGTTCATAGAATTCACCCTGACCATCAGTTACCCGCCACTGATGACACACGCTGATCAGTGGATGGAGGTGTAAGAGTCTGGCCTCTGCTTTGCACTTTACCATGGGAGTGCAGTTGGGTTCTGAATCACAATGAACATTTCGTTTCACAAAAAGTTGGGACTAAATATGCCAGTCCTCCCTGCATCATCTGTGCGTGATGACAATCTGTGTTGGGCATGCAGCGAGAGATTATCTTCTTGCAGTTACCTGCATGTATGGTGGAAAGGAAAATTTAAATACTGCTAATACACATTCTGCTTACCGGTTTATTCTCGACTTGAGTTCACTTTTGATCTGAAATGTATAAACTCTCCTTTAATTTTAGATTGATCAAGTGGAGGTTGGTTCAGAATCGGAACTTGAAAAGCAGAGTGCCAAACGGAAGAAACAAGGTGCGTAATCTCTTCCAAACCTTCAGTCGAACTCAGTTGAATAATTGGCCAAGTTGCAAAGTGTGTCAAACTTGCCAATCAAGGAATAAATGCAATTGGCAAAAGGCAAAATATTACAGAAATCTGAAATCAACAAAAAATGTTGGAACCACTCAAACCTGAAAAAAACATCTGTGGAGTGAGGAAAAACAGTTGATGTTATAGGTCTGATACCTTTTTGGAGGACTGGAAAATTTTAATAATGATACCCCCACCAACCAATCCCATATTTATGCAAACCACTCCCCCTTATTTGCTGATGACGACCAGATCCTTAAAGAAGGAAATAAATGGCATCCATCTCTAATAGAACCCCTCCTGTGACCCTCTGGCGTATTTTGATTTTTTTTCCCCCAAGTACAAAAACATGCCGTTGTCCTAGGCGGCTCCGATCCACTCCACCCAAGAAGAACCAGCCTCTGGACTCACAAAGAGGTGAAGGCCAGGACATCAGCATTTTCTGCAGCCCCGGCTCATCCGATACCCCAAAGATCCCCACCCATGGGCACGGCTGCACTGTAACTTCACAAATCTCAAAGAAGGAAGCCCAGAACTCAACCAACTTAGGGCAGGACCAAGACAAAAGCGAGTGGTTCACTGGCCTGGTGAACAACGCTCACATCTATTCTCCACTTATGGAAAGAACCCGAGTGATAGTCATGTGTGTCATATGCACCACTTTAAACTGAATCAAACTCAGCCTTGTGCACAAGGAAGTAGAATTAATCCTATGTAATACCTCGTCCCCAAAGTTGATCCTATGCAAGAAGTCTCCATCTGCCTCCAAACCAACCCGGGGTCCACAACCTTCCCCCATGCTTCCTCAATGTTTGCCATCCAGTAGCTCCTTTTCCCCTGTTGATTCACCGGAAAACCTCACTCTTGCCCACATTCAATCCACATCCTTAGAAGGAACCAAACTTATTTTTAGCATCTCCATTATCTTTCCCATGTTAGAGAGAGGTTCTGTAATATACAATAGTAAGTCGTCCGCGTAATGGAACACCCGATGCTCCCTACCTTCCTCTCTCCCCTTCCACTCAGTTGACGACCTAAATGCGATAGCCAATGGCTCAATCGGCAAAGCAAAAAGTAACGGGGAAAGTGGACATCCTGCTTGTACCCCTGTACAACGAAAGTACCCCAAACCTAATGCGTTGCTGCAAACGCTCGCAGTGGGTCCCCTATACAGCCATCTGAGCCATGAAATGAATGTAGGCCCAAAGCCAAATCGCCCGAATACCTCAATAATGTACCCTCACTCCATCCGGTCAACGCTTACTCCGCACCCATGGAGATAATTACTTCCAGCTCGACCCCTGACGAAGACGATAACACCACATTCAGGAGTTGGTTGATAATTACTGACCCTTAACAAAATCCCTTCAGATCCTCAGAAATTACCCCCAGCAGACACTCTTACAGACGTGTTGCCACCAGCAGCTTTGGGTCTACATAGAGATGGGCCAATATGACCCACACTGCACAGGATCTTTATCCTTCTTCAGGATTAAGGAAATGAAGGCTTGTGCCAATGGGGCCGGCAGTATCCCCCAAGACAATGAATGGTTAAACATGTCCCAACAGATGTGGACCTCCGCTCCGTTGTAAATTTTTTGTAAACTTCTACTGGGAATCCATCCGGGCATGGTGCCTTCCCAGACTGCATAGGACAGATAGACTTTGCAATTTCTTCCAGCCCGAGCAGCATTTCCAGCTGCACTCTTCCTCTCCGCCACCAGAAAGACCAACCCATCCAAGACCTGCGCCATAGTTGAGTGTTCCTCCAGAGGCTAGGACCTGTACAACCCCCGGTAAAAGGTTTCAAATATCAGCCTCCCGGGCACCCTACCCTGATCAGCCATATCTCAACCGCAAGGAAGTACAATAAGGCCCCACCTCACCTAGGCTCAAGGCTTGCCCAAGATGGTGATGGCCACTGCCACCCTCCCCTCAAACTAGTATCCCCACAACAAAACATTCAGTCTTCAGTAGCCCGTTTTCCCCCCTCCCCTTGAACACCAAACGAAACAACTCGCCCATCAGCCCTCTTTCATCCCACAAAAAGAAAACTCAATGACCCCAGCCCCCCCCCCCCCCCCCCCGTAACCATCCACAGCTCTCTTCTCCCACTTCTCACCCGTTAACTAGCACCTCTGATAGCAGGGTGACACCCACCTGGGGGGAAATACCAGTTCTACGTGGAATAATACCACAAACAGCCCCCCTGCCAGAACCCTGCATCCTGTCTAGAGTTGCCCGAATTGGCTCAACCACCTTTGCCAGATCGTCCATGACCCCTGCCTCTGCTTTTAAAGAGTCCACTGGCCTCTCCGTTGTCAACTGAGAGGGCAATGACGTCGCCAAGACCTCTGCCATTTTCTCCCCTCCTACAACACTCGAGCCTTCAGAGTCTGAAGAGGAGCCTGTATTAGGCTTTTCTTCAAATTTAGCTTGCAGCCATCTCGTGCCGAAGGAGGACCCTAAACTCTTCAACTGCTCCACTTTTTCACCTGTTAAACTGGCAAAAAGGGCTATAAACAAATCCCAAGCAGGAGCCACCTTATCTGTGACCTCTCACTTCATGGTGGTCACCGGGAGTCCATGATGCGTTTCTTTATTCATAAGAATTGAGAGGAGTCAAATGATTTCAACCGGGTGGGGAATGATGGCGGGGGGTGGCCAGAATCTCATTTCACCACCACCCTCTACCTGGCTGAAAAAATCATTGTTTTTCATATAAACTGGTTAATGAGTTACCAGTGGATGGAGTAGACTTGCTTTTTGGGAATGATTTGGCAGGAGTGAAGGTTGTAGCTCCGAGGGAAGTACTGCGGAGATGGCGCGTGAGATATCAATGGCAGGTGTGGGAATTAGGAAATCTCACTGGGCATTAAATGACTCAAAAGAAACGTTGAAAGACACAAATTAAATGACAACGGTAGTGAATCTGATTCTGCTGATACTAATGAAATTATCTCTAGGAGAATGACTCCTCACAGAAGTCTGCCAAAGATAAAAGGCAGTGTTTTGAGTGTTGCATTTCTCAAGGTCTCTAGTTTATGGATCACTTTGTTCTTTCTGCCTACAGCTGTTGAAGTGAAGACTCCAAAGCCCAGAGGAAGGCGGCCCAAAGTCATGGTGATGCCTGCACGTTCAGGCAATGAAAGGTTAGTGGCTAGTTAATCTGCAAATAATTCACTGGTTAAGACTTTCAAGGTTAGCGAATGATTTGTATGATCTTCATTTAGTATCATGGTCTCAACAGAAACCTGCATGAGGACTTTCTCTACTTTTTATTTTTTGAGAAATTATAACTTATAAGCAATTAACTACTTTCAAAGAAAGGTTTGCAGTGTATTGTACGACCTGAGGATACCCCAAAGAACTTTGCTGCCAATTAAACACTCCTAATCACTCGTAATGCAAAAAACATAGCAGACTATTTGTTCATTGCAGGATCAGCTAACAGCAAGTGTAATCAGTATTTTGTGATCAGCATTCTGCCATCAAGCAAATTAACAACATTTTTGTTTTTAGTGATGCGAGTTGAGGAGTATCCCATGCAAAGTAGTGTCATGGGATCTTTTTCAGGGCTTTGGTTGAACATCTCATCTGAAAGATGTCCTAAAGAAATCTCCAGTTGTACAATTCCCTTGACCAGGAGAAACTCGTGAATGATGTTTTTGGGAGGCTAAAGCTGGGAGCATAAAAACAGGAGTGGACCAATACAGTTCCTTGTGCTGTCCTGCCATTTAGTTAGGTTATGATTGATCTATACCGCAACCGCATTTACCCGTCTGTTCTCTGTATTCCTTTGTCGTTGTTTTTTTCAAACTTTTTTCACGGGACCCACTTTTGCCAGCTAGTTGACCTTTGGGGCCCACTTGATGGCCAGCACAGATACGATGGGCCGAAGGGCCTCTTTCTGTGCTGTAAAATTCTGACACTATGAAAGTAGAGAGATATTCAAAGTGCAGAGGGGAGCCACGAGGTTGATGTCAGTGTTTAAATTATGGTAACACAAGATGTGAATTTTGCTAGCACCTTCGCAACTATATGAGCACAAAGTATTTGCAGCCAATGAAATACAGTCGCTGCTGTAATACCAATTTATGCTCAGCAAGCTCCCACAAACAACAAATCAATAAAGAGCAGATAATTGTTTTTTTGTGATGTTGATTGAGGGATAAATGTTAATTAGGACATCTTAGGATCTTATTAGGATCTTATTGAATGTGCCATGGAATCTTTTCCATCCACATAAGAGGCAGAGCCTCCATTTAACATGACATCTGGAAAACAGCATTTCTAACGAGGTTGCACCCCTGCAGTACTCCATAGGGCTGTTGGCCTAGATGTGGAGGTGAGCTCACAACCGTCTTGTCTGATGTAGATGCAAGCGCATTACTCGCTGAGCCACGACTAACCCACAGGAAAGACTACAGAAGTTTAGGCTTAACAACCCTTAATCTGAAAGGTAATCTTGCAGGAGAAGATAACGTATGCTAATAAATGGTTGGGAAAGGTGAAACCAGAACTATTTTTTTACACTAAACTGAGTGTAAGACGAGCGAATACAGGTTTAAACTTGAGAAAGCTGCTTTTAGATTGATAGCAATAGTTATTTCACTTACAATGCAATGTATATTTGGTGGGTGGCGGGGCAAGGGGCAGTCACAGACAAAGACAGCGCGATTCCATAAAGTTCGAGGGTTTTCCTTCAATTGCTGTTATGAAAGAGTCTGTGTGTGATTGTTCTGTGCCAGGTTTAATACAGTAAATGCAGTGTGTTTTGCTGCGGGTGAGGATCAACACCCAGACCCAGATAAAAAGCCTGTTTTCTCCACACCTTATTGTCCCTCCAGAAGGTTCTGAATGGGTGCATAAACTCTTCAACCTGGTGTTTGGCTTCCCAAAAGTTCCTTCCAACCGGAGTACTGAGAGAGTGTGTATATATGTGGAGGGCTTGCAGGGTGATGGTCTCTGCTAGCTCCTCTACAGAAATGAGAACTGAGTCGCTTGGTGGGTGATCCTGAAAAGCTACTCAATTTAGGGTTAGTTAATTGAAAGACTTCAGTTGAGTGAAGAATCGGACTGATTAGTGTGGATGGAAAAGATTCCGTGGCACATTGAATAAGATTAGGGATGATCAGATGTCCCTTTACTCGGCTTCAGTCTTGTGCATGTGATGTTTCTAAATTACAGTTAACTGTTTGGCTTGCTGCTGAGATTACTTTCAGCCGGCCAGTCCACTCTGCTTCTCACCCCTGGGCCATGCATTCTCTCGTATCCCTCGTATCTCCCCTCACAAAAAACATTTTCGTGACACTCTTTCTGTTTGCCATTCTGCTGACCTTATATAGAATTTACAGTGCAGAAGGAGGCCATTCAGCCCATCGAGTCTGCACCGGCTCTTGGAAAGAGCACCCTACCCCTACCAAGGTCAACAGCTCCACCCTGTCCCATAACTCAGTAACCCCACCCAACACTAAGGGCAATTTTGGACACTTAAGGGCAATTTATCATGGCCAATCCTCCTAACCCACACATCTTTGGAATGTGGGAGGAAACCGGAGCACCCGGAGGAAACCCACGCACACACGGAGGATGTGCAGACTCCGCACAGACAGTGACCCAAGCCGGAATCGAACCTGGGACCCTGGAGCTGTGAAGCGATTGTGCTATCCACAATGCTACCGTGCTGCCCACGGTAGGGATACTTGTGTTAATTTCAGGATTAATTTCAATTTCAGCGATTTCAGGATTCGCTCGCCTTACACTCAGTTTAGTGTAACCCTAACACTAACCCTAACCCTTTATACACCCGCCCGCACCCGCGGGTCATGACCCCCACTTTGAACAAGCTTGGTCTATGTTCTTGCCAAAAATAATCTTATCAATTTTAGCTTTTAAAATTGCTACTTAGCATTCCCAACCTTTTGGAGAAACAAAATAATTGAAGAATGGCGATTTCCCTCACAAATGGCCTACGTGGTGTGGAGAAAGTGATAGGAAATGTGATTTAGAATAGAAATCTCTGATCAAATGGCTGTCTTGTCTACTAAAACCTCTTGTTTTTAAGTTCTGCTGGAGCTTAATTTCAAGTTTGAATGTTATGTAACTGCTGTGTTGCATGTACTGCCAGTGAGAATGATGCTTTGAACAAAGTTGAGGAAAAGAAGGCAGTCACAGAGGAAAAGCGGAAGAAGCAACAAGAGCAGAAGAAAGTAAAAGAGGAGGAAGAGAAGAAAGAGGAAAAGAAGATTGACAAACCAAAAAAAGTAGTTAAAAAGGAAGGGAAGAAGGACCTCGCGGAACCCAAGCGAAGGAGGAATACCAAGACTAAGTCAACTTCAGAGTCTGAAGAGGAGGAACCAGAAGATGAGGAAGTATGTACAATCTGATATCTATAAACATGGATTAGAACTTTATTTTATTTTAACCTGATTCGGGTTTACTCACCTTCCTCCGATCAAACTAATCAGGGCGTCAGTATATCTTTTAGGATTTGCTAGATTCCGGTTTGAAAATCAGTAACTTGATTCGACAATGCCTCTGTTCCTGAGAAGTAAAAATTGGATTAGAAATGCATTTTGGAAGTTGGCTCTTTGTTGTACTAACTGGCGGGACAGATGTTTCCTTTTTTGGGTGTTCCTGCTATGAGAGAAACCTTGAAAACCATGTAGATGGAATCTTTTCCCAAAACGTAGGTAAATAAGTGACCTATGTTTTATGCTGTGGTCCTACAGTAACTATAGCTGGTGCATACAGATATAATTATAAAGGGCTGCTACATTTTTGAAGGGCTACCAAAAGCATGTAGTTCCATGTTCTGTTATGGTCCTTGAAAGGCGTGTTGATACCCCACTTATTGTCTGAGTGAGCAATTTCCTTCAACTGACATACCCGACCCCCTCCCACAAAGTTTTCCACCTGAAATAGAGACCAGGATCATGGTCGTTGTTCAGTTGTCCACTGGGTTTAATTATAGAATCAAGATCTGATTTTGCTGCTGAATGTGATTGTTCATCATTGTGGACTGTGCAGTTGTTCAGTTTGGTCATTGCGAAGGAGAAATTGTGGATTTCTGTGAAAACTGGAATGTTGCAAATGTGTCTCGGACACTAACATCTTGAGACTAAGCTAATAGGTCAGCTTATGCTCAACTGTAAACTTCCATCAACGAACAGACCTGTGTGCATTTCTCTAATACACCTTTTATCTTGTATCCTCTTTACCTTCACCCGTCTGCAACACTTGTTGACTTTGTATTGAAAGGAAGAGAAAAACAAGAAAACAAAGTGGGATGCTGCTAATAGACGAAATCTACTGAAAAAGCAAAATGAAAAGGAACAAGAAGAAAAGCTTCGCAAAGTGGAGGAGAGCAAAAAAGATGAGCAGTAAGTACCACTTTCTGTTGATGCACTTCTGTGCATTGAACAAAATGACATGTTGATCTATTGAAATACTTTGCATCAAATGTCAGTACTTGATGCCCTAATAATTAGGCCAGTTACAAACCATGATTATTCCAGAAAATTTTCTTTCTGTGGAGCTAGAGGATTGTTGCACAGGAGGAAACTAATTGTTGTGTCAGTTGTTTAGTCTTGTTCTCTTTCTTCTCCCCCCCCCCCCCCCTTTTATTTCCTCTGCATCAAATTTTTAACCACTTTTTTTCTCCTGAACTGCTCCTTGTGGCACAGAATTCTGTTTCATTGACCGTGGCTACAAGCAGATTATTGATGCCTAATTATTATTTAGGCAAACAATTTTGCCATATTCCTTACTTAACTATCCATCTCCAACTAAAAAATTTATGTTGAATACTAGTTACCAAAGTTTGGGAAACTTACTGCATGTTAGTGAGAGCTAAAGATTGAAGTATATGCAACATTTGTTGGGTTTCTGATGGTCATTGCAGTGAAATACGTAGCTACATAGGACATTGGCTGTCTGGAGCCAAGTAGGAAGAATCTCAGTCCCCAGTAACTGATCCGTATGTTAGACTGGCTAATAGGTTATCAGCAGTACCCTGGAGTATGGTATCATTACCAAATCTGCCATAGGATTAATTTGAATACCTTATTACCAAGCATATTAGTTTGAAAGCATCTTGTTTCCTCCACCTCACCTCACCACTCACTCACCACAACATAATGGTGTTATGTTCTTGCAATTTATCTTGATGCCCATATTCAATGCTGTGTGCCTTATTTGTGACTAGGTACTTAAACCAGGATTGCACATAAGAGACTTTAGCAATAAGATATGTCCTTACTGAGGCTGACTTTCCTCCTCAGTATGTTGGGTGGCAGGTCTATATGGACTGGTTACCCTTACTTAGTAGAAATCTAACTCCCAGACTGATCCTACATGTAGCACACTGGGAGCTACCCTGTAAAGCAGTCCATAACACAGGACCGCTTTATAATGTCCTTTCAAAAGCACCATGCCAGTAGCCGGAATAAAAGAACAAACAAAAGAATGGGGGGGGGAAATAAAGTAATTTTTTTTTCTCTAGTATCCGAAACATGAACATATATATGCAATCGGTCATTATTAAATGGATGGACATGTAGGAGAATCAGCAATTTTTACCTGTTCACATTTATCCATTGCCCCTGCTTTTGCTATATTTAGCATGTGTCACAGGTGCAACAGTTGATTCTTCATTGGCTCTCGCCATCTCAGCTTCTTCTAGGTAATGGATGACTGTCGGGGATTGGTCTTTGCATTATCTTTTTTAAATGTATTTTCTTCTGGGGAGCCCCTGGGGCGAACCAGAACCAAGAATGGTGGACCCAATAGATCCGCCAGCCCAACCAATGATGGGGTTCATCATAACGGAACTCCAGAAGCATAGAGAAATGGTGAAAGAGGATCTCATGGTGGCAGTGAGGTCAGCAGTAGAGTCTGCGTTGGTCCCCATAAAGGACAGAGTGGAGCGAAGACTGGGGGCCCAAGGGGCAACAGTGCGGGACCTGAAAATGGTAGGCACCGACCAGGGGGAGCGGATCATCTCGCTCGAAGCCGAGGTGGCAATTTGTGATGACCCAGAAGGGACTGAAGTGGAAGTTAGACGACCAAGGAAATGGGTCCCACTGGCAGAACCTGTGGAGTGGAGGGGAGGAACCTGACCGAATTTGTGGCAGCGATGCTTGGAAAGCTGGTCGGGAAGGAGGGCTTCATTAAGCCCCCAGAGGTCGACCACGCCCACGGGTCGCTCCAACAGAGACCCAAGCCGAGAGAATCACCAACGGCAATTATAGTGAGGCTCCACAGATTCCAAGACAAAGAACGGATTCTGAGTTGGGCAAGTGGGAGGAACACAGCGTTCGCTTGTACCAGGACATTGGAGCGAACTTGGCCAAGCATCGGGCAGAATTTAACGGGTCAAACCCCGTGCAGTTTAAAAACCAGGTGTGGTTTGGCATGCTGCACCCGGCTAGACTATTGGTCACACATTGGGGAAAAGAACGCTTTTAAAAAAAAGATTTTTATTCACATTTTCACAAAAAAGAAAACAATAACAGAAAATTCTAAGAACAAAAAGAACAGACCCCCCCCCCCCCCCCCCCCCCCCATATATACTAAAGAGAAACAACAAACCAACGCCCGTCGTTGGCAAAAAACAGGTATTCAACCCAAAACAAAAACAAAGAGACAACCCCCACCACCCCCCCCGGGTTGCTGCTGCTGCTGACCTTTTGATTTTACCGTTCTGCCAGGAGATCTAGGAATGGTTGCCATCTCCTGTAAAACCCCTGCACTGACCCCCCCCTTAGGCAAAATTTCACCCTCTCCAATTTAATGAACCCTGCCATATCGTTGACCCAGGCCTCCACGCTTGGGGGCCTCGCATCCTTCCACTGAAGAAGAATCCTCCGCCGGGCTACTAGGGACGCAAAGGCCAGAACACCGGCCTCTTTCGCCTCCTGCACTCCTGGCTCCACTGCAACCCCAAATATTGCGAGTCCCCAGCCTGGATTGACCCTGGATCCTACCAGCCTCAATACCATCCTTGCTACACCCTTCCAAAATTCCCCCAGTGCTGGGCATGCCCAGAACATGTGGACATGGTTTGCTGGGCTCCCTGAGCACCTAATACACCTGTCCTCGGTCCGAAAAAACCGGCTCATCCTTGTCCCGGTCATATGAGCCCTATGCAGTACCTTAAACTGTATGAGGCTAAGCCTCGCACATGAAGAGGAGGAGTTCACCCTTTCTAGGGCATCCGCCCACGTCCCCTCCTCAATCTCCTCACCCAGCTCCTCCTCCCATTTATCATTCAGCTCCTCCACCGAGGCCTCGTCTACCTCCTGCATCACCTGGTACACTTCCGAGATCCTCCCCTCTCCAACCCATACCCCCGAGAGCACCTTGTCCTGAACCCCACGCGGCGGCAGCAGAGGGAACCCTGCCGCCTGACAAACGCCCTTACTTGCATGTACCTAAAGGTGTTCCCCGGGGAAGCCCAAACTTCCCCTCCAGCTCACCCAGGCTCGCAAACTTCCCGTCTATGAACAGGTCCCCCAGCCTCCTGACACCTGCCCTGTGCCAACTCAGGAACTCGCCATCAATTCTCCCCGGAACAAACCGGTGGTTCCCCCATCGAGGCCCCACCTCCCCCCTGTGCCGCCTCCATTGCCCCCAAATCTTGAGGTTAGCTGCCACCACCGGGCTCGTGGTATACCTCGTCGGAGGGAGCGGCAGCGGTGCCGTTGCAAGTGCTTCTAGGCTCATGCCCACACAGGATGCCATCTCCATCCTCTTCCATGCTGCCCCCTCCCCGTCCATTACCCACTTACGCACCATCGCTGCGTTGGCAGCCCAATAATACCCACAGAGGTTGGGCAATGCCAGCCCCCCCCCCCCAATCCCTGCCCCGTTCCAAGAACACCCGTCTCACCCTTGGAGTCCCGTGTGCCCACACAAACCCCGTAATGCTCCTGTTAACCTGCCTGAAAAAGGCCTTTGGGATAAGGATGTGGAGGCACTGGAACAGGAACAGAAATCTCGGGAGCACCGTCATCTTGACTGACTGCACCCTACCCGCCAAAGACAGCGGCAGCATGTCCCACCTCTTAAATTCCTCCTCCATATGTTCCACCAGCCTTGTGAGGTTTAGCTTATGCAAGGCCCCCCAGCTCCTGGCCACCTGAACCCCCAAGTACCTGAAGCTCCTGTCCGCCCTTTTCAGTGGGAGCCTCTCAATCCCCCCCTCCTGGTCCCCCGGGTGTACCACAAACAGCTCGCTTTTCCCAACGTTAAGCTTATACCCTGAGAAATCCCCAAATTCCTGGGGAATCCCCATCACCACCAGCATTCCCCCCACCGGGTCCGCCACATACAATAGGTCGTCCACATAGAGCGACTCTCGGTGCTCCTCCCTACCCCGGACCAGCCCCCTCCAATCCCCCGACTCCCTCAGCATCATAGTCAGGGGTTCAATTGCCAGAGTAAAAAGTAGGGGGGACAGGGGACACCCCTGCCTCGTCCCTCGGTATAGTCGAAAATACTCCGACCTCCTCTTATTCGTGGCCACACTCGCCATCGGGGCCTCATACAACAGCCTCACCCAACTGACAAACCCCTCCCCAAACCCAAACCTTTCCAGCACCTCCCACAAGTACCCCCACTCGACTCTATCAAAGACCTTCTTTGCATCTAGCGCCACCACTATCTCCGCCTCCCCTTCTACCGCCGGCATCATAATAATGTTCAAGAGCCTCCATATATTAGTGTTCAGCTGCCTCCCCTTCACAAACCCCGTTTGATCCTCGTGGATAATCTGTGGCACACAATCTTCTATCCTCATGGCTAAGATCTTTGCCAACAACTTGGCGTCCACATTCAGGAGTGAGATCGGCCTGTATGACCCACACTGCAGGGGGATCCTTGTCTCGCTTAAGGATCAAGGAGATCAGCGTCCGAGACATCGTCAGGGGCAAAGACCCCCCCCTCCCTCGCCTCGTTGAAGGTCCTAACCAACGGAAAAGAACACTTTCAACACGGCGGTGCAGGCAAACATGTTTGGAAGAAGCAGTGAGGGACGACTACCTTGATATGGACTTTCACGATCAAGGGTGAAAGGGATAACTACTTGGGCACACAGAGTGTGGGGGGGGGGGGGAAATGAGAGGATGGATATGAACAAATCCATTTCCAGGCGGTAGCCACCACAGTAGTGAGCAAGCTGGTGAACGGGAGTAAAAGGGTGGGGGTGCTGCAATACAAATCCCAGGAGGGAAGGAGTGCCTGGCAGGGGGGGGGAAGCAGCAATCCAGGGGGGAACGGGTGAGAGACAAGGGATGGGGGGACCACATGGGCAGAGGGGGGAGGGGAGGAGGAGGAGGAATGCTGGTTGCAACAGGTTGGAGATGGTTGGAAAGAAGACGGTGATGGTCCACGAACAAAAGGGAAACCCCGATGTGCAGGGGCACTTCCACAAGGTAAGTATGGCGGACCCCATAGGAGGGATGTGACAGAAACGCCCCCCCCCCCCATCCCCAAAAAATGAGAATAGTCACCTGGAACGTGAGGGGACTCAACAGATCAGTGAAAAGATAGTCTTCACCCATCTTAAGAGCCTGAGGGTTGATGTAATCTTTTTGCAGGAGACACATCTAAGAGGGAAGGACCGGCCGAGAGTAAGGAAAAGCTGATGGGACAGACTTATCAGGCATGCTTCGACTCCAGGGAGAAGGGGGTGGCCATTTTGTTTAATACAAAAGTAGCATTCACAGCGCCAAACACCCTACTGGACAGATTGCTAGTGCCGGACTCTTGCTAGGGGACAGATATATACGGGTGACTGTTCGAAAAGGTTAGGGCTCCACTGGACGAGATGCAAAAGAGATGGGGGAACGAACTTGGCATGGAGTTGGGGGAGGACTGGATCAAAGCTCTGCACAGGGAGGACTCCACCTCCACATGTGCAGGGCTGAGCTTAACACAGCTAAAGATGGTGCATAAGGAGCAGTTAACCACGACAACGATGAACGGGTTCTTCCTGGAGGTGGAGGAGAAGTGCGAGCAGTGTCGGGGATCTGACAACCACACCCACATGTTATTGTCCTGCCTCAAACTCACCCAGTCCTGGACCGCCTTCTTTGAGGCCATGTCCAGAGTGGTTGGAGTGAAGAATGAGCAATGCCTGTTAGTGACGGTCTTTGGGATATCGGAGCATCCAAAGCTCTTTGTGGGGAGGGGGGCCAGTGCCCTGGCATTCGCCTCCCTGATTGCCCGGCGGAGATTCCTGCTTGGATGGAGGTCGGAGCCTCACCCAAGGTCTCAGACTAGCTATCCGACCTAGAGGAGTTTCTAAAATTACAAAAATTAAAATATGCCATCAGGGAATCGGAGGATGGTTTCCACCACACGAGGAAACAATTCACCAGCCTCTCCAAACACCGATTCATGACCAGCAGCTAGAGGGGGAGGAGGAAACGGAAGTGGGGGTGGAGGGAGAAACAAGCTGAGGTGGGATATAGGGAACGGAGGAGGGGGCGGGGAATGGGGAGGAGGGAACACCCATACCACGCAAGGAGAAGGAGAAAGCTGCAGAATATAGAGGGTCATGAGGGGCCCATGCATGGCAGCACAATGCTGCCATACATAGGGTGTAACAGCTGTGCCAGAGCTCATCTCTGGTTTCGCTCCATCCTGGGGTGCGGCACTCGCTCAGTATCCATCGCCTCTGACCACAAAGGGGCAGTTCGGGCCTTACCCACATTAGCTTAGCTCTTTTGCCAAATGTTTTTCTTTTTTGCTGTCTTTTTTTGTTTGGTAACAGTAATGTAAATTTCAACCACATGTATAGAAAAAGGGTGTTAATTATCTAATCTCAGTTATGAGTAATGTAACTACAATTGAACCGTATGATGTTAGACTTGCCTGTCATAAATGAAAACATTGTTTTTAAAAACTCCTCTTGCTTTCAAGTAATAATTTTTACTAGTATCACAAGTAGGCTTAACACTACAATGAAGTTACTGTGAAATCCCCGAGTCGCCACACTCCAGCACTTGTTTGGGTACTCTTGAGGGAGAATTCAGAATGTCCAATTCACCTAACAAGCACGACTTTTGGGACTTGTGGGAGGAGCCCGGAGCACCCGGAAGAAATTCACGCAGGCCCAGGGAGAACATGCAGACTTCGCGCAGACAGCGATCTAAACCGGAAGTCGAACCTGGACCCCTGGCACTGTGAAGCCTTCAAAATCCATCACCTGTCTGAAATGTAGCACCAGGGCATGTTTCCAGGAGTTTTTGACATAGCCGATTAATGTTCTTTCCCAGGCTTGTAGATTCTCTTTTTTTCATATTGATTTCTTCAGACTAGTTGTCCTGTCTTCCTTACTGTCTGCTGTTCTCTACTGCTATTAATGTTGGGGAGACGGTAATGTGCCAATGCCACTGGACTCGCAATCCAGAGTCCCAGGCTGATGATCTTGGGAGATGCACCAGAGCAGTTGGTGGAATTTGAATGAAATTAATAAATCTGGAATATAAATCTAGTTTCATTAATGTGACATGACGGCTATCATTGTTTGTTGTGAAAACCCATCTGATCCACTAATGTCCTTAACCACTCTGGCCTGGATGTGACTCCAGGCCCAGAGCAACTCTTAATTGTAGTTAACTATTGCTAGCCCATTGCAGAGGGCAGTCCGATCAAGGGCAACCACGGAAGGACACTAGGAAGCTCGGAGGATCTTGAGATGCTTGTCCTCAGATCCATGACGGAACACTTGCCTTTATCAGTCATGGCACAGATTCTTAAGAGCAGGGAGGTTATTTTTTTTAAATTATTTTTTTTATAAATTTAGAGTTCCCAATTAAGGGACAATTTTGTGTGACCAATCCATCTATCCTGCACATCTTTGGGTTGTGGGGTGAGACTCACGCAGGAACGGGGAGAATGTGCAAATTCTATATGAACAGTGACCCGGCCAGGATTGAACCCAGGTCCTCGGCGACATGAGGCAGCAATGCTAACCACTGCTTCACCGTGCCGCCCAAGAGCAGGGAGGAGGATATGTTGGAGCTGTTAAAATGTTTGGTGAGACCACAGCTGGAGTACTGTGTGCAGCTCGGGTTGCCTCACGATTGGAATGATGTGATTGCACTGGAAAGGGTGTAGTGGAGATTCACCAGGATGTTGCCTGGGGTGGAGCATTTGAGCTATGAAGAGAGGTTGGATAGCTTTGTGTTGAAGGCTCAGGGCATTTTTGAGTTGTATGAGATTGAGGGGCATGGACAGGATAGATGGGAAGTGTAATGATATGTACAGTACCACTGTAGTAAAGGGTTAACACCTGAAACTGTAAATCAAACACTAGATGGCATTACTAATTCACTGTATATACGACAGCATCTCTAGGAATTCTGGGAGAAGCTGAAGAGAACATGAGAGCAGAGTGAGAATTGAATGTAGTGATATAGCACGAGGTCAAGTCCTAGTGTAGTTTAACAGTTAGATAGAATATTAATTGCTGTACTACAGATTGAGTATCATTAGTTTAGTATCTGTAACTCAGTAGTGTGAGCAAACTTTATTTAGTTTAGTGTAAAATAAATTTGATTTGATTCAAACTTCTTATTTTTATGTTCTTTGTCAACACTGCATATCTTGCTATTTAGGAGGAAAAGGTAAGGAATATAACATGGTACCAGGTTACTGCTGAAGTTATTCAGATAGATTAATTAGAATCTGTCTAACAAAAAAAAAACTAGGACACGACTCAGACTTCGAAGAACAGACTGCTTACAGACCTGCTACTGTAAAACACAGAGCATTCTGAACTCGGAGAAAGTTCAATCTCTACGACAGCTCACAATATCTAGTAAACTAGATGTAAACTGGAAAGTTTTTAAACCATAGTTTCAGCTACATCTGTCTGCATCTGATTTAGACAATGCGAGTGATAATCTGAAACTAGCATTATCCTTAACGATGGCTGGTCCACAAGCCATAGAACTGTATAAGTACTTTCAATTCGCAACAGATGAAGATAAAACGAAATATAATGTTGTCATAGAGAAATTTGATCTACACAGCAAGACTCAAATAAATCAAACATATGAAAGGTTTATCTTTAAGAAAAGGATGCAAAAAGATGGGGAATCCATTGAATGCTTCATAACAGATTTAAAGCTCAAACATGTAATTTCTGCATATTATCTGACTATGCAAAGATCAGATTGTCTTTGGAATCGTAGATGAAAAGCTCGGAGAACATTTGCTAAGACAAAAAGATCTGAAGCTCGAAAATGCTATTGAAATGTGTTGAGCGCATGAATTGTATAAAAGTCAGTATTCTGAGATTCTGAAAAAAGAAAAGTGCGCGAAAACGTGCCTCTAGACCAACTGCGTTGGAGCTGTGTTGCAGTTCAGGAAAATGCGGCGTTCGGACGGCAGCTATGTTGCGCATGCACATTCCCGACCTTCACCAAAAGACGAGAGATGGAAGAAGGCCGATCTGCACATGCCGAAGACACTGCGCGTGTGCGTGACAAAACAAATGTCATGACGTGTGGACGCTGCGGACACACCCACCCACGTAAAAAATGTTCTACACTTGGAAAAACGTGCTCAAAATGTTGCAAACTCAACCACTTTGCTGTGCAATGCAGAACTTCACTTAAAGCAGCACAATTTAAATCTGCAAATCTACCGAAGACACAGAAACATAAGTGTAGACACAACTGGAGAAACTTTTAAAAGTGGTCACTCTGACAATGATCTTGATGTTTATTGCTTAGAAGATTCCTTTTTTCCCCCGGCATAATTGAAAAATTTGATGCTACTGTAGATGTCTCCTCCTCAAACAGTACAATCTAGTAACACGGAATCCGAATGGAACACACCGCTTCAAATAAATAGTTCTGAAATCATTTTCAAGCTGGACACACGAGCTTCCGCGAACTTGATCAATACAAATGACCTTTTGCAATTTAGTCAACCTCCTAAAATACAGAAAACAGATTGTCAATTGTGTGATTGGGATCATGCTATCTTGTGACAAATCACAACACCGTTACCTCCTTACGATTTGAGATTGTTTAATCCAATGGATCTTCTCTCTCTCAGGTGCACAAGCCTGTCAGGATCTTCACCTAGTTCAAAGGATTTATAGCACAAGTACACCTCTTTCACCTGTCAGGTGGGTGTACCTTTAAGAAATGGATGTTTATCAAATTGCTGCAGTGATGTTAGTGTGTGGGTGCAGCTGGGCTGTCTGTCTGGCTTTTACTTTTGTTTTGAACTGGAAGCTGCAGTGTATTTAGTTTATTTTTCAGTTGGAGAGCTGTCACAGCAAGAAGATGTTCTGATCGCTCTCTGCAATCTAAAGAATGTCTGCAAATCACTTGATGATTTCAAAGTAATACCTGTTTCTGTAGAGAATTTAAACCTGCTGTCTTTATTTTAAAAGGGTTTAACTTATGGATGTTGTTTGGGAGGTTATTAAGGGTTATCTATAGAGTACTGTATCTTTTGGGGGGTTGGTAGTTGATAAACTGTTTACTGTGTGTTTATAAAATATTAACTGGATTCATAGAATAAACATTGTTTTTGTTTAAAAATACTTTTAGTTCACTGTTCCATCACCATACCTGAAAAGCGCGCCCTGTGCTCCCAAAACCAAAATATATTTAAAGTTGTGGGTCAGGTGAACTCCATGGTATACTTTGGAGGTTTCTAAACCCTGGGCCATAATACACCTGTTCAGGAAGATATTTGAGGAATTCGTGATAGATTTCCTCATGTCTTTGAAGGCGTGGGTACTCTTCCTTTTCAATATAATATACAATTGAAACCAGATGCCAAATCAGTGGTACACCCTCCTCGAAGAGTTCCTGCCCTGCTTTGTGAAAGATTAAAGCAAGAACATGCAAGTGTGCAAAAACTTGGCAAAATCTCCAAAATGATTGGGTCAGTTGAATGGTGTGCTTCCAGAAACCATCTGGAGAATTAAGAATGTGCATAGATCTAAATAAAAATATAAAGCATGAACATTATCCAATACCCAAGCTTGAAGAGGTCACCAGTGAAATGGCAAATGCAAACATTTTCTCTAATCTGGATGCCTCCAGAGGATTTTGGCAAAGGCAGTTAGATGGCACAAGCAAGAAATTGCATACGTTCAACACACCGTTTGGTCGATACTGTTTCAACAGAATGCCACTTGGTATTATTTCAGCATCGGGGATATTTCATCGTGCGATGGAACAAATGACTGAAGGTATTGATGGAGTACGAGTTTACATGGGGCTGGTTTAGCTCACTGGGCTAAATCGCTGGCTTTTAAAGCAGGCCAGCAGCACGGTTCGATTCCCGTACCAGCCTCCCCGGACAGGTGCCGGAATGTGGCGACTAGGGGCTTTTCACAGTAACTTCATTGAAGCCTACTTTTCATTTTCATGGATGATATCATCGTCTGGTCACCTAACGTGAAGAGCATAAGTCTACAAGTCTATAAGACTACAAGTCTTCCAATGTATACACAAATTTCGTTTTAAAACTAAACAAGAGCCAAATGCGATTCTGGTATCTCAACTTTAAAGTTCCTGGGAGATCAAATTTCGGAACGTGGTGTGCAACCTAACGAGACAGGATTGCTGCCATACAGAAGATGACAGTCCCAGAGGACAAGAAAGCAGTGTTGATATTCCTAGGCATTGTAAATTTCCTTAGAAAGTTCATTCCAAACTTCTCTTCCAGAACTATAGCTTTGCGACATCTCGCCAAGAAATCTACTACATTTTCATGGACTGATGATGTGGTTCTGAGATTACAGCATATTCTTATGAAGTAACGACGATACGATTTTCAACTTGTCTACACTTCAGGCAAAGGTTTAATAATTGCTGATGCATTATCTCATTCTGTCAACTCAAAAGAACGACCACCATTCAGCACATTGAAGCTCAAGTACAGCTTCGAGCTGAAACCTTGCCTGCGTCAGATGTCAAACTTAAACTCAACAGCGATGAGACCAACAAAGATCCAATGTTGCAACTTGTCATTAACCATTTGAACAATGGTTGGCCCAAAGGACACTCTTCCAAATACAGAAACATTCAAGTTGAACTCCCAGTTGTTGATGGTTTTTTACTCTGTCTCGATCGCATAGTGATTCCTTTGACACTTAGACATGTGATACTACAAATAATACATGAAGGTCGTCTAGAGATAGAGAAATGCGAAAGAAGAGCGAGACGGGCAGTATATTGGCCAGGCATCAACGAGGACATCACTAACCTGATTCTTGAGTGTGAAACATGCAACCAATCGACTCAATCCAAAGAAACACTTCTACCACATAATCTTGAAAAGACTCCATGGTCAAAGGTTGGAATCGACTTATTTCACTTTTATGTTCGTGATTATATTCTAATCATTGATTATTTCTCAAACTATCCTGAAGTTATCAAACTGACTTAACTGCTAAATCCGTGATCATGTCTAGCAACTAAATTTTTGCTAGACATGGGATACCGTGCAAAGTCACCTGAGGAAGGAGCAGTGCTACGAAAGTTATGTTTGAAACAAACCTGTTGGACTTTAACCTGGTGTTGTAAGAATTCTTACTGTGCAACGTCATGACAGATAACGGACCTTGTTTTGATAGTTATGAATGGACCGAATTTGCTGAAGCATATAATTTTGCTCATATTCAAGTTCTCTCTATCCAAGTGGAAAAGTTGAAAAAGGGGTTCACATCATGAAACAACTTTTCAAAAAATCTCTTGATTCTGATTCTGACGTGAACCTAGCTTTACTTAATTATAGAGCAACTCCTCTTGCAACTGGTTTCTCTCATGCTCAACTATTGATGAACAGAGCATTGAGAACAACTCTTCCATGCATTAGACTTCTTGATCCAGATCTTCAGCCAGTCATTTTTTAAAAATGCAACATCTACAAAGCATTCAGGAGAAATACTACAATCAACATGCAACACCACTGGAACCACTGAATCGAGGTGATCGATTCGTATTCCCGCTGGAGGATGGTCTACTATTGCTAAGGTATTCGTCAAGCAGAATCACGCTCATACACCATTCACACAAATTAAGGTTCAATTGTTCGAAGAAATTGAAGAGCACTTATGAAAATTCGATCTCCCAGTACGATCTTTCCTGATCTTCAAATGAATTAAGGTTTATTTCATACTATATTAACATCTTCCAAGATACCATAAGACTTCCAGAAAACGTTCAAGACTTCTGACATTCCACTTACTGGGTTGAGAAGATCACCCAGAATAAGAAGGAAACCGAACAGACTTAACTTGTGAAGACTCACAAATGAACTGTTTGATTAATATTTTTTCTTACTCGCCTGTTAATTTAAATATATATATATATATATCATGTATTCTGTAACAGTGTTATATATTTTTTTTCTTTTAGTCGTATAGAAATGTCTTTTTTTTTAAAAGTGGGGGTGTAATATGTATAGTACCGGTGTAGTAAAGAGCAGCACGGTAGCACCGTGATTAGCACAGTTGCTTCACAGCTCCAGGTCCTAGGTTCGATACCTGGCTTGGGTCACTGACCGTGCGGAGTCTGCACGTTCTCCCCGTGTCTGCGTGGGTTTCCTCTGGTTGCTCCGGTTTCCTCCCACAGTCCAAAGATGTGCAGGTTAGGTGGATTGGCCATGCTAAAATTGCCCTTCGTGTCCAAAAAGGTGGGATGTGGTGGAGGTGTGGGCTTGGGTAGGATGCTCTTTCCAAGGGCCAGTGCAGACTCGGTGGGCCGAATGGCCTCCTTCTGCACTAAATTCTCTTTACATCTGAAACTATGTGAAAATCAAACAGTAGATGGCATTACTAATTCACTGTATATAAGACAGCATCTCTAGGAATTCTGGGAGAAGCTGAAGTGAACATAATGAAAGCAGTGAGATTGGAGCGATAGAGCACGAGGTCAAGACATAGTGTAGTTTAATAGTTAGATAGAATATTGATTGGTGGACTACAGATTCAGTGTCATTAGTTTAGTATCTGTAACTCAGTAGAGTGTGCAAACTTAATTTTGTTTAGTCGTGTAAAATTAATTCATTTTGATTCAAACTTCTTATTTTTATATTCTTTGTCAACTCTACATATCTGGCTATCTTGGAGGAAAAGGCAAGGAATATAACAGGAAGCTGTTGTGCCCCTTAGTTGAAGGGCCAATAATGAGAGGGCATAATTTTAAGGTGAGGTTCAGAAGGGATTTGAGGAAAACCCTTTTCACCCAAAGGGTGGTGGAAGTCTGGAATGTACTGCCTGGGAGGTAGTAGAGGCAGGAAATCTCCGCAGACCATTGTTCTCCTTTTATAAACTTGCAAAATACTGCACTGGCTCTTGCATCTTGCTAACTATCCTTTTCTGGCTCCAAAGTCTACTGGGCATTGGGATTTCCATTCATTTGTTGGCAAAACCTCTTGACCTGAGCTTGAATAACAGGTCTAGATATGGGATTTCCCAATGGTTCTCTGCTGCGTGACGCATGTGTATATCACCTTGTCAAGAGGTATGCTGTATTTCGGACTTTTCCATCTTGCTTGACAATCTTCATCCATCTCCAACACCTATTGCAACTTCTCTGGACCTTTGAGCCATCCACAAATCATTGATTCAGCAATCCACATTCTTTTGTAAGATGAATGTTTGCATAGTGCCTTCCTTGATTTGAGCAATGATTTTCAACTTATTGCGAAGGATTTAAGATTTTCCCTTTTATGATTCTGTATGCAAGCTACCTCGTATTAAGTTGATCTTTTCTCTACACCCTAGCTACGACTGTAACATTACATTCTGCAGTCTCCTTCCTTCCCTGTGTATGGTATGCGTTGTCTGTATAGCATTCAAGAAACAATACTTTTCACTATACTAATACATGTGACAATAATAAATCAAATCAATTTTGCATTGAGCATTCATTATATGGGCCTTAATGCAAAGTTTTCAGAGAAAACTGGCACCTTAATAACTCATGAGGTTGCCAGCTTGTTGGCTGGTTCATAATGATTTGTGAAGTATTTATAGATCAACAATGTTCTAAATGATACACTTGCTTGAAACGTTTGGAGTCCCGATGTACTTGGAAATAATTATGCTATTGCATGCAAAGTTCTGAACTTGGTTGCAGAATTTGTTTCTCTTTATTCAGTTATGAGAAATCGTGCAGGTGCAGTTCATCCGTTAAAATTCAGATTTATTCTTCCACCTAGGCAAACCAAAGAGGAGAAAGAAGGAAAGAAAGAAGAAAAACTCAATTTCAAGAAAATAGAGAAAAAGAGAGGTATCGATCTGCCTGTTTAATGCACCATTATTATAATAATAATATTTATTAATGTCACAAGTAGGCTTACATTAACACTGCAATGAAGTTACTGTGGAAATCCCCTAGTCGCCACACTCCGGCACCTGTTCAGGTACACTGGGGGAGAATTCAGAATGTCCAATTCACCCAACTTCTCTCGGGACTTGTGGGAGGAAACCGGAGCACCCGGAGCAAACCCACGCAGACACTGGGAGAACGTGCAGATTCCGCACAGACAGTGACCCAAGCCGGGAATCAAACCCGGGTCACAGAAACATAGAAGATAGGACCAGGAGGAAGCCATTTGGCTCTTCGAACCTACTCTGCCATTTATCACGACCATGGCTGATCATCCAACTCAATGGCCTATTCCTGCTTTGTCCCCATAACCCTTGATCCCATTTGTCCCAAGTGCTATATCTAGCCGCTCTTGAGTGTATTCAAATCTTAGCCTTTACTTCCTGTGGTAATGAATTCCACAGGCTCACCATTCTTTGGGTGAAGAAATGTCTCCTCATCTCTGTCCTAAATGGTCTACCCCGAATCATTCAACTGTGACCCCTGGTTCTGGACACACCCACCATCGGGAGCACCCTCCCTGTATCCACCCTATCTAGTCCTGTTAGATTTTATAAGGCTGTATGAGATTCCCCCCCCCCCCCCTCCCTCATTCATCTGAACTCCAGCAAAAACAACCTTAAACTAGCCAATCTCTTCATACGAATCAGCCTGGTAAACCTTCGTTGCACACCCTCGAGAGCAAGAACACCCTTCCTCAGAAAAGGATACCAAAACTGCACACACTATTCTAGGTGTGGCCTCACCAAAGCCCTGTATAATCGCAACAACACATCCCTGCTCTTGTACCTGAAACCTCTCGCAATGAAAGCAAACTTATCGTTTGCTGCCTTTACTGCTTGCTGCACCTGCATGCTTATCTTCAGCGACTGGTGCACAAGGTCATCCAGGTCCCACTGCACACTCCCCTCTCCCAATTTACAATCGCTCAGATAGTAATCTGTCTTCCTGTTTTAGCTTTCAAAGTGATTAACCTCACACTCATCCAAATTATACTGCATCTGCCATTGATTTGCCCAGTCACCCAACCTGTCCAGATCGTGCTGAAGGATCTCTGCATCCTCGTCACAGTTTTTCCTCCCACTCAATTTGGCATCATCTGCAAACTGAGATGTTACGTTTTGTTCCCTCGTCCAAATCATTAATATATATACTGTGAATGGCTGGGGTTCCAGCACCGACCCTGTGACATCCGACTAGTTGCTGCCTGCCAATTTGAAATGGACCCGTTAATTCCTACCCTTTGTTTCCTTTCTGCCAACCAGTTTTCTATCCATCTCAATGCACTTCCCCAATCCCATGCGCTTTAATCTTGCACGATATTCTCTTATGCGGGACTTTGTCAAACACTTTCTGAAAGTCCAAATATACACACTGACTGGCTCCCCCTTGTCAACTCTTCTAGTTACCTCTTCAAAGAATTCCAATAGATTTGTCAAGCATGATTTCCCCTCCATACTGACTGTGTCTGACCCTGCCACTGTTTTCTAAATGCTCCACTCTAAAATCCTTGATATAATAATCTTTATTTTCACAAGTAGGCTTACATTAACACTGCAATGAAGGTACTGTGAAAATCCCCTAGTCGCCAC
Organism: Scyliorhinus canicula; assembly: GCF_902713615.1. Lineage (NCBI taxonomy): Eukaryota > Metazoa > Chordata > Chondrichthyes > Carcharhiniformes > Scyliorhinidae > Scyliorhinus > Scyliorhinus canicula. The sequence continues at coordinate 42,907,461 of NC_052153.1, forward strand.
ATTCCGGCGCCTGTTTGGGTTCACAGAGGGAGAATTCAGAATGCCCAATTCACCTAATAGTTTTCCCCACTATCGACGGTCTATAATTCTGTTTTCTCTCCACCTTCCCTTTTGAATAGTGTAGTTACATTAGCTACCCTCTAATCTGCAGGGACTGCTCCAGAGTCTATAAGAGTCCTGGAAGATGACCACCAATGCACCCACTATTTCCAGAGCCACCTCCTTAGGTACTCTGCGATGTAGATTTTCAGGCCCTGAGGATTTATGAGCCTTCAATCCCATCAATTTCCCCAGCACCATTTCTCTACTAATATTGATCTCCCTCAATTCTACCCTCTAACTAAATCTTGCATTTTCCAACATTTCGGGTATCCGATTTGTGCTCTCTTTTGTGAAGACAGAGCCAAAATATTCAATTGCTCAGCCATTTCTTTGTCCCTTATAATGCATTCCCCTGTTTCTGTCTGTAGGGGGCTTACATTTCTCTTTATCAATCTCTTTCTCTTCCCATATCTATAGAAACACTTAGTGTCGGTCTTTATGTTCCCTGCAAGCTTGCTTTCATACTGTATTTTACCCTTCTTAATCAATCCCTTGATCCTTCTTTGCTGAATTCTAAACTGCTCCCAACCCTCAAACCTATTATTTTTCTGGGCCAATCTGAATGCTTCTTCCTTGGATCGGATAATATTTCTAATTTCCTTTGTAAGCCATGGATTGGCCCTCTTCCCATTTTACTTTTGTGCCAGACAGGAATGAACAGTTGCCGTAGTTCCTCCGTGCGTTCCTTAAATGTTTGCCATTGTCTATACAGTGTCATCCCTTTAACTCTCCCCAATCTATCAAGGCCAACTCACGCCTCATATCTTCATAGTTTCCTTTATGAAGATTCAGCACCCTAGTTTCCAAATCAGTACTTCCCTGGCGCAAAACGGTTAAGTGGATTTTATTTCATAAAATCTGACTTTCTTTCTCCTTGGTTCACAGAAATGTCAATGGAACTGAGACTTCAAAAATTGCACAGTGAAATTAAGTTATCACTGAAGATCGACAAACCTGTGAGTACTGAGTAATTTGAATACAAAACTGATTCAACTCCTAACTCTGTAGTTTATGATGAAGAGAACAATCTGTAAGTTCCATTTAAGAATAATAGAACTATGCCAATTGTCTATATTACGAACATATGAATTAGGAGCATGAACAGGCCTCTCGAGCCTGCTCTGCCATTCAATAAGACCATGGTTTATCTGATTGGAACTTCAACCCCACATTCCTGCCTAAACTTTCATCCTATTATTAATGAAGAATCTTATCTGGTTCTGCCTTAAAAATATTCAAAGACTGCGTCCACTGCCTTTTGAGGAAGAGTTCCAGAGACTGACAACTCTCTGAGAGGAAATAATTATCTTCATTTCCATTTTAAATGCGCACCCTATTATTTTTAAACAGTGACCCCAAGTTCTAGATTCTCTGACAAGAGGAAACTTCGCTCCACATCCACTCTGTCAAGACCCTTCAGGATCTTAAAAGTTTTTGATCGTGTCGCCTCCTACTCTTCTAAACTCTCTAGAGCATACAAACCTAACCTTTCCTCATAAGACAAACCCCCCATTCTTGGTATTAGTCTAGTAAACCTTCTCTGAACTGCTTCTAACGCATTTACATCCTTCCTTAAATAAGAAGACCAACATTGTACACGATACTCCAGATGTGGTCTCACAAATGCCCTGTACGCCTGAAGCATAACCTCCCTATTTTTGTAATCCATTCCCCATACAAATTATAACATTCTATTTGCTTTCCTAATACCTTGCTGTCCCCGTGTATTAGCCTTTTAAGATTCATGCATTAGGACACCCAGATCCTTCTGCACCTGAGCTTTGCAATCTCTCACCATTTAGATAATGAGGTTCTGTTTTATTCTTCTGCCAAAATGGACAATATCACATTTTTCCTCATATTCTAATTGCCAGATTTTTGCCAATTCACTTAACCTATCCATGCGCCTTTGTTAGCCTCCTTATGTCCTCTTCACAATTTGCTTTCCTACCTAACTTTGTGCAGTCAGGAAAATAAACCTGCGGAACTTTGGGACTAGTCAGAGGAATGGTACTGACTGGATTGCTCTACAGAGCTGCCGTGGACCAGATGGAGTGAATGGTCTGTGCCACATGGCTCTAGGCATATTGTAAATCCTATTGGGTTCATTAAATCCATCAACAAAATTAAGTCTTGCTACAAAAATGAGCATTAAGGTGTTGGTCTCCACAGATATTGTGAATGCAAATTATGGCAGTGTGGTCAATAGAGGCTCCAGTGTTACATGTATAAAGCATTATACTTTATGCAGTTTTATAAATGTGACATGATGTTGGCACTGGCAGTTTGCACCAGTGTTCTGAAACCAGGTGCCAGTCATACTGCAGATGATACAACAACACATTGCTACTGACATAAGAGTTAGGATTTCATCTAATTATAATGTTGTTCCAGCCCTATAAATTGTACTGTTCAACTTAAGGATACCATCCCAGGTTTAAACCAAATGACAAATCTAGGTTTTGTTTTTAATTGTTGTGTTTAGGAATTGTATTGCAATAACTGCAAATACAAAACTGATATTGTGCTTTCCCATAAACTTCTGTTCCTTTAGGATGTGAAGAAATGTGTTGAGGCCTTGGATGAACTTGCTGCGCTTCAAGTTACTCCACAGCATCTGCAGAAACACAGCGAACTGATTGCAACACTTAAGAAGGTTAGATGTGGTTAGAATTTAGAGCTGACTTTTCTCACTGGCCCTATTTTACTCTGCTGCTCTGCCTATCTTTTCCATTTGCCCCTCTTCTGAAAGTGCTGTGAGGTTGGACACTGAATGTTGGTGGATTAGTTAACTGGAATCTTTACCTGACATCTATCTGCTTCTGCACTTTTCAGTAGTCATCACTGTATAACAAGTAAGAGAAGGAATTACTTGGATTGCTTCCCTCTGTGCAATACCCCCTCCCCTCAAACAGGCATTCTTTGTATCCATAACTTGTGACAAAATTAGCAAGTATTTAGAAGTGAGGGCAGCCAGATTCATTGGAGGCAAATCGTGTTTGTCAAATTTTAAATAAGTAACTAATGGAATAGACCAAGAATGTAGTAGTTGCATATATGGGGCTGGATTCTCCGCTGTGCCACTTTTCTGCCTCGACCCGCTGGCAGGATTCGCCGTTATGCCGGCCGGTCAATGGGGTTTCCCATTTTCCTGTCAGGAAATCCCCATGCGCTGGCAAAACGGAGAATCCCGCCAGTGGAAAATCCCGCCCAGAGACTTTCAGGAGCCTCCTTCCTGTGCTTGAAACTGGATTGACTGGGCTTATACTCGGTGGAGTTTAGAAGAATGAGAGGGCATCTCATAAAATATATAAAATTCTGGTGGGAGCTGGACAGGCTAGATGCAAGAAGAATGTTCCCGCTGTTGGGAATGTCATGGATTAGTGGGTCACAGCCTTGGAATAAGGACTGAGAGAAGGAAGAATTTCTCTCTTCTGAGATGTGGAGTTGTGGAATTCTCTACCATAGGAAACTGTTGGGGCCAGTTCGTTGGATATATTCAAGAGGGAGCTGGGAGTGGCCCTTGCGCATAAAGGGATCAACGGGTATGGAGTGGGATACTGAAATTGCATGATCAGCCATGATCATATTGAATGGTGGTGCAGGCTCGAAGGGCTGAATGGACTACTGTACCTATTATTTGTGTTTCTACACATTTGGATTTCTGGGATTTAAGAGGAATACATCACGGTACAGATAGGAAGTTGGCAGACGAGAAAAGAGTTGCAATTTTTATAAAAAGTGAGGCTTGGATTAGGGTAGGGTCGGAATGTGTACACTCCATGTGTCAGTTCTGGGCCCATTTCTTTTCTTGGGAAGGAAGACACCAAAGTATATAGAGAACCTGCGGGTAGACACATCAGGATGATTTTCGGGATGGGAAATTGAGGTGACAGTGGGGTGATTTCTGTGAGTGGCTCTTAACCAGATGGGGGGGAAAGCTAAACAAGACACAGATTTGTTTTCTTTGATATTAAGTTTATTCAAAGGATGCAGCATTACTCTCTCTGCCTTCTAACATCCCAGTCATAGTCTTCATAGATTTATTTTTAGTCCGATTAATTGATAGTGAATTCTGTAAATCATTCTTTTAAAAAAAATCTTTTTATTGCCATTTTCCACATTTATGTATATATACATTTTTTTACCGCGTTAAATTATTTTATTGTACAGAGAGGTTTATTCTGTCCTTCCCTCAATTTACTTTGTGTATATCTCGTCAGCCTCTGGCTCAGCATGTGGTCCCTTCAAGGCCCCTTGTGTCTTCCCTTTCTCCCCCCCCCCCCCCCCCGGTCGACTTCGGCTGGGTTTGTTTTGTCCCATCTCCCCACACCTCTTCCCCTTTTTGTGGCAATCCAGCCTTTTCTCTCTCTCTTCTTCCCCCCTCCCCCTTTTCCAGGTTGCACATTCCCTTGGTTCCCCCTCTATCTTTGTTTTCCCCTTGTCTTCCCTCTTTTACTTCCCTCTTTTTCTTCCTCTCTCTCTCTCCCATTTTCCTATCTTACTCCTCATTTCTGGCCTCGACCAGGTTTTGGAACAGGCCGACAAACTGCCCCCATGTATTTAGGAAGCCTTCCTCCGACCCTCGGGTGGCATATTTAATCTTCTCCAAGTGGAGAAATTTCAAAACGTCAGCGAGCCAGTCTGCAGCTCTGGGTGGTGCTGCCGATCGCCAGCCAAGCAGGATTCTCCGGCGTGCGATTAGAGAAGCGAAACCAATGGCGTTGGCCCACTTCCCCATGTGTAGTTCTGGCTGCTCCGATACCCCGAAGATTGCCACAATTGGGCATGGCTTCACCCTCACCCCCACAACCTTGGACATTGCCTCGGAGAAGGTATCCAGAACCCAGCAGCTGGACAAGCCCAGAACATGTGGGTGTGGTTGGCCAAGCCGCTTTGGCACCATTCACGTTTGTCCTCCACCTCCGGGAAGAAGCTGCTCATTCGGGTTCTGGTCAGGGCGGCATGTGGCACAGTGGTTAGCACTGGGACTGCGGCGCTGAGGACCCGGGTTCAAATCCTGGCTCTGGGTCATTGTCCATGTGGTGTGTGCACATTCTCCCCTTGTCTGCGTGGGTTTCACCCCCACAACCCAAAAGCTGTACACGTTGGGTGGACTGGCCACACTAATTTGCCCCTGAATTGGGGGAAACAAAATAATTAGGTACTCTAAATTTATTTTTTAAAAAGGTGAGCTCTATGCACTACTTTGAGCTGCATGAGGCTGAGCCTTGCGCCGGAGGAGGTGGAGTTGGCCCTGTTCAGTGCTTCCCTCCAGCGTCCCCACCCCACCTCTGTCCCCAGTTCGTCCTCCCATTTCCGTCTGGTCTCGTCCAGTGGTGTCCAAGCTCTGTCCAGTAACTCTTCGTATATTTTTCCACGTTGTCCCCCTTTTGTTGCTGCTTATGCCTATCTGGTCCTCTAATAGTGTGCTTTCTGGAGCCCTGGGATACCCTACTGTCTCCTTGCGTAGGAAGTGTTTTATTTGAAGGTGTCTCATTTCCTGTCCTTTCGGTAGTCTCCACTTCCTCGTCAGTTCGTCCAGTGTCGCCAGTCTGTGTGCTACGTAAAAGTCCCCGACCATCAGTGTGCCCCCGTCCTGCCTCCATCTTTTGAAGGTGGTATCGAGCATGGCTGAGGGGAATCTGTGATTGCCGCAGATGGAGGACATCTTAGTTAGCCCAAAGTGCTGTCTCAATTGGGCCCACGTTCTCAGCGTGGCCGCTACCACTGGGCTAATTGTGTATCTTGTTGAGAAGGATGGGAGTGCTGCTGTAGCCAGGGCCCGGAGGGTGGTTCCTTTACAGGAGTCCTCTTCCACCTGTACCCACTCTCCGGGTACGTGTACCCATCCCCTCACTCTCTCTGCCGTTGCTGCCCAGTGGTAGTATTGTAGGTTCGGTAAAGCCAAGCCACCTTTGATTTTCCTCCTTTGCAGTGTTGGCTTGGGAATTCTGTAAATCATTCTTAAATCAGGAACCGTGGGAAGCATAGTTACCAGGATTCAAGCCTGCTTTGGGATACTAATCCATTGTATTGATGTCTTGCCCACGTATACAGGCCTTTTATATTCCTTTGAGCAGCAGTAACACAAATTTAACAAATTAACCAATTTTTTAAAAAAAACACACTTAAACCAGTATTTAAGGCAGTGTTTTCCAAACTTTTTTTCCGAGGACGCATTTTTACCAACTGGCCAACCTTCGCGACCCACACCGGCCAACATTCATAACTTACCATTTTCTGTTACCTTTAATGCGAGAGGTAAGCCTGCTTGGTCCTCATTTACTTGTTTGCTGCTGACAAAATGGAGGAATCACAGATTGCGCCCAAAACACGTGATGTCGACCTTCGGGGGGCGTTTCCTGCTCTCTGCCTCCCTTCAAGCAGGAAGATTACATTGAATTTTTTTTTAAATCTTCTGATTCTCATTTGCGCGCAGCAGCCGTTTTTTAATAATGCCTGCAGCGAGTGGCCTTCAAAATGGCGTCCGCGGCCATATTTAAAAAATGCGGGCGCACTGCAGAATCCCGTGGTTCTGCGCATGCGCACCGATGAGCGGGCACGCATGCACAGTGCGCCCGCATTTTAAAAATATGGTCACGACCTTCATTTTGAAAGCCGCTCACAGCCAGCATGTTTAAAACCGGCTGTTGCGCGCGAATTTGCGCAATCGGGAGCGCTGCGACGCACGGCTCCCTGACCCACCCGTGGGTCATGACCCCGACTTTGAAAATGCCTGCCCTAAGGGAAACTAACTAAAGATAAAGATTTAAATGATCCGTACCAATTTGAATTGCAATGTCACTTTGGGGGCTAAAAATGCACTCCACTCCCTGCTCTTTATACTCCGATCAAATTAAACAAATGGCGACAAAAGAGAATTTTTTAAAGGAACCGTATGAAGTCAAATAAAAATTCCTGTTTGGGGCTTAATGAGACACTCCAGCCCCCATAGTGCTCACTGGTCATCAAGGGCTTCGAGTGTCCCAGGGGACACTGCATGCTCCCTTTTCAAGGACACCGGGCTGTGAATGTGCCCTCTTAGCATTCTCAGTGCTAATCAAACAGTGCCCATTATCTGTATATCTCTAACAACATAGCCTTTTTCCCCAGCCCGCCCACTAAGATTGGGAATCCCGATGGGGCATAAAATCCTGCGACAGCCCAGAAACCGATTGGAGCCTGGCAAGTCTCCAGCCCCTGCCAAAACAGCTTCCTACCCGGAACGGGCGGGAAACCTATCATTATGCAGATCCCCTCTTTCAATATCATTAGCGGGCTTGAACCCTGATGCTTACCATCCTGCTATACACCCCCCCAAAGTGGGAACTCCCGCGGGCTTTAGTGCAGTTCTTGACGGAAGTTGGCCTGGCGTCATGCACCCCAAGGGGATAAGTCCGTTGCCCATGTGTGCTGCAGCCAGGCTACAGAAGAAGTGCCCCCCAAGGGTCTTGGGGGTAAAGGACTCTTACCAGGGATGGGGGTTGCATGTCTGTACTGCCATTTCTGGCCTGTGGCAACCTATCAGTCATGGCATTGTAATTTCAGCCAGCTGACTGACCATAATGCTTATCCTTGTCAATTTTGCACTTGGACTTTCACTTTGAATATCGGCAGAGTATTAATGTCTCATAGCAGCATCCCATGCACTGGTGCTGGAGCTGTGCTAGTTATGCTCATTGATTTTGCTCTCTCAGCCTTCCAGATATATCCATACCCTGGGACTGCAGGTTTTGTGGAGTAGTGCAGCAGCTGACTTCAAACTACACAAAAACACTGCTAAAAGCTTGTAGTGCAGCAGGGTTTGGACTGATTTTACAGAAATCATAAGAGATTTTTTGCATAGATTGTGACACAGACACAATGATTGCTTATTCTTGGCATTGTAACTGAAGCATGGGCTACCGTTGGTTTTGGTATTTGATGTTGTAGTTACCTGAGCTGTAGGATTTATATCCTCAAATGGTGTGTGTGTTCTGAGAAAAACCAAGTCTTAATTAGACGGTTCCACGTTTATTTGGGATCAGTAGTGTGGGATTATGTTTTTATTGGTTTTCTCTCGTGACAGATGCGAAACTACAAAGCCAGTCAAGACATCATGTTCAAGGCAGATATGATCTACAACAAATTCAAATCCATGTTCTTGGTTGGTGAAGGTGATTCTGTGATTGCGCAAGTGCTGAATAAGTCACTCGCTGACCAGCGGCAGCATGAGGAAGCGGTCAAAGCACGAGAGCAAGAGAAGAAAAGTGATCAACTGGAAACTAACAAAGTTGAAAACTCGGAAGAACAGTTGACTGGTAAAGTTCACCCCTTCTCCTCCCTTGCCTACTTGTGAATTAACTGAACACACTGGGTTCTGTACTCTTGAATACGGTCAGCAAAAATTAGTCTCCTGTGACTTGTGGCATGAGGCAACCCATTTCTTCAACTGCTTCTGTCCAGAGCAAGATATTTGACTGATCAGTGTATCCTTACAAACTCCCCTTGTCTCTGGGTACCAAAAGATGTTTTTTTTCTTAGACAGATTATTTGCCTGAAGCACCCTGTCAGGGGAACCAG